>NW_022900928.1:123359478-123375978 GCF_012274545.1 Fukomys damarensis
AAAAAAAAAAAAAAAAAAAAGAAAACTCCCCCTAAGTTCTATACTTTTTTGTGAGAGAATGTCTCACTATGTAGTTTAGGTTGGCTATGAATTCATGTTGCATGCTGGTCTCAAACTTGTCGTGATCCTTCTGCCTCAGCCTCCTGAGTGCTGGGATTACAGTCATGCCCTACCATTCTGGTCTAAGTTCTGTACACTATTCAATTTAGAAACTTTATTAATAACTAGGAGTACTCAGAAACAGAACCATGTACTTCTAAACTTAGTGTGCGCTGTAAAATGTGACCAGCACGCTACCCAGGTTGCTGCGTAGGTTGCACTGGATGTGTAATATTTCCTGGTCTTTTCCTGAATGAACACCACTGGAGCCGGGGGTCACTGTCCCTGCAGCCAGTTGTCCACCTTCTCTGGGACTCACATCCACTGTGTCCTTCCACGGCTTAGGAACACACTTGCAACATGGGATATATCGCAGTGCCACGACTGTTTCTCTGGTTCCCAAGGTGAAATTACGTAGAGAAAAGATGTATTTATGCCTGGATCCTCTAGTATTTAGAATCGGGGAGGCATCTATGGTGGTTATTTTAGGGCTGGGTACCAAGAGAGCTGGTAAAGCATTATTTCTGGGTCTGCCTGTGGGGCTGCTTCCAGCAGCAACAGGCATTTCAGTCAAACTGAGTACAGAAGATCTGCCTTTCCTCAGTGTGATCATTCAGTCATTTGAGGAAAACAGAAACTACACAGGGGATTTCACTGTCTTCTGGAGCTGGGACCTCAGCTGACAGTGGACACCAAAGCCACAGGTTCTCGGGCCTCCTGCCTCTGAGAGTTAGCAGGGCTTCTGGTTCTCAGGCCACCAGCTTTCGAGTCTCCAGCTTGCAGGTGGGCATTCAAGGGACTTCTGAGTCCCCAGAATCATGTGAGCCAATTATAATAAATCCTACCTCACCTATCTTTATCATGTATCTTTATTCTACTGGTTCTGGTGATGGTTACATTTGACTAGAGAGAGAGATACGCCCAGGACATTAATAAAGGAGACTTCCGGGTATGTCTATGAGGGTGGGTCCAGAGATGATTGGCAGGTGTGACACCAAATGAAGGGGGAGACCTGCCCTGAATGTGGGCGGCACCACCAAGTAGGCTAGGGCCCTGATGCAGTAAAAAAATGGAAGGAGGTAGCCTAGGAGCCTTTCTACAGAGCTAAGCGGCTTTCCCTGCCAGGCCCTTCCACCACGTTCTGCTTCACCACAGAAACAAAGGACAACCATGGCCCGAAACTATGGGTCCAAATAAACGTTTCTTTCGTCCTTTCAATTATTTTTCTCAGGTATTTTGTCACAGAGATAAAATCTAAGTTTTGTTTCTGTGAAAACCCTGAACCATACAGCACTTGAATAAATAATGGGGATTGTAATTCTCATTTTATTGCCAGCAGTACTGCTATTTTTAAAAAGTCAAAATAATATTACTGAATAGGAGCAGAACACTGGAAAACCCAGCAAGACGGGCTCTAAAACATACCAGTAGAGATTTGCATGTTAGCTAGAATATATGTGGCCATAAGGAGCCATTTAAAATTTTTTTTGGTGGGGAGGTTACTCCTTAAAAAGGAAAATAGTTCTTCCTTCTCTCTCTTCTTTGGTTTGATGAAGTACACATTTGCCAGTGTTCAGCCCACTTTACAAGTGTGAACTATAAATGGCAGAGATGCAGTGTTGAATGTGGTGTTTTAATGTATACATGAAGAGTGTCAAGAGGACATCGCCGGCTTAAAAGAAAGAAAATATATTTTAACTTTGGTTAAGAAAACTTCTAAACCATTCTGATTTAGACAAGACTATGCAAATCTTTAGGAAATTACTGGGGGAAAGAAAAACCCCAGGCAAATGGCGACATAATTATGGTCTTTGAGTTTCAACTGGGAAAATTAATCCCAAGGAACAGAGCAAAACCAAAGTTGTTTCAAAAATCAAACACTCCAGCCTATCATCAAAAATGAAACTGTCACTCATGCTTCAGACTGCCAGTGTATCAGTCTCCAGCAGCTTTTCTCTGTTGTACGAAATCCCTATCTTTGCTGAAAATGCTCAGCTCTTGCTTCAGTGAACGGCAGTTCAGAGCAGACCTAGGATTACTGTAACAGTTACTCCTTTGAAGTGATCTATAAGCCGAGATGCAGGGAAGCAAGGAATAGTGTATGCTTGGCAGATTTAGAGGAAAGGATGGAAAAAGGTCTAGTAGCTTTGAACATACTGCTATTGCCCATGTGCAAAGGCTTACTGGAAGAGGCTGATCGATTTTTAAAAGGCTGTTTCCTTTGTTGTGTTTTCAAACAGCAGAGAAATGGCTTTTTTCTTAACTATGCATAACACTTTATTTTTACTTTGTACAAAATACAAAAATTGCAAATCCAAAGAGTACAGACCAGTAGTGACGGGCACACTGCACAACAAACCTTGCCTAGCAAGACATTAGTTTTTAAAATTTTATTTTAGTGAGTACATGCATTATAGAAAACAACGGCAACAACAACAAAATCACACAAAGCGGCTAGACGTTTTGCTATTTTCACCCCCCCCCAAATAATGCTTGTTGTCAAGACTTTGGATGAAGGTGGGGGAAAGGAATTAAAAAGGCAAATCATTTTTTTTCCATCAAAGAGTGAAAGCTAAAATGTCCTTATTTATTGTTACACTGATTAAATGCTCCTGAAAAGCCACAAATATAAACAAAACAAAACAAAAAATCCTGAACTGGACAGACAGCATATATTCAAGAAGGTTGTTAACCTAGGTAACCGTTCAGTAGTTTAAAGAATCTTTTTGACATTTTGAAGCCTTTCTCTTCGTTTCTCCATACAGTGCTCCAGCCACCTGCCTTTCTCTCGCGTATCTCCCAGAACAGAAATGCTTGCATCATTGAGTCTGTTGCTAAGAACTAAGTTTTGAAAATGAAAGCAACATACAAAAATATTTAACAGAACTATGAAAGATATAAGAAAAAAGTCTTTTCTTCGTAGCAAAGTAGTCTTTGCGTGTTTCTTTTGTATACTCTTCAGGGTTTGTTGATCTGCCCCATGAATAAGACAGCACCTAGAGAATTAAAAGAAAATAATAGTACTTAACATAAGATGAAAAATATTACATGGAAGGGAAGGGGAGGAGCCATATTTAACTGACTGTCAGTTGCACTGTTTGATAGAACTTCCTACAAGGAGAGATGGGGCCAATCTTTCCTAATATGGTGGCCACTGGTCATACATGATAACTGAGTGCGTGAAATGTGAATATTTCATTTCAATTAATTTAAAGATAAGTGTTGAAGCATATTATTAGGACACTAAAGATGCATGGGATAAAAGGACAAAGAACTCCCTCATATTGATGAAAGTAATAGTAAAAGGTAAAACTGTCAGTGCCTACTATGTACCAACATGAAGCCTACCTTTCTACAAAGATAACTCCTACTTCATAACTATACTAAAAGGAAGCAACTACTATAATCTTTATTTTACAGGTGACAATACAGGCCAGAGCCAAGCTTGAATTCACGGCTAGTGGGGCTAACCTGTGTCCAGTGAACAGTTCTCAGGTCATAATGGCAGAGTAGGCATAGAAAAGTTGAAGATATGTAACTTCTTGGAACGTTTTAACTGATATATTTATAAAGATACAGGACAACTGATAGGTGTCTAAAGTATTCCAAAGGGATGTGGAGCCTCTCTGTATGTTAAAAGCAACCACCACCGTCCCTAAACCTAAAACCTGTCATAGTTAAAGGACTGCGTCACACTCTGTAAACACAGCTCTGATTTTACCATCTCTTTAACAAGGATGGTTATATGCTGTTGACTGAAAGGAAACAGATGAAAGACAACACTGTTGGGCACAACTGTGTCCACGCCACACCTTTCTGGATTCTAATAGGCAGTGAACAACAGAAGAGGAGAGTCACTTACCTGTAGGATTGTGTCGGATAAAAAATAGAAAAGGTCTGTCCACTATAAACCAGGGAGGCGATGACCTTGCGATTACAATCGCGGCTGGAGGAACAAAAGGAAAGTGTGTTATATATATTCCAAGCATAGGGCCAGCATGGTGGTCGGCTGCTGGTGTCCAAGGACACACTTAATTCCTGTCCCGTACAATGATCTCAATAGCCAGCATTTACTGAATACCTACCATGGGCCAGGTCCTTTACATTTGCTGTCGCATTTATTCAATAAAAGCATCATCTTCTCCAATAAACATACTTACTTCTTACAGCAGTTTTATGAGGATTAAATGACATAAACATTTTACAGCTCTTAAGACAGTGAACACTGAATGCATAGTCACAGCTACTATTAGATATTTTTTATTCATACCATCTGCTGTGCCAGTGAAGGTCTCCCTAACTTTTTAAATTTGTTTTTGGTTTTTTGAGATAGGCACTTGCTGTATAGCCCAAGTCGGCCTTGAACTTGTGATCTTCCTCAGCCTCTGAGTCCTGGGATTACAGGTGTGTAGAACCACTTCTGATGTCCCTTGGTCCTTTTTATTTTTTATTTACTGGCACATGTTTATAGTATATAATGATTATATTCGTCATGGGGACTTAGTACATGAACACGACACATCTTAATTAGGTTTTTATCCATTACCCTTCCCCTTCCTCCCCCTTCCTCCATCTTTTAGACTCCTCCTACAGCTCTGATTCTTTTTAATTTTTCAAAATCCTTTCTTTTGACCAAGGCCCAGCTCAGTTCTGTTATTTTGTCTGTGCCTTGTCCTATGGCACATTATTTAAGTTTCCTTTGCACCAGAATGTAGACCATTCATGTGGGCCAACTACATTAGGTCGCTGATCAGTAGCTCAGGTATAGACATCTGACTTAGAAAGCAAATTCCTTTAGGCTCATGGGTCTTCTACCTTTTTACTTTGCCATTCTAACCAATGGTGGTTCCCATTTAATAGCCTGTGACTAGGCCCTGAGAGAGGGCAAGAGTACAACATAGCTATCACATGCCTGCAGAAATCGAAGTCCTCTTCCTCAAACCTAGTGACTTTGGCTTGATGTTAAGTGGGGGACACCTGTGGTTACTCTGGAGCAGACTACGCAGGATTACTAAAATTCCACAGTTAGGAACTGACTTGTGGCTGCTGCTCGCCTCACCTGCCCTCTCAGCACGTTCCTGTCCCTTCGGTGTCGCAGGCAGCTCTGGGAATGGGCCGACATCTGTGTTTCCTGATGGTTTGCACATGGGTGAGTCTGGACGCACCTCGTGTTCCTGAGTGAGCTGGGCAGGGAAACAGCTGCTCGGCCTGAGGTCTTCGACCATAGTAAGTTCGAGGAAATCGCAGTCCTCATCTTTCTTCTTTCTCTGAATTTTTTTAGTGATTTTTATTGTCATCCTTTTGGATTTCTTCATCATTCAAATTAAAACTCTGAAATATCTCCAGCAGTTTCATAAGACCATCCAGTTTTCCTTTGGTACATTTTGTTTTGTCTTTGGGGCACTCCTTGCTTCTACATAGATTTTCATGAGCAGTTGATTCTTCACAGCCATTGTCATCAGCCCAGGCCACAGAGATACCTAGTTTGTAGATCTGCTGTGAGTCGTCCAGAAGTGGCTGTTGTAGGCTGGGCCATCTCTTTTTCCCTTCAGGCCCTCACCTGTCTTGGACAGGACAGATGAGGTCGCCTGAAGAGCACATAGTGGGAGTCGTGTCTTCAAGAAGGATGATGTCCTCGCAGGATGAGAGCTCTTCACAGGGAGACAGTCCCCAGGGAGCTTCAGTGTGGATTTGTTTCTGCAACTGCAGTCCTCTGCGTCAGAGGGGTTGCTGCTAGGGCATGAAGATGCCATGGGGTTGAAGAACCAATGTGAGAGTCTCCGTCAACACCGGAAGCTTCCACAGGGGAAAATATGGGAGATATTGGGGAGAAAATTCACTGCCAACTCCTGGAGCACAAGCAGGAGATATGCGAGAATCTTCAGCACTCAAGTGTCATTGGCTCATGGGGAGCTAGGTCATAATCCGTCTTCTATGACTGCTGGTTACCATGGCAATATCCAAGCCAGTATAGTCAGACAGTAGGAATAGAGAGAGAAAGGGGACAGGAAACCGCAGGATCTATCCCCTTCCTTCTGAAACATCGTGACCACAGAGTTCTAACTATCAAAGAAGCAGAAGAATAATCCTGCCACCAAGTGACAGATGCTCACTAATTCTTCACTCCGTCCCAAAGAGATCTCATTGGCTATTCTCCTATAAGTACTTGCTGTTATTTTGTTTCAATTTGAGCACGAGTCTTTGCTTCCAATAAGAAGCCCAAATATGCCTCATCCTCCTGAGAGCAGCGGCCAGCAAATTACTATCCACAGGCTGAGTACAGGACCAAATGCTGTTTTTGTGAATGAAGTTCTTTGAAACCCAGCCACACCCATTCACTTGAATTATCTATGGCTTCTTTTGCACTGTAATCTGACTTGAGACTAGTGATGCAAGCAGGATGGACTGCAAAGCTGAAATGCATACTGTGTGGCTCATTTCAGAAGTCTGCTGACTCCCATCCTGCAGGAATTTCTCTCACTTGAAGGAGAGAATGGAAGACCTGGTCAAGCCATAGTCTGTCATTTCCCAAGGGGACAGCTCATGGAGCTTGGTTGGAAACAGGGCCTTGTGGCCTTCTACTGAGCTGACAAATGAACCAGAGTCTGTTTCCCTACCAGAACCAACCAGCCCTGCCTGTGACCCCCACCACTTACTCGTTGCTGCAGAAGCTTTGGTTCCATCTTCACTGACTTCAATTTTTGCTTTTTGCAAGATTTGAGAAACATGAAGGTTTTCTGACCCTGTGGGCAGAGAACAAAATAAAACAAGTATTATTTTTTATATACAGGCTGTCCATCTGTCTGGGAGAGAAACCTCAAAGCCATGGCAAATCCTAGTTCTTAAAGAGGGGGAGGGACCTCTGACAGTTCTGGAGAGACTGGCCATAGGCATTTGTCACATGGGGCAAATTCGAGCTCTGCTGAATTCGAGCTCCTTTCTAGGAGGGAGGCCCAGACCCCAAATGTTTTAGTGCCTATAGTTCAACTCCGATCTCTCAATTTTATTACAAAAATAAAAGAGTACAGAGTTTTTTGTTTGTTTGTTTGTTTTTTTAGATAAGAGTCTCACTAAATAGCCCAGGCTGGCCTTGAACTCACTATGTAGTCCAGGATGGCCTTGAACTCCCAGCGATCCTCCTGCCTCAGCCTCCTGAGTGCTGGGATCATAGGTGTGCACCACCACACACAGCAAAAGAGTACAGAGCTTCAGAAAGTGCTTAGAGCTTTAACTGAAGCCCAGTTTTTCAGAAGCAGCAAGACAACAATATTATTTTACAGTTACAGAATATCAGGATTTCTGACAGCATTTACAGATAGGGAAACAGGCCCGGGCTTCAGAAATCTGCCCCCAGGTCACAGGTATGGTTAGTGGCAGAATGATTGCTGGCTTGGCACAACAGCAGCCACACACGTCACAGGATAGCAGTAAGAGGAGGGTGCTGGGCATGAGAAGAGTTCAGATTCTCAGGGAGGGTTGGACGCACAAGTGTGGCTGTGCTCAGGGTCAGTCCCGGGGCCTCACCACCCTTCTCTGCGAAACCTGAGCGCCCAGCACCAGCCCCGGTGTGGCCTTGCAGCAGGAGACGAGGGAGGTTAACCTTGGCCTGACGGGGCAGTGGTCCAGATGCCAGAGGCAGCAGGCCCAACTCATCTGTGGGCTAAAGAGAACACCGTGGGGGACTCCGGTCCTCCCTGTCCACAACTCTCATTGTTGGCACAGTGGATAACCTGAGGAGGGGCATGCGGATTACGGCAGTGCTTCTCAAGCTGTACTGGGCCAAAAGACAGTGTTGAAATGAACAACTGAGTTTAGGTGTGGGCCAGATTCAAGGGTGTGCATTTCAGACAGGGTCGCAGGTGACGCTATCCGTGCTGGGCTGGGTGCCATTCAAACAAACTCTAGAAAAGGTGTGAGCGAAGGGACACGATGCCAGGGATGATGTCACAGTTGCTTTGGCAAAGCAGAATTATAATCAGACTTGCTTGAATATATGTTATTCCTGATTAAGGGGCATTAACCCTAAACACCTGTCTGGCCACAATGGGTACCTATACTGTTGCTTGATGGAAGTACTGGAGAGCTCAAAAATCTTGTTTTTTTTCAAACTTAAGGAAAAAGTTTGCATTTGAGAAGGTAAGAGTGACTAATATCTAATGAAGAGGCAAACTTTAGGCAGCAGAGGTGGTAGGTACATGGAATACTTCTCTAACTGAGCAGTCTCTGAGGCTTTGCCCAAAACCAACACGTGAAATGTAGGCATGAGTGCCATACGCTGATGTAAGTGATGAAGGTCGGGGCACCATTTGGTGATAGATATATCAAATTAAAACATGGTCAGTTTTAGGGCAACACCTTTCTAATTATGTCTCTTTTTTCGGGTACTGGGGATCGAACCTAGGGCCTTGCACATGTGAGACAAATACTACCGCTGAGCTACATCCCCACCCCTCTTTTACTTTATTTTCAGATAGGGGCTTGGTAAATTGCCCAGGGTGGCTTTGAACTTGCAGTGCTCCTGACTCAGCCTCCTGAATGGCTGGGTTTAGAGGTGTGCAGCACCACCACATCTGGCTTAATTCTCATCTTTTCTCTTTGAACAAATCAGCGACTCAGTCTAACATTTTCTTTAAGTGTAAGTTTTACATTGGACATACTTGTTATTTTTGCAAAATTGGCCTTTGATGGATCAAACATCTCCGTAATGCCAAGAACTTTCAGCGGCTCCTTCAAATCTGTTTGTGCCACAGCTGTGAACCTGTACAAAAGTAGAAAAATGGGGGGGTGTGATCACAAGGCTATAAATGATACAAAATGATACCATCAGTGCCTGTTTACAAGTGGAGTCTTCTTAAAGTACGATTTGAACAATCTGAACTGTATCTTGACTTTTAACCCTAAATTTAAATACCAGGTAAGTAGAGAACAACTCTTCCTCATTTAGCTGGCAAATGAACAGAAGGGTACATACTGGGCAAATATGGGTATTCTCACCAGCACGTGTGCAACAGGCTGCCCTTTCCAACACTTCAGAAGGTCTGTCAAACCCTTCCAGTTAATGCTGATGGGAAGGGTCAGGGTGGAGATGGTTCCTGGTACTCTGGAATATCTACAGACCCCCACATCCAGCCCAAGAGCCACCTTTGTGGCTGCTATAGGAACCACCGTCCTTACTGGAATTGGAGATGGCACAGAGAGGAGATATATTTCCCATAGCATGTGCTGGGATTCCAGAAACAGTTTTACTGTTAAAACAGGAACAAGCCTTAGGCATAGGTGACCCGGGATTCTACTTGGGTATAAAATTAGTTTCTTTCATATTTGTGGTCCACCTGTCCTTGGGGTTTCTATATGTGAGTGCCACTTATTAATCCAGTCATCAGGTTTGCTCTCACCCTGTGCTGCAGCAGCAGGAGAAAGTGAGCAGACTCTTATCCCAGACAACCTGTGATGGTAATTTACCTGTTCTTCACCCGCAGAGGCCTATTACACCACCATCAGATTCATTTATATCAAGCACTGCCGACTTGAAGGCTTATTTCACAAAAACAACAAAAAAACCTGAGAGGAGTTCTAACATGTATATCAATGTGTTACTACGACACTAAACCCAGTATCTAGAGCGTCAAAATCTACTACAACTCTCCATTACTGCTAAGGCCTGGATAATTTAATGCTCCAGGCAGTGGGAGAATGGTAATGTCAGGAAGTTCACAGAAAGGGGACACAATCCATTGCCTCCTCTACAAGTCTGGCCAAAACATTCTCTGACCTGTAAGAAATTAGGAAAATCCGAGGTACGCCATGCAAAGGTACAAGATCCCAGTGATGAATGTAACTATATCGTAGACCTAATTTGTACCAACAAACTCAATGGAATAGGAAAAAAAAAAAAATTAGGGTTCACACAGAAGTTGGGATCACTTTTCCTTTTTCAGTCATAACAGCTCAAATTCCATCCATATTTTACTTTTAGGGTATAAGAGAAAAACTACTTGAACATAAGACCTCTGCGTAGGTGGTTCCAAAATATTTACTTACTATTTAGCTTGGGCTTTAGCAACTTCTAACTGAAACTTAAAAATCTAAAATGAAGTCCCTTATTAGTATGATGACAGGCATGTGCTTTTCAGTGTTTTGAACAGAGTGAGATATGTTAAAATCCATCCCGGGGTCATGAAGAGCTTGTGCTCATGTGGCGGCTTGGAAACCAAAACCTGACTCCTCTCCTTTCTTCTTATCATTATCCTACTGCACAAGAAGCAGAGGGAATGAACAAAAGCATTCAGAAAAGATCAGCCTCATATTCCCACCACATGATTTCTGCAAAATAAAAGCAGCTTCACGAGGTGCCACATTCTGGCCTCCACTGCATGACCGAATGAACAACCCACTGCTTCCTTTGGAGAAGGGGTCACTTACTTGGGCAGGACCACCTGCACCCTCTTGGGCACCATGGTGCTCATCCAGCTGTCTATGGTCTTGGTGCTGATGTGGGGGATGAGTGCCGACAGTGGGGTGGAGCTCTCGGTTGGCAGGGCAATAAGCATGCTGACGCTCTCCCCATGGTAGGGCAGCTCGATGAAGTTGTACCATAAGTCACTGGGGGTGCTTGCAGACCCTAGAGAAATCAGAGGCCGGTTCAGCATATCCTTGATCACTTCACATTGGAGCATGTGCACTTGGCTGGTCACTGGGGGTGCTTCGGAGGGAAGCCAGCAATTCAGCTGCAGGACCTTTCTCTTCCACAAATAGCTTCCTCACAAGAACAGTGAGTGAGAGCTGTCATGAAGGGTGAGGGCTAAAGCCCAGCTAGCCATCCAGCTTCCTTCCCTGGTACAGAATTCCTTTCCTTTAGTCTAGACAGAATGCCTTTGGGCATTACTAAATTCACTTTAATTCTGTGGAATAGAATTTAACTGGATCATTAGACACTCACAATACAGTGCTTTGCAGGAAGTTGACCTTTACATAAATAAAAGAAAGAATTCAAGCTGCCTTGCAATCACTTTTTCAATTAGCTTTTTAAAGCACAAATTGTATTGTGCATTTAAAGTTATACAACATGAGGTTATTGGATAGTAAAATAATTACTACAGTGAAATAAATTAACCTATCCATCATCTCACACAGTTACACTTACTTTGGGTAATTTTTTTTTCTTTTTTAACAAGAGCAGCTAATATCTGTTCATATAACAGGAATCCCAAATACAGTACAATTTTGTTGTGATGATCCTTATTCTGGGTAAGCCTATGTGTGTTTTGGAAGAGAAGAGAGGAAAGACACAGCTTCCGTTTTTTTCAGGCCCTACTCCAGCCACTTTAACAGAACCGATGGCACCCACAAGGTAAGTGTGGGCAGTCCTGTGTTATAGGAGAAGGCTATGACGGGAGAAACTCAGAGACCAGCTGAGGGGCCCAGGCATGGCCAAAAAGGGGAAGGATAGGAGAGGCTTCCTCCTAATCCATTATTCCGACTCCTCATTTGCACATTCCAATAAGCTCCATTAGGGTTTTTAGGTATTTTGCTGTACCCCGGAGAATGACTGCTCGAGACACTAGCGCACGTCTACCTGCAAGATGCTCTATACACAAAGCAGGTGCCATAACCCAGAATCCTAGGGGGCCTGGGCATGTGAGTCTTCCTGGAGATTCGTAATCTATAGCACGACCTCAAAGGCTCGAAACACTCCGAAGCCAAGAAAAGTGTTTTACTCTATCTCCATGTTTCCCAAGCTAATTTGATCTTACTCTATGTGAAACATTCAAAATATTTAGCGATGCTATGGTTTGAAAATACCCTCTGAAATTCCTTGTTAGAAACTTAATCCCTTAATTCATCTGTTGATATTTCAGGGAGAGCCTCCGTGTTGGCATCAGTGACTTCGTAAGAAGAGGGAGAGAGACCCAAGCAGGCTTGCTTGTTCTTTCCCTCCATGTGATGCCCTCTAACACTTTTTTTTTTTTGTACCAGGGATTGAACTTGGGACCTTGCACTTTCAAAGCATGCGGCAGAACCACTGAGCTAAATCCCCCGCTTGTTTTGTTTTCTGAGATAGGGCCTCACCATGTACTTTACACTAGACTAGAACTCAGAATAATCCTCCTGTGTCATCACGTCCAGCCTTCACCATTTTTTGATACAGCAACAAAACCTTTACCAGATGCAGAGCAGGTGCAGCTTCCAGAACAGTGGACCAAGTAAATTCCTGTTTTTTATGTCAGAGCAACAGAAAACACGAAGAGAGCAATTAAGCCACACAACCGCGCACTGCTTGATTGGGGTGCATGAAGGAGTCATGAAGTGGGACAGCTGCAGTGCAGCTCAAAGCAAGGGACCTAGAAAAAGTAATACCCACACCCACAACCTGGGGAGAGCTTTCCTCAAAGCCTGCTGGAAGATCCAGTGAAACTCTTCAATTAAGCATAGAACGAAGAGCTACAAAAACTAACTAGATAAATGGAAAACCAGCATGTCTAGATTCACAGTGGAGGCTAAGATGTCTTTAAGATGGACCCTGTTGCCTTAGTGAAGTTACTTGGCCTCTTTGTGCCTCCTGGTCTGCAAGGGAGATATCAGGGTTTTAGCGGTGGGGACGTCACAGGGCTGCTGTGACAATTAAATGAGGAAGAAATGCAGAATATCCTTAGCAGAGCCTGGCCCATGGTGATGGCCAGCCAATGCTTGTCCCCTCCTCCCCCCTAATTGAACCTGAAGGACAGCAAGAGACAAAGAGAATGTCTTTCTCGGGGTTCTCTGGATTTTTGGCACCGGGGATTGAACTTGGGACCTTGAGCTTGGAAGGCAGGTGGCAAAACCACTGAGCTAAATCCCCAGCATCTGGACTTTTCTTTCCCCTTTGCTGATTGCTACATTTAAGGTGGGGAAATTCCCAGTTCTCTCTCCATGGGAGGCATTGGAGGGAGAGAGGAAGGCAGAAAGAGAGTACTTCCTTTGTCTCTGCTACATAATGAACACTTTTAGCCATAAATTATAAAATGGTCGAGCTATTAGGCTTTCCAGCCCTGCAAGATGACACTACTGAAGGGCTCTGGATGTAGCTCAGTGGTGCCGCTGCACAAGGTCCTGAGTTTGATCTCTGTTACCCTTTAAAAAAAATGACATTACAGTTTCCCTGCAGACTATGTTGGCCACTGACAGAGCTGCGATTTTCTCCTGGTCCCATGTGGTGCTCTGGGCCGCAGGGCTGTGCAGGGACCCACCATGACCTACCTGCCTCGACTCCCATCTCTGGGCTGCCCAAGAACCACAGTCAGGATCCTTCATCTTTACTTTTAGACTGCATAACAAAATGATCTCTATAGAAACTGAAAATCAATGGGAAAGTGAGGTAGGGGGATCACTTCCTAATGAGCCCTCTAATCCTCGGAAAAAAAACCCAAAACATTAAGTCCCTATGCTGGCAGGACTAATTTTTAGAAACTGTAAAATTTGGGAAGCAGTTAATAAATTATTGCTCAAGGGTGTAGAAGAAGGACCCAGAGAGGCATTAATTGGCTCTAGAAATGCTTTTCGTTCTGTTAGGAAGGCCTGGGAGTTATGAATAATGCAAGTATGCGGTGGGGAAGTGGGACATTCACAGTGGTTAACCTGTCGCTCACACCTGCTTGATGATCGAACTTCCCTGACTTCATTTCTGCAAAGCAGCTGATGACTACTGCTGCCAGGATGTACCTGTCCACACTCATGCTTAGCTTTATTTGGTGACCTGAGGAGCTGGGAGGTAAATTAATACTCTCCTTTTCTCCCTGGTCACTACAGTAGGGCATTCACAGAGTCCTATTACAGAGGACAAATGCTGATGTTAAGCACACAAGGTCTAGAGTTGTAAGACCTGGATTCAAATTCAGATCTGCCTAGCTCTGTTACTCTGGCAAGCTCAGGTAGCTCCTGGTCTTAATTTATTCATCTGCAAAATGCTATGATGACAGTACCCGGTTACCTGAAAACTGAGTGAGGCAACACGTGAGCGCTCAGCACAGCCTGCTACATGACAAAAACTTTCGCCTACTGAAGAAGCTTTGTAGAATCCTTCACTATGGCTCACGGGCTCGACCCACCGTGAAAGTACACCTGCTGCTCTGGAGCAGGAGAGGATCCTTGGGACGCTGGGTCAGGGCATGAGCCTCTCCTGGTCCCAGAGCCCTTTCCTTGAAGGGGCCTTGAGTCCCTGGCATGGGGAAAGTGACTCTGTGTTCTTTCATGAGGATAATTTCTGCAGTGTGTAAAACATGAGTCAGGTTCATTCACTCCGAAAAGAAACAGAGAAGTCTTACCTCTACCATGATGATCAACCAAACTTTCAATAAATAATAACTGGTAAAGAGTCATGCATTAAAACTGTGGAGAAGATTTGAGAATCTTTGGGAAAGGGATCTTTCAGGGGTGATCTGGTTTTCCTGTAAAGCCCTCTACAATAGTTCCAATATTTACAATATTTAGTCCTTCAAGGGAGGATGTAACTGAACTCACTGAAATGATAAGGGCTCTTCTCAGGGTGTAAAGTAGTCAAAGGGGATATTTTAATATTTAGTGTTATGAAAGCTTTATAGATGAAAGTCCCTCTAATTACCTTCTGCTGCAAAGTAAATTTACAGACTTCCTAAGCTCTTAAGGAATTGGACAAACTACACTTTAGTTGGAACTGAATTATGTATTTTGAAAAGACAACAATGCATAGGTCCACAACAGGTAGATGCCTGTTCTAGACTAGAGTCCAAGATAGCCTGGCAGAGAGGACCAGTGTGGGGCAGTACCAAAATGGGGCGAGGTCAAGAATATCTTCAGGCCAGGGAACTAGAACTTAGTGGACAGCCAATTAGAGAAGTGATAGAGGTAGACAGCTATGACTTGGAAACTTAGAGGAGAAAAAAAGAGCTAGAACTAGAGGTCTGTTTAGACCTCTAGGGGTATCCATAGGATGTTACGGTAAGTTTATACCATGGAATACTATGGAACTCTGGAATACTATGCAGCTGATAAAATGATCTAGTATATCCTCATGAATTGACAAAGTCTTCCATGATATACTAGGTAATGAATGAAGCAGATTATGGAATAGATATTACAGTGTCCTCATGTACACAAAAAAGCTTCACAGTCATATTTTACATAATCATAGAAAATGTCACATGATAATTAACTGGAGTTTTTATTCTGGGATATGGGGTTATAAGAGAACTCTTTCTTTATGCTTTATACACTGTGGTATTTGACTTTGCAATAAGAATGAACCAAGCATATACTAAAAAAATGTTAAGGCCTTTATTTTTTTAATAGAAAAGTTTCTATTCTTAAACTGCTTATATTTTATGGGGCATGAGTCAGAAAAGCTGTCTTCTGCTTTATTTCCCACCCTCTCTCCCTAATATGACCAAGTGAATCTTTGCAGAGACCGTGATGCTATCTCAGGGGAAATTACAAGGCAGACAACTCGAATGACACTGTTTCAACAAAGTGACTGAGAACAGTGAGACTTGGCAGAGGCCCAGGAACTGTCCAGCAGGGCAGGAGGGGGTGCAAAAGAGGGCACAAACCAGGAAGGCAAGGGGAAGACATACTCCCTGCTTTTGCCCAGCCTGAGTCCATTCACTTCTGAATAGAGGCAGAGTGTGTACAAAACATGGACCTAGAACAAAACAGCAATGCTCAGGACAAGTGCTGGCGGTGTTGCCAGCCCTACAGCAATGCTCTCACAGACAGCGTGGCTCAGGATGGGGAGGTCTGGAGCGTGTGGAAACTGGAAAAGACTTTTAGGCAAAAGGAGCTATTTATTGTGCTCAGCTAGTGTGGGACAATACCATTCTATGGGGCTTTTAAGAAATTCTTTGTGGGACTGAACCTGGGACCTTTGCACTAAGCTACATCCCCAGCCCCCCAGTTTTTTTTTTTTTTTTTTTTTTTTTAAATTTTGAGAAGACAGGGTCTTGCTAAGTTGCCTAGGCTGAGCTCAAATTTGGGATTCTCCTGTCTCAGCCTCCCAGAGTGCTGGCATTACAGACATGCACTAACATTCCCAGCTAAATATGTATTATATTTTAAAGAACATCTATTGACTGAAATGATTAACAATATTTTTTCCCCAGAAGCTTGGCTGACAATGCATAAGCAAGAGGACACTGACATAGACTGTGCCCCTCATGAGCCATTCCTTAATTCCAACAGCTGGGCATCTGGCCACATGGTCACTTGTTTGGAGCTGATGTCTACTAAATATGCAGAGGGACTATTTGGGATCCACACATCCAAGTGTAGAAAAGAGACATAAGTCCTAACTTAGGGTGGGCCAGGGATTTAGCTCAGTGGTTCTGCCACTTGCCTTGCAAGAACAAGGACCTGAGTTCGATCCCTGGTACAAAAAAAAAAAAAAAAAAAAAA
>NW_022900928.1:123376149-123406274 GCF_012274545.1 Fukomys damarensis
AAAAAAAAAAAAAAAAAAAAAATCCTAAATTACAGAAGGGGAAAAAACAGCAAAATGGATCAAGAAGGCTTTAACAAAGAGAGATTCAGGAAATACTGGATGTGGTCAACAACGCTACGCGAGGGATGTCGGCCTTGGTGATTTTCTTTTTTCTGACTGTAAAAGTGATACAGTTTCAAACAGGTACAAAAATTATCTAAGATAAAAACATTATCTGAAATCTTACCACGGTGAATAGCCTCCTAGATGTACTTCTATACAGAAACTAGTCTACGGAAGATTAATCAGCACCTGCTGTTTTATAACTTGTTTTCTGAAGTCAATCATGTATTGTATAATCTTTCTATTTATGTAAATCTACACCTAATTATCACTTACGTTCCTTTATACATTTGTCCTTCATCTTCTAGGGGGATTAGCTCCACAGTTCTCAAGGATACCAAATCCCACACACACTCCAGTCCCTAATATAAAATGATGAACTATTTGCATATAATTTACACACATCCTCCTGTGTACTATACTTTAAATCATTTCTAGATCACTAATACGATGAAAATGTTGTAAACAGCTCTCATGCCATATTGCTTAGGGAATAATAACAAGGAAAACAAAGTCTGTAAATGCAATTAAAAAAATAGTTTCAATCTGACATTGGTTGAATCCAAAGATATGGACTCTGGAAATATGCAGAGTTAACTCTGTCTGTGAATCTGGCTCCTCTTTATTTGTGGTATGTGATGATAAATTCCCTGGAGTGAGACCGCTGAGGAAGCACTCTGAAGAAATCCTAGAGACCACAGGTCCCGGCCACCAGCCTTGCCCCAAGGGGCTCCTCAACCCCACCAGAGCCACGCTGGGCTCTAGCAGTCTCCCTTAATGTTTGCTAATGTAATCAGTGAGAAGTGAATTTAATTTTAATTTTAAATTTGGCAACATAAGATTGTCATTGTTTCACTGATAATGCTTTCATATTTAATGGTCATTTGTACTTATTTCATCTTTTCATTTGCACTCAAAAGGCCTGCATGTTATGTTTTCATACAAAACCTCTATGCATAATAGAAAGACTTAAATGTGCTTAAAAAAAAAAAATCCCACCGTCTACCACCCTACCCTTCTCCCTACATTTTTAAAAGCTAAAAAGTAAAATGTGCCCTTCAATGAAGTCAAAGCACTCAAGGGCCTTTGGCCCCTGGCACGTTCTAGAACAGGCGCAGCCCCGCGGGAACTTACCACAGCGGAACACAGACAGCTGGGCCATCATAGACACTTGGTAGAATTTCCCGTCAGCTCCCGCAAATGTCCGCTTCTTGGTGTTCTCAGGTTGAAATCGAGATTTCCACAAACCCTTAAAGTACACTGCGTTGACGAGAACCAGTCTGGTAAGCATGCCGTCGATAAGATCCGGGGACAGCAGATTGTCAATCATGCCTGTGAAGCCAAAGCACAGACAGGGAAAGATCTCAGGACTGGGGGCTCAGAGGGGGCAAATGGCAGCTGTCGGGCAGGATGAAAAAATAAATCAATGGATTTTTCAAAAGGAACTTGTTAAAATATCCTTTTATACTCCCTAATATTTCCCCACTTGAATTTGAAATTTTGAAGGAAAAGTGGAAAACAAGTTAAAAATCAGAGACTGGAAAAGAAGACAGCAGTGATCAACTACTTAGGGTTACCAAACTTAGAATCAAGTCATTACAACTGGTTCCCTCTATGCTCCTTGTCTTAGGAAAGTTTACTCATCCAAATGAGCCATGTCTAAATAATGATTATCTTCCCTATTTTTACTGATAACTACCATGTGACTGCTGGTTCCACAGGAGAAGCAGCTTTTGTTTTGCTTTGTTTTTAACTGCTGGGTTGATTTAACCTGAGTCAAAAATAAACTCTTCAGCCTATGCAATGTGATCCAGGGTAAATGCTCAATTTCCCACGAGATTTCAGAAATGCTGAGGATTAGCCTGGAATCCTGGGTTATCACAGATCTCACAACTCCTTAAAGAAGGGCTGAAACCGAACATTGGTGTCTCCATTTATGGGTCATACATCAAGCTTGGTCCTAATATTATGGCAATAAGAGGAAAGTCAGCCTAAAAGAACTCCTAATTTAGAAGGACAATGTTCCTCTTGAGGTGTCAGGGATGCAGGAATGATCCATCTTGTTGGAGTCAGGAATAAAGAAGCAAACAAAACTCTTATCTCAGGATGCTCACAAATCTTTCTGGAGGGCAGTTGTGGTTGAGGTGTTGGGTTTTTACTTGGAATTTCTGCTTGGTTTTTGAAGATCTGGCTGTGTGTGGGGGGGTTTACATATAAATCTATTCCTTTTTGCTGGGTGTTTAAAACCCCGTTAAAGTGAGACCTGTGTCGATCAACATGAAATCTCTTGCTCTCTGTCAAGTTCAGTTAAGTCTCTTCAGGCATTATTTTGGAACCATGCACAGAGCTTCTCAGACATACAAATCTATTAAAATTAGTTCATTGAACTTTTTAGCATATATATCTCAATGCATATATATACACACAATTATATATACATATACATATTAAAGAATGAGTAACATAAATACTATTTATAATACTGCAAATGTTGAGATTGAAATTAACAGAGGCTGAAGAAGCCAGGATGTCTAATACAGCAGAGAGAACATTAAGACCTTCTAAATACTACTCATGAGAGTAAGGGCGCACAATGAAGGAATGTTTAAAGGAGTCGTGGTAAACCCAGGTGACGTTTTCCTGATCCCCAGTGAGCTGAGACAGTATCATTCTGGCTTGTTATTTCCACAAGGGGGCACCAGTGCCACCGTCAATCAGGGCGGGGAAGGAAGTGGTCGACTGACAAAAGAGCCATCACTCCCTGAAGTCCAAGGCTGGCCTCCGCAGACAGAAACGGATGGAAGTGGAGACGGAAGTGGAAGCTTCAAGCTCTCCCAACAGAGAGCTCCCTAGTGTTGGTTCCCAGTCGTGAATGCTGTTTCTTCCCTTTGTTGGGAACTCCAATTGCAACTTCCTTTAGGGTGTAGCCCAAGGATCCCTCCTCTACTTACCAGGCAGCCTCCTCTAACTTTCTCCTCCTCCTCCTCCCTTGAGGGAGATGCCTCCTCCCTTTTGCTTCCCCTGGAGTTCAAGGCTAAGCCCTGCCACAACACTGTGGGTGGTATTTACCCCAGGCAATCAACGTTTTCGTCTCTCTCAACCAGACTGAACTGCACTCTGGGCTGTGAGGACAAATGCGAGTGGGATCTGGTTTAGCCATCGAGGTCTAGGGTAGATACAGTCCTCGAGGAAGCACTGCTTGCGCCAAGAGCTATAAAAACACCTCACACTTTTTCTTTTCTTTTCGGTACTATGGACTGAATCCAGGAGTGCTCCTCCATTGTGCTACACCTGCGGCCCTTTTCATGTTGAGACAGGGTCTTGCCAAGTTGCCCAGGTGGGCCTGCAATTTGAAATCCTCCTGCCTTAGCATCTCCAGGGCTGGGATTACACCACTGAGCTGGCCAAGATCACACTTCTTGAATGTTTCCCAAGTGTTAGGTCCTCTGCTAAATGACTCAGATGTTCTATTCATATCCTCATCACAGCCTTCATCTTGCTGCGGTTATTCTAACGGGTATTATTTTTCTCCATTTTTTACAGATGAGGATGGTGAGGCACAGGGAAGTTAAGTAACTTGCTCAAGGTAAACAGCCAGGAAAGTGACAGCACTGAGATTCAGACTCAGAACCTATGAGTGGTTCTGGTGAGGGTGTAGAAATGAGCTGGCACTGCCATGGGGAAACATTCCCGGCTGCCGGACATACGTGGCAGGTCTGTGACAGGAGACAGGGTGGCAAGTGAGGGGACCAGAAGGAGCCCATGTAGCTGGCACACAGGGAACAGGAGAGGCTGGCAGCTGAGGCCCATCACTGGTGGGCCAGGGGCTGCACAAATGGCTCCTTTACAGGGAAGGAAAGTTCATCTCCACGGGGCCAGCATGGCCATCTTCTGGACACAGACTGCTGGGGAAATTGCGGTGGGTGTTTGGTTGAGGGGGTGGTAGCCAGAGATGCTACATGTCCTGCCATGTTCAAAACGGCCCCACACAGAGAACTGTTCTGCTGCTTGCATAATTTGCATAATTTTAGAATGTCCCACCAGATATTCACACTAGTGGGAAGCCTGCTTATAATTAATTATCTTTTCATGTTTCATGCAGGCTGGATTTTCCAGGATTGTGACTAACCTGAAAATTTATGGAGCCCATGGTTTATTTTGTTTGGAAACTTATCAAGAGTTTTGCACCACTGGAGAAGAATTTGCATCAGCAATGGTAACACAGCTCATGGTGTTGATGTCATCAGTATAACAGATCTGTCTCAGCTGCTCTGTGGTCATCAATTCACAATTTTCATGCAGGCTGGATTTTCCAGGATTGTGACTAACCTGAAAATTTATGGAGCCCATGGTTTATTTTGTTTGGAAACTTATCAAGAGTTTTGCACCACTGGAGAAGAATTTGCATCAGCAATGGTAACACAGCTCATGGTGTTGATGTCATCAGTATAACAGATCTGTCTCAGCTGCTCTGTGGTCATCAATTCACAATTATTTTAAGAATATTTTATTTTGTATGCCGGTGTAGTTGTATTTGATTTGGTATTCCTGTGTCGTACCCAAAGGTTTAGCTATTGAACCGCATATATAAATTACTTCTGTTTTCCCTTGTGTTACCGTTTGGCACTATACTAATTTTTCAAAACTCTGTAGCTGTGCACAGGGTATATGATCAATGGATTTCATTTCCGGATAGTAGCCTATTAAAATTATTTCTTTAAAGGATGGGGTTGAGTCTGATGGAGGAAAGGCACTGACTGAGACTCACTGCTCTTCCTTCACAGCAAAATCACCACCAGGTGGCACATTAATGGGCTCTACAGCTGGCCTTTTACAGAAGAGGGCAGGAGGGCGCAGTGACATCACACAGTCATGAGCCAGAGTCCCAAGCGTGCACTTGGTCCTGATGTGTCCACTGCAACCACTCTCCCCACCCTACAGCCTCCAACAGCCAGGCAGCTCCATGGAATGCTCACACTGCTGTCTCCGGATCACGGCACGGTTTCAGGAAGGGAACCGGATTGGACCACAACCGAGAAGGGATGCCACAGATTCACACAGCCCCTGCACGCCCCCGTGCTCCCTGAGCATTCTTCTTCTACCTTCTCACACCCTGGCATGTGTTCATAAGGGTGGGTGGTGAAGACGGACTGCAGGCTGCCAGCCCCTCCTCAGAGATTCGGACTGGGTAGGATCGGCATTCTCAGCACACCCAGCTCTCTCTGTTGTAGGGGCACCAGGGTGCTGGAAAGGCTGGACTTTCCCCAAGGTTTATCCTTTGGCTTCTTGTCTAGTCTCTCTGCTCCCACTCTTGGGATCTGTTTGTCCCTTCCATGAAAATAGCCTCCTGAATCTATACTGCCAGTCTTAGCTTTCCTCTGCTGTTCTAGACCTGCAGCCTGTCCCCCTGCAAGCTTTCGACCAATATGTCTGGTTTACAAAATCAACAGGTTTAAAATGCCGACACTAGACATCGCCTCCTCTTAATGAGAAGAAGCGCCTAAGCAAGCAGTCATTACGCAGCATGGAAAGTACTGTAATGGTGAGGCTGGCAAGAGGTAATCACAGGCCAAATGTAATGAGCAAGGGGGCACCCACAGCTCGGCGCAGGCTAAATCAAGAGGCTGGGAGGTGATGAGGCAAACCCTTTGGAAGGATGAGAAAGATGGTCCACAGAAACAGCAGGTACAGTAACGGGGAGGGATGAGCAAGAAAACCCTCAAAACAGGGAATGAACCGTGGGCCAGAACTCTGGACGTGCGACATGGCAGGGATTGTGGGGTACAGAGGCAGTGTCTGCATCATTCGCCAACTGCAGGGGGAAGACACCCCAAGGGTACAGACAGTGGGCCAGCATGAAAGAAGGGGAGGCAGTGGGCCGAGTCCTGGGGTCTGAAGAGAAGGACAGGGAAGACCAGAGTCCGCGGCTGTGTCTCACTCGCTCCTCCATTCACACAACCTGAACTCACGCCCGAGACGGAGACGCCGCAGCCGCCGCCGCACTCACCACGCGTTTCGTTTTTGACCCAAGTGTTGATGGAGTCACAGGCGGAGGCCGGGTCTTCGAAGTTCACGTTGCGCACTTCACACTGGAACACATCTTTGTTCCTTGTCGCGAACGGCGCTTCCATTTTAAAGCCATTCTTCACAAACACGGCGTTGGCCACTGTCACGATGTCTTTGTTCTTCTTGGAGACGATGGCCTTGTTGATCTTCTTCAGTACTTTCCCAACTCCTAAGGGGGGAAATTAGAAAGCAGCAATGTTTATGTAAGAATTCCGGAACATTTTCTAAAACAATCCCTTGTATTATAGCAAATAAGAACAGTGCAGCCAAGAGACACGAGAGTAGCAATAGACCGTCTTCTGCTTTCTCCCAAGAGTGGCCTGGTTCTTTAGGAGAGGTGTGTAGGGCTAAGTTAAAGCACAAAAGCTCCTAAAATCAGTTGGGCTTCTGGATCAAAACACGCATATTCAGGATTGTCCCAACAGCTCCCAGTGTAGACTGCATTCTCTTGGTAGCCACATGGGGCACTGGGTCAGTAGGAATGCTGCCATGTGCCTCAATTCCGTAGCCAAACGGAATAAGTCAAAGGGAACCTCTAATTTGTCATCTAACAATCTTAGGCACTATTTCCTTCCCTGCCCGGGATTTCACAATGTGATTACTTTTTTTCTATCAGAGGGAAAAAAGTGAATAAAATAAGCATTAGAAAGACTATTAAAAATTGCCATGTGCCACCAACCAGAACAATGTGATTTTTTTTACTTGCTATCAAGCTCAAAAAGTAAAGAAATGAATTTTATGGCAACGTAAGCTTTATTTTACACAAGACATTCATACATGCTCCATTTAGTTTTGCAGCATGAAAAAGAGAAAAGTCATAAGGATGAAATGTGTTTCTACAGAGAGCTGAATTTACAGAGCCTTCCTAATCACTGGGGTCTTTTCAAACTGATACTGTCCTAAAACATTCTGCTGGAATCACCTTGGTGCTTTTCTTCTGAAGGGACTACTTTTACTCTGAACATGTGTCTTCCTCGGGATGCTTAAACAAGGAACAGGCTAAGGTCTTTCTGTGGGTCACAAAGGGGTGTTCAGATGCAAACGTGTCCCCCGGAGACCTTGCATGACCATCCTGCGGGGCAGCTCCAAGGCTGAAGGACACTTCAAAGTCAAGGGTCAACACCAGGACCTTTTAGCAGTGCCTCCACCACTAGCCCGGGTGCTTCCCATGGAGCAAAGATCAAACAGACTCTCCTCCACCCGCCCAAACAGCCCGGCCTCCTCCCTCAGTGGGAGCTGTGGGGTCTCAGAGGCTGAGCCCCCCAGGGGAGCCCATGAGAGCAGCATGTTGCAGGTCTGACTGTCACTCATGCACCCTGAAGTCACATCCTGCAGGCGACTGCTAAGGATTCTGGAAGAAGAAAGGGTGTTTGGTGGGCAACAGACCAATATCACAAAAACCTCAGAAATAATGACTTAAAATCAATGTGGCCCAGTGTGGGAACAATAAACAAAAACCCAGTTGCTATTTCAGAATTGTTCCGGCTAACAGAGCCTGGATCGCCCTAGGAAAGGCCACAGATTTTGATTCACTATGAAGTTACAAATCACCAGGAGTTTCTGAACTTTAAGCAAGGGGCAGAACAGGGAGTTCAAGAATGTAGCCTTTCTTCGTTTCCAGCAGGTGAGCAAACTGCAAACTCACACCAAGTTTCATGATGTCTCAACAGTAGGGTGCAGCCAGGGGTGCTGGCAGCCTGGTGGCAGAGGCTCTGCCAGGCATGTATCAAAGCAGGCAAGTATAGCACAGTCCCTGTCTCATCTTATTCTCCCAGCTGAAGGCACCACCCAGTGCAGAATCACTGGAGTCGCAGGGCTCAGAGAACAGGGTAAGAAAACGCCCTCATTTTCCATAAAGTAACTGAGCTCTAGATGTGAAAGGTGACTTGTTGGAGGTCACACCATGCATGTTGGTGGCAGTTTAGAAGCCAGTCTTGCTTCATTATGTGCTACACCCAGAAGAGGCAGGCAGGACGCAACTCTGGTGAGAACACCTATGCTGAAGGGAGGCCAAGAGACACATGCTTCTATAGTTAAACTGGTGACTAAAAACAGGCTTTTAAATCAGTAAAACCAAACCTCTCTCACTGGGCCTTAACTGAAACCAGCTGCTTATTTCAGATTTATTAGACATTTCAAAACAGCAGACAGGGATGTTCCCTTCACCCAGCTTTCCCGGTTGGTGTGGTCGCTGCACCAGGAAATTGGCACAGACACAATCCCGTCTGATTTCACTCATTTTTTAAAATTTTCTTTGGTACCAGGGATGGAACTCAGGATCTTGCGCTTGCGAGGCAGGTGGTGGCACCACTGAGCTAAATCCCCAGCCCTTCACTCATTCTTTTGCATATGCCTATGTACCACGGTATCACTCATGCAGAATCACGTGACCCCTTGCACTGCCCCCTCCCCACATTTCACAAGAACACTGGTGACACAGTGCACTGTAGCTGTGTGGACTGCAGAGGTGCATGAGACTGCGTTTCCCTTTAGAGAAGGGGACTACAGCACTGAGAGGTCCACGGCTCACACAAAGCCCAAAGCTACAGAACAGAGGCCAGGGTCCACTTCCTCTCATGTTGGCACCTTAGTGTTTTCCCTTTAGAAGAGACCGACGCTAAGCCCTGTTCTGCACCAGAACTGCTCCTCCTGGGTGCTCTGCTTCTCGGGCTGTAAGCGACCACCAAGCAATGATCCCCCACCCCCAGTGCAGGCCTCCTCAGCAAGCTCAGACAGCACACGCACCGTTCACACCGTATCGCATCACAGTCGTGAGCTGCTTCTTCGTCCGGCCGTCAGCTCCCAGCTGCAGCATCCCCAGGACAGACGCGATCCCATGAGGGGACACAATGATGTTGTCATGAGGCCGGGATTTGACGATCTGATTGAAAACCTGGATCCCGGTGTCCGAGCCTAGCTCTTCGAGAGAGAGTGGGTTGAACTGGGAGCACAAGGAAGGCAGAGTCACTGTGGTCAAGAGGAAGAAGGGAAAATGCCAATTCATGGTTCCTTCCAGCAAGAATGGCCTGAAAAAGCACATAAAACATATTTGCATTATACTTTGATGAACACAAATGGAGGATTCCTTCATCTTCAACTGCATAGGGTGTGTTGTACTCAGTGTGACAAAATGCCATTCTAAGGCATGCAGGCAAGACAATGTAGATTAAATCAGTCCCCAGTACACAGGCTTCAGCAAATGGGGAGAGGTAGCCAACTTCCCTTTGTTGGGTCTTCACTATGTACCAGGAATTATATTAAAATCATTATTTAATCCTGACACCCACACTCTGTTCACGTAAACCAGTATTACGAAGGGCCTGCTGCAGGTCAAGCCCCATTCTAAGGGCCAGGCATACAACAGTAATAAGATGGGCAACTCCCCTGGCCTCATGGAGTTTCCATTCTAGAAGGGAGACAGAAAATAACCCAGCAAGTGATCAAGCACTTTCAGGGCCGGATGAAGGCCCCGATAACAAAGCAAAGTCAAGGGGTGACTGGAGGGCTAGACGTGGGCCACTCTGGGGAGGTGGCCAGGGAGATCAGATGAGGAGGACGCCAGGCACACTGGGATGCAGGAAGGTATGGCAGGCAGAGGGACAGCAGAACAGAGGTCCCCAGGAGGGGCAAACATGCTGTGCTGGGCGTCCGTGTGGCTGCAAAGTGAAGATTTATTTCATTCTGAGGCCACAGTAAAGCCCTGGAGGGTCTGAAACAAGGGAGTTAATCTTTTGGGTTACTCTGATTATCTATTATCTATTAATCATGGATTTGATTCTTTTACCATAAGCATATAACATTTTAAATTAAAGAACTTTTAATTAAAATAAAATTTGGCGACAACTTCAAAGCCACCATGGGGCCGAACAATTGGCAAATCCGTCAGTTGTGAGGAGGGCATTGCTTACACTATTTTCAATTACAGTGATTTGTTTTCAAGAGGCTTCATTTCTTGATCACCACTTATGGGGCTTTCCTTCGGCTATGACAGCCAAAGAGGTAAGAAATTGAAATAAATTTACGAAAAAACAAATACTTTCATTAAATGCGAACACAACAGTGGCAGCTGGTTAAAACAAAAGCTGGGCTTGTGGTGTTGCTAATTTAGTTCTTCCCTCTGAGGCAGGTGCAAGGCTCCCGGGGAGCCAAATTGTGCCCCTTGTCACTTTGTCACTGGCTTTGATGTGTGGGAGGCTGAGTGTCTGCAGAGTGAAGCAGAGAGAGGGTTTCTAAGAGGCAGGTGAGCAGGAGGGAGGGAAAACAGTGTCCACGAGGGAAAGCGGGGCACCAGACAGCACTGGATACACTGCACCTAGTGCCTCCCATTCCCTTCTGCACCCTCAGAACTTCCCATGCTAGGTCATGGTGCATGTTCAACAGACACGTAGGGATTCAACCCGGAGGCTCACAAGCACTCAGTTCTATTTTTCTTTGCATCAAAACAGTGTTTAGTGAGCGTGAACATCCTCAGCCTCCGTGCTAGCTCCAAACAGTCTCCGAGGAAAGTGTCAGCCACCAGCAGCCTGGTCTAGGACTGGCGGCACAGATAGAATTCCCCGCCGGCTCCTCGGCGCGCAGGGAGCCAGGGAGGCTATCACTCAAGTGGGTGTTGCAATTTTCTTCTATATTGTGAAACAAACACCTTTTAAAAAATTCAGAACTTTTAGTGCTTCTCCAGAGTGTAATTGTAAAATAATTATGTAAACTCAGCCTGTCTAAATGCAAAACATGCCAGTGACCTACATACGCTCCTACTTGGGCCCCGATTGTGGCCGGAGTGGCCTATTTTGACTTTGGCACCTCGGGTGGCTCGAATACCACGACAATCCCCAGTGTCCTGGAGCCCGGGCGACACTGGAGAGCTTCCAAAGACGACCGTGAGAGCTTTGCTCATCTCATCTAAAAATCAGGAGTTGCCGTTCTCCCTTCCTCCACCTCTCTTTCCTAAAGGCAGTAAGCATCCTCTTTAACATTTTAATACACCACAGTGATCATAAGTATGAAACAATTCGTATCATCTTTATCGCCAATGGTCAAATTCAGTGACTAGTGCCAATGGCATTAATCTCAATTACTGACTCTTGCATTGTAGTTGATTTTGGCATCTACCTACAGCAAACCATAATCCAGCCTCCCCAAAGGAAACCGACTGGATCAGTGACTATTTGAAGAAATATTCACAAGGCATAAAGGATATTCAGTGTGTCCTGCCTCTAGTGGCTTAAAAGTTAACTAAAATATCATATATTTATATTTACAGCCCTATTACATATCAAATTGTATCTATGTAGATAGCTATCTAAATATCTGTATCTATATCTATATATCATTGTTGAACAAGGAAAAAGGAGCAGTGATGATGAGAAACTTGACAGCTCTGATGTCCTGAAGTCAGCAAGAACAGACTCCCAAAGAAACGGCTGTTTTATTTAGCTTACTTATTTAATTTTGCTTGCTTGTGAATTTTTGCTAAAAGAACGGTTTTATTATGATATAGGGGAAAGCTGCCATGGGCATTTTTCTTGATTCCGTGGACCTGGCCTTGTCATAGTGCACTAGGACAGTCTCAGGGCTGTGCAGGGAACTATTTTTGATTGATGTCCTGGGCATAACTTCTCGTTGACCTCAATTTCCTGGGCCAAACGCTCATTGGTCTAAATTCATCTGGCTTGTATACAAGTCTAAGAATAAGCTTCTACTTCTCTGCAAAGTTCAGCAGCCAGGAAAGTAGGTGTTGACCCATAAATTACAGTAGGCTGTGTAAATCCTAAGAATGAAACACACTTGTGTCCAAATCGACACTCGTACATGAAATTACTTTGGAAGTTCTTGCCCTTTGAAATGCTTTATCTTTAGAACAAGCAGATTTCCATAAGGGGAAGAATGCAGAGACCGCCTTTTATTTTCATTTCTAAGAAAAACAATACTTTCAAGTTTCATATAAGAGAGACAATAAAAGTATTGCTCAAATGCATGGGGTAGTGTTGGTACGGAGGATCACAAATCTTTTTAAGTGTTTCCATTTCTCCAATAATGTTTTTACAACAGTTAAAAGAAAAAAAAAAGGATAGTGGTTGGGCCATCATTGAGGAAGATCATAAACCTACTGAGAAAGCTACTGCCACAGGCGTATTCTCTCTGATGTGGGGTTTCTCTTTCCCCATGTACTTCTAGCTTCTCTTATTCCAAATCTTTTCACTCTCCGGCACAGGCAATGTTTTGAAGTAATTGGGTACTGCTCTTAGTGTTAAGCATGATTTAGTGTAGCAAATAATGGGTGGGTGATTTAGCAAATGCCAGGTTCCAAATGCAGTGCTACACTGATAAATGTACCGCTCGCCAAGGGCAGATGTCCCAGGAGCACATTACCATTCCAGTAGCCTCTACCCTGCTACATGGGCAATGCTTGAATTCTCTGCTGAATCTCAGCGCCATCCTTTCAACAGTTGGTTGCCTATGTTCACCTGATTGTTCAGAACACTACTGTGGGCTGGAAAACCTCCCATGGCTGGTCTGGCTTTGGTCTTTCCTCTGATTCTCTCTCATCTTCCACCTAGCGGACTGCTAGTGCTTCTGCAGTTCTCCCAGGGCCCAAGTGAAGCTTTCCTGATCTCTGATCTCTGAATTCCTGTAGGTTCCTACCTGCCCCTCTTACCTGAGTTGTTTTCAGCATTTGCCTTCTTCCCTCCCACTGAGACAGGAAGCTCACAGGGCTTAATTTAGAGCTTTTCCGCTGGTAGACGCTAAAATGAAGCAAAACCAATGGGACCAATCCAGCTCTCAAGGGTTTGGTTTGGAATACAAGAGTTCTAAAAATAATCTAAGTAACTAAATGTCAGGAGATGTCACAATCAGGCCCAGATTTAGTTATTCTAAGGAAAAATGAAAAAGGGTGGACGTTCTGCTATCCCTGGGCCCTTGCTCCCACAGCAAACTTCTACCACCTTAGACGATGGACACATGCTTTACAATTGCCCCTGCCCCCTCTGTCCCTGCTGCCCCCTGCCAGAATGGTTGTCACCACTTGCCACCCATGGCTTGTGAGCACTGGTAAGCAAATCCCTGAGCTGAACCAAGCTAAATGAATGAACAGTGGAGACAAGGGTGGCTTCACAAACGGTGAAGCTTACTTTCTAACAAATACGGTTTATCTATATTGGTACAGAATATATCTATTTAATGCAACACATTGTATGTAAACAGTTCAGTGAAGAAAGAACATTGCCAAATTCTTCTAGCTCTAACTCTTACCCAGGTCTGTTTGGGGAGCATCCAATAAAAAGGGAAGTATTTCATACTCTCTCACTCTTTGAAAAATATTTGATGAGATCTATTTTATAAAATGCATGTATATATTTTAAAACTTTATAACATGAAAGATTCACACATGTGCAAAAATATAAAAAAACCCTACAGTACTCAATATCTAGATAAAACAATGATCAACATGGTTTATTTTCTTTCTTCTCAAAGATTATTTTGAAGCAAATTGTAGAAATGCTACAATAGCATTCAAAATGTTTTCAACATATATTTGAAATCTAAGGATTTAAAATATAGATCCACAATATGAGCTTCAGTAGGAACAATATTTAAAGTGGGCTGAGCTCCTTAAAATGTGAGTTCAAAATGATACAAAAATTAAAATAGGTCCTTACTATACTAAACATTCAGTGTTTAAATTGTCCTGATTACCTTCTAATGTTTTATTTGAGTCAGAATTGAACTGAGCTCTATACCTTGCAACAGACTGATCTGTTTCTTGTTTTTTTTTTTTTAATCTTCCCCTAATTTCTTTATTTTTGTTTTTCCTTAGAGCACTTTTTGTTGAAGAAAAAGTAGTGTTCCCCACCTGCATTTTGGTAATTACACTCATGTGACTCTGTTGAAGCAGTTCTTGTCTCCTGCATTTCCTGTAAATTGGCTTTAGCTCTAGGACAGGGGTCCGCAACCCATGGCCTAAGGGCCACATCTGAGCACACTCCTTGTTTTGTCCATTACAGCTGAATCAGTGCTCATATCAAGAATTGAGCAGACAGCAGACAGCTTGGCCTCTTTGCAAAAGAAGACCTTATGGCCTGCGAAGACAAAAACATTTACTGTCTGGCCCTTTACAGGAAAAGTTTGCTGACCCCTACTCTAAAGGCTAATGAGATTCAAGCCAACTCCTCTGCAGGCAAGAATTCTGCAGAGGTGTTGTATAAGGTGATGGAATCACCAGACAGTGGCTCACTGTTGCTTACTGTGATGTTAGTTAGCAACTACTCATCATTGCCTACGTGTTTTTATTATGGGTTGCTAAATGGTGGGTGCTATTGGGATTTAAAAATTTCTTCTTCATTCATGAATTGGAATATTTCTATAAAAAGAAATTTTCCATAACCAACTATTTGCTTACTCTGAGGTTCAGTTTGCATAGCAAAGGGCAGGATGAATGCTTGATTCATTCCCTATGTCTAACAGTTCTCAATTAAAAAATGCATTGGTTATCCCAATATTAGTTGACCAGTTTTGTTTCTGTGACATTTTGAACTCATATTTTCCAACACATTTCAAAGGCATGGTGGCACATGCCTGTAATCCCAGCACTCGGGAGGCTGAGGCAGGAGGATCGCTGTGAGTTCGAGACCAGCCTGGGCTACATAGTGAGTTCCAGGTCAGTTTCAACTACATAGTGAGACCCTGTCTCAAAAAACGAACAAACAAACAAAAAACCAAAGCATTTCAAAGGAGCTTGATCCACTTTAAATATTATAGAATCTTAAGACCAGTCTCTTCAGGCTGGTTCTTGAAGCTCTCTATATGATCTAACAGTCGTGTTAGCTTCCTCATTTTCTGGTTTGACCACATGGCCCAGATTCATTTGTACATTCCTGTCCCAGGTAGAACTAAGTGGTTCCTTAGGAAGCTCTGGTTTCTTTCAATGGAAGAGAATATTTAGAGACCACGATTTGAACACCCTCATCTACTAAATTCTAAATAAACCATAGACATTCCAGTGATAAAGAAGAACTATAATCTATTTTATATCACTCTCTGGAGTACATCCAACTTCAGAAATTTGAATTCTGAAAAACAGGCAGCTTACACGCGACCTGGCTTGCCTCCTGGGGCCACTCAGGCCAGAGAGGGACCAAACAGGGAGTCAGCCAATATTCAAAGTTGGCTTGACTAAGCAAAGAGTATCACCATCCTGTGAAGTCAGTGAGTCTCTTGAATCCAGGTCACCCTGAAAGTGGGATCACTACAGTGCAGGCACTCGGAATGAACAACCAACACACAGTATTAGAAGAAGAGTCCCCCAACTTCTGCCAACCCTTCTACTCAGTGAAAGCTGAAATTTTCTTGGGCACAGGGAAGGTGTCGAGATCCTTTTGGTCTGCCTGTTTCTAGGATTCTGGTTCTTCAAACCCAAGGCTCTATGAATCTGCCTCTGACTGGCCATTTTGGCTAGATGGTGCTACAGTACACAGGGCAGAATTGTGTATCAGATTGTATTCCAATGGTAGAATCACTCAACAGTTTTTTGTTTTGTTTTGGACATGGCTTCCCAGAGAAACAGATATAGAGAAGACCAAGACATGGAGGGAGGGGAAGAAGGCATAAAGAGAATTAAGATGTGTTTTATACATGTACCAACTGCCCATGATGAATGTAGTCATCATACAAACACATACTAATAAAAATGTAACACAAACATATACTAATAGAAATAAAAATTTAAAAGAGAAAGAGATATATAAGAAAGACTTTAATTTAGGTTGCCAAACTAAGACTTCTGAGTGACCTTAAATAGGACTGTACTGCCCAGCAGTCAACTCTAACATTTCTCATCAAGATTTTGCCAACTGGCAAGGTCTAACTCTTAATGATGTTTGGCAAGAGGCATTTCAGAACCCATTCCAGAGGTACGTGAATATTTAAGGCCAAATATGCAAAGTGGCAGTAAATTTTAATGCACAAGTAATTGAAATTAAGCCTCAAATATGGTCCTATGAGGCCGAGACTTTGGTCTCTAAAACCTGTAAACATCACCAAAACATGTCCTCCAAGCAATGTCTTCATTTTCCAAATACTACTTACTATATTTTTTCTTTAAGATAACCAAGTCAATACGAACAAGAGAACTGAAGTGTGTTCTGATATTCCCGGGAAATGCAGAGTGCAGCTGAAGTGAGTCTGCATCTTTACAATGTACAGAAGAACAAACAGGAAATGCCAAAGGGATAGTGTGTTGGGTGGTTTTAAAATGTGTTCTTTCAGGTTACTGGAGGGAGATTTAGAGTCTTCTGAATTTTCTCTTAAAATACTGTCTGACTTCAAAGTGTATGTGCGCATGCTCAATCTATGATACTTCTTATTTTGGAAAAAAAAGACCTAAAAATGCATGGGAAAGAAATTTTTAACCGATGAAACATATGGTATAATGCCTGGAATATCCCTGCAGTGAAGAAATTCATACTCTATTAGTAAAATACACTACTAATATATGTAAGGGCCTTTATCCACACAATGTTCATTCTGAAATCTCTTTGTGGGGTGGGGGGCAGAGCAGAGAGAACCAGGGATTTACAAGTTGCCTACCTTTAAATATATAAGATTGGGCCAGGGATTTAGCTCAGTGGTTCCACCGCCTGCTTCACAAGTGCAAGATCCCGAGAGTTCGATCCCCGGTACCAAAATAAATAAACAAATAAAAGATTTTGAGCCATCTATCTTCTTTTCATCTAAGTTTCAGAAAAAGTCATTTACGGGTCAAATTCCAGTTCTACCATCTCCTAATCCAGGAGATCTAAGGAAAGTCACAGTCTTTACCAAGCTTTGTTTTCTCCTCTGCCGCTTCTGAAGTCACGTCTCGAGGATGGCAATGGTGCTTAAGGATGCATAAACAGAAAGGGAGCATTTGGATCAGGGCCGATGCTCAGGAAATGCTGGTTCCCATCCCCTCGTCTTCATCAACATCAAGACCTCAACTATTTGATTTTGTTTCAACAACTCTTTAGAAAGCCTCCATGGTTAGACTGAGTAAACTACAATATTCTTACCTCCATAAAGCCATGATTGTATCTTTACAGTTTCCTGAGACTAAGTCATGGAAACACAATGCTAGTACAATATATTGGGATGTCTCTGTAAGAAAGTGGTTGTACCTCTAGTGGAGGTAGGTATGTGTTCTGGCTGTGTCTAGACTGCCCCCAAAGCCTCATATGGTCATAGGCGGGGCTTTTTCAGAGTGTGTGATGCTGGGATTGATTCATGGTGCAATGCTAGGCACAAGGTCACTAGGATTAAGGGTGCGAGTGCCACCTGCCCTAAGTTGTCTGGACAAAATAAAAGGGGCAGAAACCTGCTCTTCAGGTCCCTTGTTGCTTACCGTATGTGTATCATTAACTGTTTCTCCTCTTGGATGCCTGCCTGCCATGCCAACCTGCCTTGGAGCCAGCTGATTATGACTGAAACCTTTACAAACTGTGAGATAAATAGACCTTCCCTCCCTTAACTTGTGGGTGTTGGGTATTTTGTCTCAGCAACGAGAAAAGTAACTGAGGCAGTATGTCTCACAAAAAACCATTAATAAACTCTAAAATACGTTTTGTAGTCTGCTGACTTAGGTCATTAACTCTGTTTTACTTATGCTACACAGTCCTACAAATTTTCTTACTGATAAATCCTTATTAAGATTTAAGGCTGCATATGGGTGATTTCCTAATTAACCACCAAAAGTTGACTCAAAACATTACAATGATATTCACTCACAATGGTTTTCAGTCTTTAAAAACAAGGAAATAATCCTTTTTACACATAAAAACTATTACAGATATTGTGACTATATTTTTAGTATTTCTGGAAGTACATAACAGCCATGAATTCATAAACAGTTTAGTAAACTGCAAGTTTTTGCTGGGCATGGTGGTGCGTGCTGGTAGTCCCAACACTCTAGCAGGCTGAGTCAGAAGGATCACACATCTGAGCTCAGACTGGGGAACACTGTGACTCAAATTAGAAAATGTTTAAGGGCCCGGGATTTAGCTCAGTGCCGCCTGTCTCTCAAGCATGAGGATCCGAGTTCGATCCCCAGTACCAAAAAAAAAAAAAAAAAAAAAAAAATGGTTTAAAAGGCTGGGAATATAGGTTAGTGCCAAGGTCCTGGGTTCAGTCTCCAAGACTGGGGGACAAAAAGCAAATTCTTGTTGCCTATCATGAGAACTGGGCACACTTGAAATCTTACGGTGAGCTCGTATAGTACCTATTCAGTCTGTACTCACAGCTGCACAATGGTCATGATTTCTCTGATCCTTGTAATAACAAAGATGCTGCTGATTCATGGGTCAACACTTATGCTCCTTGATTCACAGATGCAAAACCAGTGCTCTCTAGATTGCCGCTGGTAAAAATGAGCAGCAAGTGTTGGAAGTGTAAGTTGATGAAATTCTGAAAGACAATCTCTTGTGTGCAGAATCATATATATGTATATATATACCCCCTTCTGTCAATCAACTATAAGGTAATAAAAAATTCTGGGTATTGAAATGTTCAGTTTTGTCTAATAACAGAATCACTGAAAAAATAAATAAGTGCATTAGCAGGTTTAACTGGAACCTCAACTTCTATGAGGAGACCCATGGAGGATCTTCTATCAGCTCCATGTACTTATCCTCTAACTTTTGTGTTTCTCAATGCTGCTAATGGTGTGCACCTGTTACCTTCAGACACTTGCTGGTGGGAGCAGGGAGCCCTTTTTCGGAGTGCACCTTGCCCAGCTGAGAGTTGGCAAACATCATTCCCGCCCAGGAGGATGACAGCTCCTGGTCTCAGTGTGGCTGATTCTCTGGAGCTTCCCATGAGCCCTCAGTGGGACCTTGCCTGACACCATCTCTTGCTTAGCTTCTTCCTTCTCCAATCCCCACTGTCCTCATTCCCTCACTATTTCTGACTGGAAGCACTTCCTTAATGAATCACTTGCACCGTGGCTCAGAGCCTGCTTCGAGGACACCATGGGCGGTGACATTCAGCATCATGGAACAGTTAATGCAGCCACCTAACATGGTAACATCAGCTCTTAAGAGCCATCTTTCAAGAAAACTTAAAGATACAGTACTATATTCTGTATCTATCTTATTCAAGAAAACTATGGTATAATCAACTATGTACAAATAATAAATAAGCACAGAAAACAAACTTGAAAGACAGATATCAAAGTATTATCTATACAGTTACTTTTGATGGCAACAGCATTCTTCTGTATACTGTTCTTTATTTAAAAAATTTCTGTAATGGAACACACACTTGAAACAAGCATCCCGTTTCTGTTTATAAAAACGTAAGCAGATGGAACTTAGATTCTGGGTCAGGTGAAGTGTTCTGCAGATCAGCAAAGGAGGCCACAGAACACCAGATCAGAAACTAAATCTGAGGATCACTGAAAAGTGTAATAACAAGATGATATTTACTGGACAAGAGGAGTTGACAAATGATACAGAAATAGAAATGAGAGGGCCGGGGACTTAGCTCAGTGGTTCCGCCTCCTGCCTCACAGGTGCAAGGACCCGAGTTCGATCCCCAATATCAAAAAAAAAAAAAAAAAGTAAAAAAATCTGCATCTTGGGGAGTGTGCCTATACATAATATAGCTTGTTTCTTTTTTTAAGATCCCCTTCCCTTCTCCCTCCTTCTCTAATTTCCCTTTCTCCATTTGATATTCTCCTTGTTGATATTATTAATTTTAGCTTCCATTTCTGGTATATAATGTCTACATCCCTTGAGGTTATTGGGCTCCTGCTCATGCGTATCTTTAGTTACCACTCCCCCAATCTTCTGTTTTTAGTAAATGGTGGCTCTACATTTTTTTAGTTTTGTTTTGAGACAGGGTCTCACTATGTAGTTGAGACTGACCTGGAACTCACTATGTAGCCCAGGCTGGTCTCAAACTCACAGTGATCCTCCTGCCTCAGCCTCCCAAGTGCTGGGATCATAGGTGTGCACCACCACTCCCAGCTTGGTGGCTGTATTTTAATGAACATGAGTTGACCACTGAGGTCTCTAAGTCTACATGCTAGCTATTTAATAGCAGAGAATATGGTTTATTAAATTTTTCTATTCCAGGACTGGCGATTTAGCTCAGTGGTGCCGCGCCTGCCTGGCAAACACAAGGTCCTGTGTTGTTCAATCCCCAGTCCCATCCCCAAATATATTCAGCATAATACCTAATACATAGTAGGAACTCAATATTTATGATATAAATTATAATTCATGAAAATTATTACAGTCTTATTTTAGATAAAAGCAACAATCGTTACTGCTTTCTTTCTTTTTTTTTTTTGTCCAATTCCGATTTACTTAGAACTTGTGCAAGATATTTCTAAGTAATGGAAACAAATAGCCATCGCTTACTGAATGCCTACTGCCATGGTCCAAATATTTGTGACCTCTCCAAAAATGCATGTGCTGACATCTGAACACCCCAGGTGATTTTAAAGTTGGGCATTGGGCGTTGAGTAGATGAGGGTGAAGCCTCATGAATGGGATCAGGTCCTTTATAGATGAGATACTGAAAGCTAGACAGCTCCTCCCACACCTGAGGAAAAGGCCAGAAGGCACCGTGTGTGAGCCAGAAAGAGGGTCCTCATCACACTCTGACCCTGCAGTATCTTGATCTGGGATTCACAGGCTCTGGAAATGTGAGAAATATATTTCCGCTGTTTATAAGCAACTCAGTCTATTTTATCATAGCAGCCTAAGTGGAATTAGATATTTACTATATGCCAGGCACTCTATCTGAAGTTTTCATTTTTTTTCTTTCTTTTTTTTTTTTCGGTACTGGGGATCGAACTAAGGACTTTATACTTTCGAGGCAGGCAGCAGAACCACTGAGCTAAATCCCCAGCCCCTATCGGAAGTTTTATATTCAACATCTAGTTAAAGTCTCTACTCAAGAAGTTAGTTAGCATTCATAGTTTTGTAGAAGATGGAAACGGAGGTGCAGAAAAATTAACTTCCCAGACCGTACAGTTCAGACATGGTGAAGAAATCTGAACCTGGAAGGTGGTGCGTACGCCCATGTGTCACGCTGCTTGTCGTGATGGAGCTCAAAGACCAGCAGAGGAAAAGGAGAAACGCAGCCTTCCTCCACCTCTCTGGGCTCCAGTCCCCAAACACTTGGAGTAAACAAGTGACACAGTGTGAGAGGCACTGGAACGGAACATATTTGTTGCCCTACAGCCATGGTGGTTTTCACCACAAGGTTGAGGTGACACAGCCCTGCCTACAGTTGTTAGACTTGGGTAGGAGGTGACTTCTACTGGGTGGGGGTCAGGGATGCCATCACATGTGGACCATAAACATCCCACAGTAAACGAGGCAGCTCCTACACTCCGCACGTCAGCATAGCATTCGGAAGAGCACACGTTCCCCCTATCTGTCCAGGTCACACGACCTTGTCACTGACTCACCCTCATTTAGAATCATGTTCTCAGTCTAAAGCCCTACACTGGTTCTGCCTGAAATTTCAACCTGAGACTTCTAGATGCAGGAGAGGAAGGAATCCTGCCAATCACTTCTGTGAATCCTAGCGGCCTTGTGCGACTGGTCATTAAACCTGCGGCCTTCCCAGCCCACCTTATTGAACTGGCAGCACAAACTGTTGCAAAATTCTGTGGCCAGGGGTGAGGAGGCAGGCATTCTGTTCAGCTTCCTTTCCTTTCTGGAAGAACTCAACACCAGGCTGAGTCACTGGGCATTTGTCCCCCCTGAGGAGGACCAGCCCTGGCCCCCTAAGCAGCAGCAGGGAGCCAAGGCTGACACAACCACTTCTTCCCTTCCTTCAGCCTGTCCTCCTGCGGGCTGCCTGTGTTTGCTAAACTAGAGCGGCTCTGCATTTCAGGTTTAGGGAACTGTTGGGCACAGAGAGCGAACCTAGAATGTGCACACATGCCCTAAATTATCCTTCTGACCACTGTACTTATTCCCTGGGAAGGTATAAGCCTGAGCACCTACTTGCCTACTTTCCTCAGAGACTCAGCTAGTGAGTTCTGAGAAAGTTCTCAGGATTGCTCTGGGCCAAGTCATCCTAAAAAGGCTGCTGTGGGAGGTTTCACCCATTTGACATCCTCTTTTCTCAGAAGGAGAGGCTAGTCAGTGGGAGACGTCTCAGCCCGGCAAGAGAACAGAGGAGCCTCTTCTGTTCTCTTCCTTTCTCTCTTCTGTTGGCCACCTTAACAGAGGATGTGGGCTTTAATCAGGCAGGAACTGGAAGGCCGGCATGTTCCTATTTTAGTCAGCTGGGGCGAAGGGCGAGGAAACCCACATCCAAGCGTGTGGAGAGGGACTCGGTCTTCTAGGCTGGAATTCAAAGCTAAACCCACCTGCTTCCTTTGCAGTCGGGGTGGTATTTCCAAGGCTCCCATGTGAAGAAGATATGTAAGTACAGTTTGTACATTCACTTGTTCCACAAATGCCAATGCAGTGTTCCAGGCACTGTGATGGGGTGTGAGGGAGAACAAGGGCAACGTGACCTAGTGCCAGCCCTCCTGGCTTGTTTCTTCCTGTTGATTAATGTGTAATAATTGTACAGGTTAATGAGTTACATGCAGCGTGCTCTTTCAACATGTGCCTATAACACGCACTGATCAAGCTGCAGTGTTTAACACTTCCCCTCTCCACACTCTTATTCTAGAGCCTTCTTTCTCCACTTGGGTGAGTCCATCTCTCAGGGAGCCCTTGGCCATGTCTGAAGACATTTTTTGATTTTACAACCAGAGAAGTGTGGAGAAAAACGCTATGATATCTAGTCAGCACAACCTCGGGCTGCTGCTAATCATCCTACTGGGCGTGTAGCCCCACACCAGGAACTGAGTGCTTCAAAATGTCAATAGTGCTGCGACTTAAAAAGCCCAGCCTGGAGGGGAAACAGACATTAATCAAAACATCCTATTAGCAAACTGATACCTGCGCTCATTTGAATACATTTACCATCCATTTACCATACTCTGAGAGCAAGCAGAACGTACAGAAAAGGAGGAGGAGGCACATGCAGGTGGGGGTGGTGGGCACAATCAGGTAAAGCACTGGAGTAGGGCTGCTGGGGTGGAAAATGGAGATGAGCTGAACATAACCAGACAAAGGGGCAGAGGAGCGGGGCACTTCTCTAAGTGGTCAAGTAAGAGGGTCTCAAGTGCAAAATGCCCGTGTGAAGAAATACCATGGGTGATTCTGGGAACATCTTTCTTTTCATACCATCATCATTGTGATTTATAGATGTCACCCAAAGCCTCATGAGATCATAGGTGGCTTTTGGGTGGCAATGCGACTATGAGGGCCAATAGTTGACTTGCTGTTAGGAGTGGGGTCTGGTCAGAAAAGGTGGGTCCCTGTGGGCATGACCTGGGTGTTTCCCCCTTCCTGGATCCTCCCTGGATGCTCTGCTTCCCGGCCTCCATGAGGTGAGCTGCTTTCCTCTGTGGCAGGCCCTTTCTCCATGCTATCTTTGCCCTGGTGCTAGCCAACAATGGCCTGAAATCTCTACAAACTGTGAACCAAAATAAACCTGTCCTCTTTTAAGTTGTGGGTGTCAGGCATTTGTCTCAGCAAGCAGAGGGCGACTAAGCCAGTCTTCCTACAGCCTTTGCAAGAAACATCTGACCTGTGGTTCTAACCCTGAGAGCTCAGTGCAATGTATTCAAAGCCCAAACTATGGAGAAGCTGGGAGAACTGACCAGACACACTGAAACATCTACCTTGGCCCACTGCCTTCTTTCCCAAGCACCAGTCATTGTGTGCTCCCAAAGGTAGAAATCAGAATCCTACTTTTTCTCAGATTTAACACAAAAAGCACAAGTGTCACAAAAAGAAAAACTGATAAAAGCTATTAAGTTGGATCTCATCAAAATTTAAAGCTTTTGGTCTGCAGAAGATCCTGCAAAAACGATGAAAAGACTAGGAGAAAATATTTTCAAACCACATAGCTGATAAAGGACTAGTATCTAGAATACATAAGGAACTCTTGAGACCCAACTATTTAAAAAAACAAAAACAAAAACAAAACATGCAATCCAAAGAGGAAATGAGCAAAAGATACAACAAAGCATCCACTATAGAGAACACACAGATGGCAAATGAGCCTGTGAAAAGGTGTTTAACATCTAACATCATTGGCCATTTAGGAAATGCAAGTTAAGACCACAGTTAAGACATTACTACTTGCCAATTGAAAGTGGCTAAAATAAAACCAGTGAAAACACCAGTCGTTGGTGAGGCTGCAGAGAAGCTGAATAACTCACAAATTGCTGGTGGGACTGTAAATAGGCTACTCTGGGAAACAGTCTGGTAGTTTCATACAAAATTAAACATCTACTTTCAACATGATCCAGCAACCCTGAACATTTATTTCAGAAAGTGAAAACTCATGTTCACACAAAAATCTGTACACCAATGTTCACCATGCCTTATCTGTAATAACCCCAAACTGCAAACAACCTAAATGTCTTCCAATAGATGAAAAACAAACTGTGGTACTTCCACACCACAGAATGTACCACTTGGCAACATGAAGGAACGATCTATTAATGCAAGCAACGATTTGGAGTTGGGTGGATCCCAAGGGAATTATGCTGAGTGAAAAAGCCAATCCTCAAAGGTTATGTATTATATGATTTATTTCAAGAATGTTATGTAAACAGAATCATATACTGTACAATGATTTCAAAAGAAAAAGGCAAAAACTAAAAATTTAGTTGGCAAGCAAATACCACCGTCCCTTAAGACAAATCTTTTTATACCATTCGCTTCATTTCACAATGCTACATGCCCACTGAAACTATAGATTGTCAGAGATGTACCAAATACCACATCGTTCTATAATAATACATTTTCACGGTTATTTGGTTTGTGACAGTATCTACTCAGTCTTTAAGAAATACATGAAAATATCTAGGACACTGTATTTGGCCTCTACATGCTCTTGAGATAAAGCACCCATATTCACTACCAGTTAATTAACCGCGTGACTTTGACAAGTGTTTCACCATACTGTGCCTCAGTTCTTTCCTCTATAAAATGGGTGTGATAATTATCCCTACCCGAGAAGTTGTTATGAGGATTTTGTTATGAGTTCTTAGGCCAGTTCTCAAGGCCTCTATCGGAGCTGGCTTCTGCCATTACTGATTACTGTCATTTACCACAACCGCCCTGAAGGGCTGAGGTCCTTTCTTCAGCCTCCTCAGGTGCATATGAGAGCCCATGTTAACATCTATTCCAAATGCAAAACACAAAAGATTATGATTTCCAAAAGTCAAAAGAAATTTAAAGTGGGCTTTTTTATTTACTCGTGGTCTTTTTCCAACTGTCAGCTATTTCCTTTATTTTTTTGCTACAAAAGGGAATCAAGAGTCTAGTGTGTGACATTAGGGAAGGTGACGGGGGTGGGGGACATCTTGTCTTTGCCAGGGCAGTGGCACAACCCCTTGCAGTCTCGACTGACAGCCCTGGCTACAAGGTCATAGATGACCAAAGGCCACAGGTCACCTTAGGAAATAGGCCTCAGGGTCTGGAGATTTTCCTTGAGTTTTTCCCAAGGCTGCCAAGCTCATGATTAAGAAGAGTTTTCCTACCAGACCGAAAGTGAAATAGGGCAAGTTAGGCTAAAGTCGTGTTTGAAAAGTTTTAGTGTGGCACAGCCAGACAAGTCCTATCTCAGTGGTCAAGAGATTTAATGGTGGAAATCTGGTTTTTAAGTCAACTTGCTACTGTTTTGTTTGTTTGGATGTATGAAATAATCTGAAACATGAAATGCTTGATGACTGCCTGAACAGACCACTTAGAAATAATGCTGAGCTACACTGGAAAGCCTGTTAGGGTGGTCACTGGAAAAAGAGGAGATCCAGGAGAAAAATCTTACATTTTTGCAAGCAGACCTTGAAATGCTAGGATGGGAGAAAAAAGTACTCTTACCCATAAACTTGCTGGTCTCCAAGTTCCCACATTTCAGGAAGTGACATCACCAACCACCCATCCAAGAATCTACTATAAAAGTCTGGGAAGTATCCTTTCACTTAGACCACTCAAACCATCAACAAGCTCTTTCATTCTACCTCTTGGGTATGTCTTAGACAGACTATCTCTCTCCATCTCCTTTGTCCCCAGTCCAAGTTAGCAACCTCTATGGAAGAGAATGCTGGTCTTCTATACCCAACTCAGTGGCCACACTGGTTTCAGATATTGACATGCAAAGTTGGTTATGTGACCTTGTGCACCTAGATCTGAATCAAACTGTTCAAGGGCTATGCTCTTGCACGAAAACTTTACCCCACGGGGTCCAAGTCAACACCCAGGACTGGATCTGGCTTCCTTTTCCAGATAAACTTAGTCTGCCAGGCTCTTTTCAGTGCAGACATCCACACTTAAACTTCTCCCAAAAGGGACATTTGTCATTTTACTTCTCGTGTCTGTGACCTTGCTGGGGATGCTGCCCTGTTCACCAATGTACCTCAGCAGCCAGTATGGTACTGATGATCAGCTTACTCACATGGAATACTGTAGTCAATTCAAATGCTATCCTGCACATTCATATTCTACAGTAAGTTTTCGTCTCTTTTTTTTTTAAAACAACCTTGACATTGTCGACATGTTGGGCCGATAACTTTATTTTTGGAGAATGCATATTATAGAATGTTTAGCTGTATCTCTGGCCTTTATTCATGACTAGATTTAGCATCACACACCAAGCTGTGACAACCAAGTGTCCCGAGACTTCGACAAATGTCCCTGGAAGACAGGGGAGGGACTGTCCCTGGTTGGGAACCATTGTCATAGAGAAAGGTTAGGAACTGGTGAGTTAAAGTTAAGATGTTCATCCCGGCCACCAAATGCCTACTTGACTTATACTGTCTGAATCACAAAGTAATAAGAAGTTTTAATATAGTGTTAATTAACCACCATTTATAACAGCATTTCAGTGGGAATATTCATTTCAAATCTCTAGTAATGTTTATAAATAATCACAAAGAAGTGGGTTGTCCATCCTGAGAGACTCAACTTTTCTTTCTGCACCAGAATTCTAGGCTCTAAGAAGGTGCGGGAGGGCACAGGGAGTCAGAGAAGAGTTGTGAGATGGCCTGGGCTCTGTACATCTGGTCTGACTTTCTTGTGGGTTTAGCACATAAAAAAGATCATTTTGGCTCTTTGCAGAAAGCAAAATTCTTTTTTTTTTTTTTTTTTTCTATACTGGGGCAAAGCCCAGGAATGAAATATGAAGGACCTATCTCCCTGTCCAGCCCTCTCTGAGTAATATGCTGTCTGAGCTCACAACCTGTCTTCAGGAACACAAGAACGACTTCCTAGCTTCACCTGCCACACTGCAATAATATTTCCAATTATTGGTTAAATTACAAATGCCCCACAAGTCATTTAAATAAATCTTACATGTATGAAATAGTCAATTGTATTCTGGGAGCAATTCCCAGCTGTAAAAATAGAGCCATACTGAACACATTTTTTTTTTTTTGCTGCAGTTAATTGAAAATACTGCACGTATAATGCATGATTTAAAGCACCCAGGAGGAATTTCAATTTGCATTCCCTATTTTAAATGTACAATCAAATGCTATCTTAAAGTACTCCACACATTTAATTCACTATTGCTTGCCTGTAGCCGAACTACTCCTAAATTTTACCACTGTGAATTGATAGAGATTTTTAATGCTCTAAGTGACATTTAAAACAATGGTTTTAATAGTGTTATTTTCCTGAGAAAACAAACACTTCCAGACGTGACCGGTTCAAACCTGTGTGGCCCAGAGAAAATCTCCAAATAGCAGTGAGATGCATTCGAGGAGGAAGGCACCATAGATAAGAACACCCTTCACCACGGAGTCAAAACTGAAGTTCTCAGAGCTGATGCCTTGGAGTTAGAAAGATCACATCTACCTCCGGAATGGTAGATCAAGATGATGGATCAAAGGGTGGGTAACAGCAGAGTCCTTGTTGATGAAGACACGCAGGAGTAACACGGGCTCAAGAAAAAGTGCCCAGAACATGGAGATCTGGGAATAAAGTGGAATTCAAGAGGTATGATCACCTTTTACTTCTAGGGCTGTACAAAGAGCTCATGTGTTCTCCCACTTAACAGTTATTGAGGGCTTATGCCAAGAGGAAAGCAACAATGGTAGCTATTACAAAGATTAAAGGAAAGCAGGGCCCACCCTTAAGATCTTACAGACTGACAGAAAATAGAAGCCATTAATGACCAAGAAACAAGTCAGAAAGTGATGTGTAGGATTAAGAGTTTTAGGCAAATGAGGAAGGTGGTTGCCATCACAGATAGTAAAACACACTTTGATTGTTAATGTCCTGACACACAGCAAATTAGTAAGAGGAGGTGAGCATGGGAAGAGGTGATGAGCCAGCCTTCCCCTACCAGGCAAGAGGAATCACCAAAGGGTAGCAACTAATGAATGGTAATCGTCTTAGTTACTTTCTCACTGGTTGGACCAAATACCAAATACCCATGAATTAAAGGAAAGAGTTATTTTGACTCACAGTTTGTAGCGATTTCAGTCCATAATCAGCTGGTTCCAAGGCAGGATGGTATGGCAGCTGGGAAGAAGCGAGCCCTCAAGGCAGGACAGATATTCAGACCTTGCCTACAGTGACCCACCTCTTCCCACCAGGATTTACCTCCCAGAGTACACCCAGCCACAGACCCATCAGTGGACTGATCCAGGATTGTGTGTCCTTGATCCAGGCACCTCCCCAAAGTCCCAGCTATTAGCACACAAGGTTTTGGGGAGACACCTAGATATAACCTGTAACAATAATCTAAGGGGCAAAGGCTTAAATCATTAGAATTTAAGCTTAGGGAACACAATGGACACTAAATACATATTTATTTATTGAGTAAATAAAAGTACCAGTCACAATTTTGCTTTTCTAAATTAAATACGCAAATCTTTAACCTTTAACTTTTTGCTCTAGTAAGAAACAGGATTAGAAATAATGAAAGGAGCCCAAAACTAGCAATCACCAGGGGCTATTTCCTTATGTTTTCTATAGTTAGTACCCAAGATATTCCTAGTATCTAGGAATGAAGTATCCCCAATATCTAGAATGTGTAACTGCTGAGATGCTAAACCTCCTGAGACTACTGACTGGGACACTCTACTCTCCATGAGCCATATGTCTCTAATCCAAGTTTATTTCTATGAACAGGGCTATCAACTTGCTTACACATGGCACCTACCAATCAATCTTCCCACAAGTGAGCTTCCCGTAACACTTAGTTAATGTGGAGAATTGTTAACTGGCCAAAGGACCCTCTTACTTTTTATCTGTCTCTTCTGAGTCTGGTAGTTGTCAGCCTTTCTGACCTGCTACAATCCTAGGTATCCTGACAAATTCATTTTCTTCCATGCTTCATGCTGAGGATCCCAACAAATGATGCCATCTAAGACATCCCTTTCTACGACATCACACAAATAAAATGCAGTGCCGTATGGTTACCCATCCTAGATGTTTTTCTTCTCACACAGGCACCAGAGATTATTTTCTTACTACCATTTTCCAGAGCAAATAGAAAGAACGCAAGGCAATGCTGAGCTCCCTTTTAGCACTTGAGAAACGGGAAAGGAAGAGTTCAGTGTAACAAACTCAGCTTCCCAACACACCTATGACCTTGAGTAGGTTCACTTAGTTCAGATAGAAAAGAAAAAGTTCAGGGCAAACATTTCTCGTTCACTTCCTCTAAGTGTAACAAAGACAGAACATTTTTTTAAAAAAGGTAAACATGTACAAACAGTAAACATGGAGCCATTATTTTTCATTTGTTATTTGATGTCTGTAGGAGAGCTTTAATACAAGTCTTGGCATCTACAAAAGTGATTGTGTACTGACTAGATAATCTCTTGTTTTCTACTATGGTTCTTGTAACAAAGTCCCCTTTCTTTTTTTTTTTTTTTTTTTTTTTTTTTT
>NW_022900928.1:123406389-123436783 GCF_012274545.1 Fukomys damarensis
AGACAGGGTCTCACTATGTAGTTGAGACTGACCTGGAACTCACTATGTAGCCCAGGCTGGTCTCAAACTCACAATGATCCTCCTGCCTCAGCCTCCTGAGTGCTGGGATTACAGGCGTGCACCACCACGCCCGGCCTCAACAAAGTCCCCTTTCTACCCAAGCTTAATAAAAAAGATCTCCACCCCTACGTTTGGTTCATCTAGATGCCTCAGCCTAACTTTCTGGCATAGAGTACAATAAGGGAAACAGTTACCTAGAAAGAGTTGGGACAGTACAAGGCGTAGATGGTTCCTGATTCCTTCATTTTAACTTGTGGGAGAAAAATCAGACAAGCCACCTTCCAAAATAAGTGAAAGACATAAATAAAGATATGTGTCCACAGCACAGGATCTGAAAATACTTCTAAAGTAAGGAAAGGGAATGAATGACCAACGGGGAAGACTAAGGAAGAAGACCAACAACTTCCACTCTAAGAAGCCTTCTGTGCTGTGGTTGCCAATTCTTTGCTCTTTTGTGCTCTCTTCTTTCAGTACAAACAAATCTGTAAACAAATGAATTTCAATGGAATGTTAAAAAAGATGACCACTCTTTACAGGTTTGGGTCTACCCCCAAACTCCGACCTCTGTCAAACCATCATTAACCCGGAAAAGTGTTGAAGCTTAGAAACCACCCGAACTGATGGGAAATGTGAGTGTGAATAGGAGGCGCTTCTCAGATAAGGACACCCCACCCTCCCTTTTTCCCACTGAGAAGATTCTTGCCCTTGGTCCCGTAAGTTTGGGTCAGCCAGACGGAACAGACTTTATGACTAATACATGAAGTCAGTATGAGTTAGAAATAGCACTCTTTCCACTTCCACCTTCCAAGAGGCAACCTAATTCAGACTCTTCCCAAGCATCTCCAGGGCCTGCCATGCTTTCTGAATTCCTAACCACTTTCCTAAGCACAGCATCTTCTTACTGCCCAAACTTCCTGTGACAGCACCCTCCAAAGCTATGTGTGACACGGCCACCAAAAACTCTACCTAAAGCCATAAGGAGCCCTTCCTGGAGCTACAGAACAACTGCTCTCAGAAGTCAAAATATACTTGAGACAGCTGGGCTAGCCCCCAGTCTTAAGGAGTTAACAGGCAGACCAGAAAGTTGCGAGTTCCAAAAGTATGGACCAATCTTCAAAGCTATGAAATTAGGAGCACACATCTGGAGACAGGAGGATGGGAAGTCAGCTCAGCCTTCAAAGCTTGTGTGGTCAGCAGAGATGCCCAGGAGCCAAGGCCAAGAAATACAAGATCATTAAGATCAAACCCACAGAGGCAGGGAGTGATCTACCCTGCTCTAAAACCCAATCAGAAATCTTCCCTGATGACGGAGGGTGTGTGTGGGAAAAACACAGGCAGAGAAAATCCCTAAAGTAACCTATTATTATTTTTACTTTATTAGCATGGTAAAAAATAATCACACCGCAAGGCAGAGACTTAAGGTGATAATGAGATGTGTTACATGCAACTGAAACTCCACCTCCACACGTGGTCACCTTAGGAGGCCAGGTCCCCGCCTATTCTGCAGATGCCATACAAGCTGTACACCTTCATCCTGGCCAGCTGGGGTTCCTGTTCCCCACTGGTTTCCCCTTGATCCTTGAGCAGATAAAATCAAAGCCTTGTTTCCGTGCCAAGCTGCTTCTGATTCTTCTGACAGAGAACACAAGAACCCACGGAGTCACAACATATTCATGACCTATGGCAGATTACTGGCTGTGCAACTTTTAAAAAGTGACCTTTAATAGTTTTTTCACTTGACATATAGTTGCGAGCTCCATAGCCATCCATTTCTTAGCCTTTCCAGCTTCAGAACTGGGCTCCCTTTCCTTGCCTTTGCTGCAGGTGGGAGCTATCAGAACGATGAGCTGTATTAGTGCCAGGAGAAGTGCTATGTGCCACTCCTAGGCCTGGCCCACCAGAACCTCTGAGATGCCATCCTCTAGGACCTTTCTGCTGCCACAACCACAACCTTGGCAACTTCCTGCTAAGGAAAGTGGAGCCAGGTGTTAGAAGGTCTGTGTGGAATCACCCGGTTTCACAAAGATGGTACATCTTTGAGTTTGTGGGTCACAGCACCCAGCATTACTTTAACACAAAAGTCAACATTTCGCTGTTGTGACATATAGTCCACAATTATTCAGTGCTTTTGCTTCTTTTTAAACAGTTAAGCCTTTTTCGTCATGCGACCTCTACAAGCCATGTAGAAGATTGGTTAAGAACATGTCAGGCTTATGTGGCTAATGTGCCTTCCCTGTTACTCACAACCAGTTGCCGAGGAGTTGTACCCATCCAGGCCTTTTTGTAAATTCAGAACAATGAACTTCTTGAGCCCTCTGTAACATGAAAGATTTTTGTAAGGACCCCATGAGGCAGCAACTTCCTTTTGTGAAGAACAACTCTAAGGACACTTTTCATTTCATACTCAGGCACAAAGGCCTTAAGCTGGGTCAGGTTTTCCAAAGAATTCTATATTTCGGCACCTTTTAATGGCTCACAAGGCACTGCTCAGGCACCGTTTTCCATGCGTGTGCCTGGCTCCAAGGAGACAGGTTTTCATATAGCTCTGTGTGCACTGGTGTCTTACAGTCACGTGGGTTTAATCAAAGTAAAAGTCACGCCAGTGACATTTCACACTTTTCCAACATCGCTCACTAAAACTCATTTCTTTTTCGTGAAGGAGTTGTCTGCTTGCCTTCAGCCACAGACAGGCAAACAAACAATTCATGGCCATACAAATCAATAGCTACTATATTGCTGAGTTTAGGGCAAAAAGGATTTTGTGGCAAATAAAGTCAAAGAAAAATATATGAAGACTGTATTACCCATGAGGGACATCGACCAGCTCCGTGATGACCTCTGACTTCACACCTACAGACTTCACCTCTTGTCTACACTCCTGACATTTAAGTCACTTCTCTGTGTGAAGGGCTTCTGCACTGGCACCCTATAAAAACTGGGCAATGTTGCCCCACATCCCAGAAGAGGCCACCAAAGCCTGGAGACATCAGATCACTTCATCTACACAAGTATCTTGGGCTTTGAGCTTCTCAGGGCCACTTGCGAGGAGCAGAGAGCACTTGCCCAGCCCAAAGCCCCCACATAGGGCACAGAGGACTGCTCTGGTCCTCAAGGCCACAGACTGCTCTCCTGGAGTCCCTTCATAACCCAGACAGAGAAAGAGGACTTCTGCAAAGCCTTCTCCAAAGACTCGGTCCACGCTCACCACTACTGTTTGATCCCCCAAACACCTCATTAGTGTCACTCAATTTGGTAGCTCATTACTGACTGAGTATAAGACTTAGCAGCAGGGTGGAGATGGTAGAATCATCTGCTCTGGCGGAGGAATATTTTACCATCACGGTGCCTGAAGATAACACAAAGCAAACTAACTCTTAAGAGAATATCGGTGTTGCATTGAAATTCTTTTCCGACAGTGCACATGGATGCACACCCACGCATGCCCACAGTATGGTACATTGTTGCGCTCAAGCAATCTTGCATTGTTAAAATTCCACAGATGTGCCTTTCCTATTACATGCAGAAGACCCTCAGAGGTTAACCTGGTTTATAGATGCTGCTGTGCTCCTTGAAGGACTTGCGTGCTCAAAAACTCACTGTGAAATTGGATGTCACCCAAATATAACAGGACTGCCACCTTTCCCTCCTAGAGGCCCTGGAGGAGACAGGTATCAAGAGCAAGTCTTGGGGCATCTCTTTTATTGCCATGGAAGAATCCTGTCAAGAACCTGGCAGTGAATTTAGAGAAATGGAGACAAGGACTGGCCACATGGCTCTAGGGAAATGTATAGCAGTCGCCAAGTAAGTGGTGGGGGAAGATTCAGGCAGATAATCAAGAGAGGCGGTGGATGACAACTTGCTAGTACCAAACCATCCCAGACTTGGCACATGTAGAGGTAACAGGTGACAGCAGTCACAGATATCAGTTCTCAATCTGCCATTGTCCTGACCTTGCAAAGTATTTAAGTCAACAAATCCTCTATTTCCCTGCCTAAGAAACAGCACAAATACAATCTTTCTCTGCAAAGGGAGTAACATTTTCATTATCTCTATTTAAACTGGAGCCCAAAGAGGGAAACTGGCCTAAGGCCACACAGTGACTAGCTGGTTTTAACCCAAGTCCATTGGATTCCCAAATTTATCCTCTCTCTAACAATGTCCTCACCCTTATTCTGTGGGGACTTTTGGTTTGTAATTTGATCAAGCTCTTTAGCCTCAGTCATTGAAAATAGCATCTCAGAATCAAAAATATTCACACAGGGGCATGCAGAACCACAGCCTACATCCTGTCGCTGAACAAGTTGCTCCAAATGTCTGAGCCTCAGTTTTCTCCCTTAGAAACTGGGTCTAACTTTGCTCTAGGAGGGTTACTAGGATTCCACAAGGTCATGTATAAAATACACCCAATGGCACTTGACATGCTGATGATCCAGTTTTTCACTTCCTTTTCTCTCTGAAGCATCCTTTCTGTAATCTCCATTACGGGCAAAGGAGAGGGAGCCCAGTAGGATGAGACAGATTTGAGGGTTCCCGACAGGTCAAACACATAACTAGACTGCAAGCAAGAGGGAGGCACAAAAGCATAATTTTGCCACATACCTGCAAAAAAATATACTTATCTTGCTCAGTAATTACCCTAATAAATGATATATGTACAAGGGAATAACTATGTTTTCATACATTCAACTATGCCAAATTAATTCACATTAGTGTAATCAGCACTTTGATATTCACAATTTACCACCTTGCTGCACGAGAATGAGTTTATTATGAATATTTTAGCACCTTCGACCAATCCTCCAAATCGCTATTTTAACCAACATGTCATTAAGAAATTAACATAGGTTTGGCAGATGAAGAGTCTTTTAGTTAATTCAAAGAGAAAAGCCCCATATTTAGAATGAAAGCTTTCTTCACAATTTAGCCATCACACAAAATCTCTGGCCGTTCCCACCCCACCGACAGATCAATAGTTCAGGGGTAGGCAGCTACTCAGAATGCTGCACGAGGTCTCAAAAGGATATTTTCCTGTAACAGCCTATAAAGAAATCCTACCAATGAGAGCAGGAAGTACATCAGGGGACATTTGCTAAAGTTATCCCAGCATTCTCAGAATGCATATGAAGGGAATCAAGTCAAAATTAAATGACCACGTAGTATAAGTTCATACAGCACATGTTTAAAGTGGTTATTTGTGGATATCTGGGTATCATCTGACATAGTAGAATGGCTTTTCCACAGTCTGGTGAACAAGGGTGAAAAGGGAAGCCTATTGATGCTACACTCACAAAGGCTTATGTATTAAACCCAATAGATGATTTTTCCCACTCCACAGACATTGACTCATTCTTTACAACTAACCCAAGGGGAAACGCACCCAGCCTGACAGTCCTCCTGCAATGTGTCCCTCCCAAGAACTCTTGCAAACTGGATGGTTCTGCTCCCTAACACAGGGGCGGGAGTCAGAGAAAGTGTCTTTCACGCATCGGTCTTCCTTCGCTGTTGGCCAGGACACAGAGATCCTGTAGCCTGCAGGAAGAACAGATGCTCAGAGGTCTGGAAACAAAGCGTGCAAACACACACAGCAAGCTGCCCACTCACTAGATCAGACACAAAAGAAACATGAATCTCAGAGAAGTCAAATGTGCATCTGTCCTCTTGTTACAAATATAACTGGCACACTGCCACCTCTGTCTCCTAAGCCACCTCCATTTCCGCCACTAGGCTCAGCACCTAAGATACACTCTCTACTTCATCCTCACAACATTGAAAAAGATGGTTAATTTCATGCCCAACTCCCAGATGAAGAAGTTGGGGTTTGGCTATGTATGGTCTTATGATTATAACTGAACAAACACAGACATGAACCATAGCCTATTGGCCCCTGTGATAGATTAAAAACGGTCAACATGGAACGCCCAGCTGAACTGAGTCAGTGCGGTTCTGAGCATGGAAGACCCACCTGAGGATTGTTGTCAATGGCACAAAAGGAGAACTGGAGGGGAAGATTGTATGCTGTTGATTTTCCTGGAGAAGCTTGCCACGGCCAGTTTCCCTGATACAAACTCAGCTGTTCTCGTGGTTGGAGGAGCTCAAGTCCTCACTGTCGCTGGGGATGGCTGCTGTTCTCTTCAGGGGAGCTCCGTTCTTTGCCTTGCATATCACTTCCTGGCTCCAGTGCAGATCCCTCAGCAGCCTGGTGGCACAGACTCCTCACCCTGCTGACACAGACTTTCTAGCTTCCATTGCTGGCCTTTGGGCCTTCGTGGTGCAGATCCTGGATATGGACTTGTGTGGGACATTGTCGTGGGCTCTAGGCCTCTGATTGTACTCATAGCGGACATTGCTGTGGGATCCAGGTCCTTGGCTGGATTGTTCGGGTCTCTAACACATGGACAGATTTCTTGCACTCCTCTGCATTTGATTTTTTGGTTTTTGGGTTTTTTTTTTTTTTTTGGTACTGGGGATCGAACTTGGGCCCTTGCCCTTACGAGGCAGGCAGCAGAGCCACTGAGCGAAACCCCCAGCCCTGCATTTGATTTTTTTGGGTGAACATTATAAAATAATACTATAAATTATGTGTCCTGTAATAAATATACAGTGGACCCTTGACTTATCTCAATTCATTCCTGAGGGCTGGTTGTGACTCACCTTGGTCAACTGAAGGCTCAGGCTCCTCTACACAACCTTCAAAGTCTCTCTCCTGTACACACGCAGATCCAGTGTCCTTAAGAGAGGCACTGGCCCAGGGATTCTCAATTAACCCCACACAGGAATGCTATAATGTTCCTTCCAGAACTCTTTAAGGGTTAAATCTGTATCTGAGACCATCTGGAAGCACAAGTGACTGGCATTTGGGTCATAACTCAAGACTTTGGTTGTAAGTTAAAACAAATTCCAGCCATAACCTAAGTTGTTCATATGTCAGGGCTGTCATAACTCAAAGGTCCACTGCATTCTCTTGCAAACCTTAACTACAGCAGCCCTTTAATTATTGTACCATGGAGGAGAAAAAGGAGGAAAGGACCTCTGCTGTTTAGCAGTGGCAAATTGTAAAGATAATTATGTATTTTATCAGAAGAAAAGTTAAATCTCAGAGTTCAATTAGGTACCTTTCGAAAACCAAGTCACACTTACTCTTTGGCTCTGTTGAGTTTTAGGCAGCCCAGCCCAAGTTATTCCTTTGGACTCTGTGTAAATGCACTCTACCTTCTCAATCCAAAGGTCAGTACTAATTTTAGACTTCAGTCTCATGGGGGGGGGAAGTGTCTAAGGAATGAATCAGAGGGCCAAAAGACATAAAAATGTTACCTCAGACAACATCAAGAAGCTGGCCTCATTCCACCTCCTGTTTTGGTTGTGTTCAGACAGATACCATGTACACAGTAAGAAGCTGTGTTTTAGAGGGAGTGTGTAGTTTAGCAGGAATCTTTGTGAGGAGGTATAAATATGGCTGGCGTATAAATCTTTGAAACCGTTGATATCAGCTCACAGTGTGGACATTTACAGACCTGGGTCCAGCTCTGGCATCAACACTAACACACAGGATCTATGATTTACAGTCAGGTCAGTTTTTCCACACTCTTTTTTCCCAACTGTATAATGTGGAATATTAGCACTATCCCAGAGGCAGGCATAAGCCTCTGTCAACTGAACACTAATGGCAGTTGGGTAAACTGCTTCACCAGCACATCCCCTTCAACCCACTCTCTTCTCAGGACCACAGGGTCGAGCATGTGACTTGGCCCCAGCCAATCAGAGCCCCTCTCCCCCATTCTCCTGACCACAGCCATTGGTGTAGAGAAAGGCAAAGGACCAGAATTGAGCCAATCACAGTTGATCTCTAGAATTGTTTTCCAAATACAATGCCAAGGAAGCCCCAGGAAGCTACAGGGAAATAATCCTAGAGAAATGTGTAGTCATGGTCTCTGAAGGGAAGACAAATCAGCAGAAAGAAGCAGAACCAAGAGACAAGGAGGGAGGGTAGAGAGCCTCAGGTGCTCTGCCTCTGCTACCACTTAGCTTCAGAGCCACAGCCACCTCTACCAGGTCTGGAGTCCAAAATGCAAAGGAATCATCTCCCCTTGTGCTGTGATTCTGTGTGAGTTATTCTGATTTAGGTTCCTGTACTTGAAAGAAAAGACAAAAAAAGGAGTTAACAGCCCATATAGTCTAAACAGGTACCAAATTGTCAATAAAAATATAGTAACTTTTTCTTAAGTAGCTTCCTTGCTTTCATAATGAAGAAAAAGATGAGTTTTAGTAGAAGCAAATGCTGCCATTATTCAGTCCTCTCCCGAAAGCAAGAAACATTCATTTGCGGTCACCTTGTTCATTTTGGAGTGGGATTTGTACTTGGCATTAAGCTCTCTTACATACCCATGTGCACTTTTAAGATTTGGACTATAAAAACTTAGGATAAACACGAGTGGTTATTTTTCCTACGACTATATTTGTTGGCATTACATGGAGGGGGAAATGTAGAAGGTGGGGGGAGAAGGAACCGATGATATTTTTGGTATGTTTTCAGGAGAAATTCTGCAGGTGGCCAAAGTTCTCGCTGCAGGATAAGGGTGGGGGTGGGGATCAAAACAAAGTTGAATTTATCAAGCTTTGCACACAACTGGAGAAATCCTTTCAGTTTTTGATAGCATTTTTGTTTTTTAGACTAAGATCTTCTCTACATTATCTTTCTCCTAAGAATTAACTGATAAAAATAGAAGGGCACAGAGTATTCCAATTCTCAAGTTATCTTCTGAAGCAAAGAGCAAAGTGTGCAATCAAATGGAGCCAAGAACCTATATGATTCTGCTCTGATCTTAAATTAAGGGGTCTTCCCCAAAGTGCAGAGGAATTCAAGAATGAAAGGGGGACCTGTTTGTCACAATAAGCTAACAACATTACAAACAGTCAGAGGATTGCTTAGGTCTCAGTGGCCACAGCTGTGCACAGAAGGGATTCCAGGAGGGACGTTGACTGCTCTGGCCTGGGCTTGTATCCAGACCTCAGGCTTGCTGGGCAATAAAGTGGAGACGGACTGCTGTATAAGGACATTTGGCCCATTGGTGAAAGGTCACATCTCTCCAGAGAGTAATAAAACCATAGTAATTTTTCAATATTCTTAGACAGATTGGAAACTTAAAGATAGAGGCTCAAAATGTGCATTATTGATTTTGACTTCCATCAGCACCGAAGGGCATTTAAAAAAACCCAACACTGATTTCCAGATCATGCATACAATCTCTTCATGAAGAAAGTTGATTTAGAAAGAAAAGTTGGGAATATATATGGAGAACAGATTTACAAAAATGATCCAAGCATCCAGGGCCCAATTTTTAAAACAACTGTATAAGCACCTCCAAGTGGGACTACAAACTAAATCTTCATGTTGGCCCACAACGCTATTTCTGAGTACTAACGCAGAAAGGTTTTATAGGCTTAACAAAGAGGTAGACCAGAACTTCATGGTACACAAGCACAGAATAATGCATGTAAGAAAAATTTCATCTAGACTTGAAACTGTATTTATGAGAAAGCTGAAGCAGAAAAAAAAAAAAGCAAAGAGGTTATAGATTTATAAGCTATCTTTTGTAAGACTTGATATCATTCATCTCAATGGTGCCCATTATAGAGAAAAGGAAACAGAGTTCCAAATGGTTAATGTAGAAAGTCAGGGGCACAGTCAGAACCTCTCCCAGCCCAGGGCTCTTCCTATCAAGCTTACCAGCCACAAGACTTCCATGGCCAAAAAAAAGTCACTAAGCAGTCACCAATCACTATCTCCAGGAAGGTTAATGGAAATAAATCAAAGTGTGTTTTTCTACCTTGTACAGACTATGAAAGGCTGAGCCAGTGGACCTTGAGAAAGACAGAACCAAGCCAAAAAAGTTTATCCTCCTTCAGATGAGGATAACCCAAGTGAGCATAGGCAAAGACACACTCCCGTACTGCTGTTCTGTAAGTCAGGTTCTACTTCAAAAGACATGGTGGATCAGAAATTTAAAAAGCATGGCTATAAATAATAAATTCAAAAGCACCTAAACCGGAAGTGGCAGTCTAGGGGGAGAAGTCCCTATTAAGCCTAAAATGTAAGCACTGCTCCATAAAGCAGTAGATCTATGAAAAAGTATGGTTCAGACATCTGTGAGATGCCTTTACGTCCAATACCATTGTTGGTGCAAACAAGACTAAAACACAGACCTGTCCTCACAGGGCTTATTGTCTAGCGGGTAAAGCACACGGTTACAACACAGCAGCTGCCACCATAGAGCCATGTATGGGGTAGGGGTCCATGTCCTGCACAGTGAGGGACAGCCAGCTCCAGGCGGGCTTAGGGATTGCCAGAAAACACATTTTAAAACAGGTGATACTAGACCAGAGTCTGGAAAAGGGGAAATTAGGCAAACACTGTCTGTAGACGGAGGGAAGGGACTCCTTCGCAGAGCAGGGGTATGTGTAGCACTGTGATACGAAGTCAGCAAGGGATGGGGGTAAACAGAGCTGAGATTCAGTGAGGCTGTCACAAATAGCCAGCAGCCTAGCAAGTTGCTGGGGCACTGTAGAAAGCTCCCCAGCCATGTGCTGACGAGAACCCAAGTTCTGTTTTTTGTGTTTTTTTTGGTACCAGGGATCGAACTCTGGACCTTGCGTTTGCAAGGCAGGCTGCAGAATCACGGAGCTAAATCACCAGCCGGAGAACTCAAGAAGTCCAAAGGCATAAGGGACTGTGGCAACACACTGCATGGCTCTGGGCCAAGCATTGCTGGAGCAGCCTGTCTCCCCACAGATAGTCTCCCCACTGTCATCTGGGATGTGGAATGAATCTCCTTGGGGTAGAGGGATGAAGGAGTGAGACACCCATGAATGAGGTCTGCAGAGGCTGCAGTGTAGACACAGGTGAATTCACACTAGAATTCTCTATCAGCCACCCAACCACACAAATTCAAATAAACTTTGAGAAACACAGGAACAGCACTGCACAGAGACTGTGGAGACCTCACCTTGCAACCTGAGACACCTACTGTGACAGGACACTGCCACTTCTTCAGGTTCAGGGCTTATCCGGTACATTTAATTTTTGTCAGGAGGGACAGAGCAGATTTAGCTTTCAGGGGACTGGAGGAAAGTTAATCAGCAATAACATAGAAAAGTTACAAAACTTGGGGCAGGAAACTGCAGTAAGCCCCTGGGATACCCACCTTGCCAAAGGCTGTCTCAGCCTAGGGTCACTAGCTTGGAACTAATGGGAGCTGGGAAGGTGCTGTCCATGATGGCCCCTGGGGACCCAGAAAGCAGCCTTCAGTGGAGACAACACTTGAAATGCAGAACCAGCACTCCCATGGGTGTTACCACCTGGGAGCATGAGCCTCATCTTCCAGGTCTTCTGAATTTTTTTTTTGGTATGGGGCTCGAACTCGGGACCTTGTATTTGTGAGGCAGGTGGCGGCACTACTGAGCTAAGTCCCTGGGCCCTCTTCTGACTTTTAAGAGAAGCTATAAATTCAAGAGACACCTCCAGATGTCTGCATACGAACTCAGTCTTTGTATACTTTGTTCAGGGCAACAACATATTATGATTGCTGGAAGTGGCACTATTTGGCCACTTCTACACCAAAGCAAGGCAGGGCCGGGTGATCAGAGTCGAGATTTAAGAGCTCTCACAGCACAGAAAAGCAACAGGACCTGCTGACTCGCCACAGGCAGGAATGAACAAGTCCAGTGTCACCGTGTGGCTTCTGCTGGAACACATCAGGGAATGGTGGTGCCATTGCCCTAAAACATGAATGAACAAATGATACACAGGGACAATTCTGGCTAATGATGAAGTGGGCAGTATAAACGAGAACCGATTTTGGATTTTTTGGGTAAGTCTACCAGGGTGCAGGGATCTGGCTGGAACATAAGCAGATGCTCTGCTGGATGCCCAGCTGGGGCTCACCTTAGACTGCTGAGAGCTGAAGCTTCAGCTGAAGACTCCACAAGAGAGCAGGAAAGGGGTGGAGAGAGCCCTTAGGGAGCCCAGCAGGTAGCAGAGATGCCAGGGAGCAGAAAGAAAACTAGAAGATGGCACAGGGAGGGGAAAGGCACCCGAAAGGCATAAAAGCACCTCATCAATGCCACGGGGAGATCTGTGATGTTCAGGAAGCTGCCCATTCAGGAAATTGTGGGTTCTCCTACTTTGGGGGAGACTCTGGTCAGCTTGCAAGGGCTGAGAAGAAAAGAGGAGTTTGGGTGGGGCTTAACTAAGAAGCCTAGGGAGGCATGGTGGGAACGAGAGCTGAAGCAGCAACACAAGAACGAGTCTAGGGTGTTTTAAAATACTGCCACAAAAGAGGAATTCAGAGAGAGAGAGAGAGAGAGAGAGAGAGGAGATAAAAGTACAATTCTTGAGCAAAAGGAGGTGTTGAGATTCAGGACACAGCTGGAGACACAAGTCACTGCCTCAAGGAGGACTCCTTTCTCACATTCTCCAAGTCTGCAGTCCAACTTGGTATTTTTTTCCATCATTCTACCCCATCCCTTTTTTAATCATGTATTTTATACTATATTATGTTTGCTTTCTGTTTTCTCCCACTAGAATACCCACTCCAAGACAACAAGGACTGCTATATTTATATTTATACGAGGCTCTGGCAAAATATATAGATTCAGAAGAGGCCAGGATCTGCTGGATGCCAGGGGAAATATGGAAAAGGATGTAAGGAAGAGATAGGGTAGAACATGTGGCAGGTCTGGTGGCCTCTGTGTTCTCAGTAGAGTAGGGCATCAGGCCACCTGCTGAGCCTCAAGGAGGGAAGACACTGGAGATCTCTCCGGTGAGGAAGGTTGACATGGTAGCTTCAGTTTGCAACCTGGAAGAAAGGGGCTTGTGGCCTGGAACCCTAAGACACTGGAGTTTCTGACGTCAGCACCTGAGCAACCTGGGATGAGGACAGGACCCGGATGTAATTAGAGGACTTAACAGCTGGAGAGGGTGGAGGCCCCTGGAGCTGAGATGGTTAAGTGATTCTCTGAAGCATCACCCACATGGACTTGGGATAAGAGAACACTTTTCTCGTCCTCTTTGAACCAAAATCCCTGTACTGTGGGACAAGGACAGGGTGGAAGACGGCAGTAACGTCGGGGTGTAGCTGGGGACCTGGCTAGGTTATTACCTCTCCGACTGTGTTTGACCACCTCATGTAGAACTGAGCTTAACATCCTTTGGAGACACATAATTTTTGCCCTTTCAAAATTGCGCTAATATGTGAAGCTCTCAAGGAGGTAGATTTTCTGCTTAGGCTTATTTTTTTTTAAGAATAAAAGCTAAATGACATCTTCATGACCTTCAGCAATTGCCCTGTACTGTACACTGTTGTCAGTCATCATCATCATTATTGGTACCAGGGATCGAACTTGGGACCTTGTGCTTGCGAGGCAGGCGGCGGAATTGTCAAACATTGTTTTAATAAAAATTCAAAACGTGGGGATTGAAATAAACCTTCCCTTTTAAGGCTAGCACCTACAGCTGAATGGCTGAAGACGTTTCTTTTTGCTTATTTTTTGTTCTGCAAACAGCTTAGAATGACTGATTTAGACATGCAGACGGCATTGAAAATACCTCCAATTTTTAAGTGTGTGTTAGACGTACAAATTAGCTATGCTGACATTTTTTCCAGTTATTTATGGTCAGCTTCCGATAGAAAATCTCCAAAGTACAAAATTATCACATAAATTTTTTCAGAACAGTTCAGTAAAGTCAACTGCTTCCTGGCTTGTAAGAGAAAGAGACACCTCCGAACACCTTTTTATGTTGACGCCAAAGGTAAAAACGCGCTCTGCAAAGTTGTCCACGCAAGATGTAACAGCAGCGTTGCGATTTCTCCAGAGGGACACACACGAAAGACCAGGTTTCGTTCCTTAAAACACGGAACTCTTCACCAGCATCTTCCGTAACACCTGAAGGTGGAGTGCTGGCTTATGTAACAGAAGCTTCCTCTCCCCGCTCAGCTTGGGGGCAAATCAAACACTGTACCTAATTTCGCCCACAATTTCGGAGTACTTTCTCCTTACCTGTAGTCACTAACCAGCCTCCCCACTCCCACTTCCACCGATGAAACTAGCAAAGACCTGCTCCAGCTGGGTGAGCCGGTCGCAGAGGCCAGTGGAAAGCGCTCTGCTACACCACCGGTTGTTTCCACCCTGCTCGGGCGGAGGTAACAAGTACAGAGTCGGTCTGTCTTTCCCTGTCCTGCAGCGCACAGCCGAGCTCAATCCGGGTAGGGGACGCCCTCCCGGCCTGAGAAGCAATTTGATTAATCTTCAATGTCAGTGTTTTTACCTATAAAATGGTGAGATCAATTCCTGTATGGTGCCTGTGCGCACTTGCCCACAGCAGATAGCCAAAGAATAGTGCTGCTATTACCATCATGTAGTTTTACTAGGTTCAGCCTCAAAGGGTGATATTTTCTTTGTGAATTCTTGGTGCCCAGGAAATAATTATGATCTTGAACTGGTGACAAGATCCAGCCCTGACATGCTATTCTGGTTCCTGCTGTAAATACTGTCTTTAACCTTAGTTATCTAGAAATGGAATCTTTCAGGTCCCAAAGAGAAGTCAAGCTCTTTATTCTGCCTTGTTCTTTAGTTCACACTCCCCACAGACTCCACAAATGTTGGCAATAGTGGAGTGGCCTTATGCCACGAGACTGCAGAATCAACCCATAGGCCCCTAACAGTCTACCAGCAGCCCACCTCAACATCCTAACACTCCATGATGCTCCCTTCCCTTTCAACATCCCAGACCTTAAGGTGCCCAATGGTGCCAGGGCCTCTTCTCACAAGTATTTGGCTGGCTTTGTGTCTAGTGGTACCCATGACCGTCAGTCAGCACATCCAAGTTTGTATCTACACTCCAGACTCCTGCTGCCATCCTAGTGGCCCTGTTCTTCATGGCTCCATTTTGGGAGTCCAGGGTTGGGTGGAGAAAAGGGGTTCCAGGCTGAGTTTGAGTAAGCCAAGAGCAGTCGAAGGCTAGGAGAGATGTTTGGATATGGAGCAGGGTATTATTACCCTGGCTGGAGTGTGCTCATTGTGCACCTGGGTAGCAGGAGGCTAGCAGGTAGTTATCCTCTCATGGTGGAGTCCCCTTTTTTTCAATGCACCCCTGATTCCAATTCTGTTCCTTTCTATCCCCTGGTTGTGCACACTAATGTGCTTTATATAAGTCCTTAATATGTCTTTTTATAAAATGCATACTATTTCTTCTTTCCCGGGGTGCTGGGTGGGGAGTGGCGGGGCTCCGGGGGCGCAGGACTGGACGTCTGGGTCGCCTCCCGGGAGAGATAGGGTGCCCGAAAGGGAGCGTTCAGGTGATGAGGACAGCAGTGCCAGGAGGAGGCGTTTTGTCGGGTGCCCTAGACCATACTATCCCTGCTTGGGGACTGAGGAGCAACGGAGGCGTGGGGTCGCCTTGAGAGTCCAGAAAACTGGGCTCCTTACTTCAGATGACAGGATGAGGACACCAGAGTCCTAGGATTCTCCACCTTTCCCTCTAGCGGGACCCAGGGCTGCAACAGATGAAATGTCCCACTCGGGACCCAACTTTGATATGAGGCAATTTATATTGCCTTTGGCGCACCCCCCCCAGCAGGTTTAAAGGCCCAGCTCTGAGGAAGAAACTGGTCCTTGTCCTTAGACAGGGCTCTGAATTAAGATTGCTTCTCCTGATGAGAGCAACAGGGACTAGTGGCCACCTATGGGCAGTAGGTGGCCATCCTAGACAGCAGGGGTGTGTGTGTGTGTGTGTGTGTGTGTGTGTGTGTGTGTGTGTTTGGCAGAGGGATTGCTTTTAAAAATATACAACCTGGGCCAGCCCAAGGGTGTTCACAGTCCTTCTTATAGGGAAACAAGCTATGGGAGGTTTGGCCCTCAAATAAAGAAACACAATCTCCCCAAAGAAAACCTAATTGCTTTCAGCCCCTGATGTGTTCAGTTACTAGGTGCTGTAAGAACCCTTTTTCCTTGCTGTTCCTTCTGACTCAGAAGCTTTTCCCCTGGGATCGTCTCATGATTGTCTCTTCCTACTTTGGCCTGCAAGTCAGATATTATCTCTGCTGGGAAGCCTTCCCTGACCCTATGAGCTAAGGTTACACCCTCCCTTCTCAGATTTACCACTGGTAGTCCTCAGTATAATTTGATTTTGTAAAACTATTTTTTTTTTTTTTTGCTATTTTTGCTTTCCATTCCTTCATCAAATTCTGCTCCCAGAGAGCCGGAAAGAAAAACCAGTTTAACGTGGTTTCGTGTGGTTAAACTCTGCACATCCCTGGTGCCCAGAGCGGGGCTACACTTGCAGTGGTTGATCAGTAGGTATTGACAAGGGAATGCGATGATGGCAGTGTCCTGTCAGAAAGGTTGAGGTGGAACCGGGGAGAATTCAGATGAGGTGGGGTAGGGAAAGGAGAGGAGAAAGCCCAGAGTTTGGACTGAGTTCTCTCCACCTGTTGGAGGAGCCTCTTCCGGATGAGAGGGCATCATTCAAGACACAGCTGGAGAGACAAACTAGTTCTGGGAAATATCAGTGAAGCCAGAGTAGGAAAGATTGCCAGATTCTCTGCACCCATTTCTATCTCAGTCTCTTTTTTTTAAACTGAAATTTTAAATCGAGACGATCGGGCATGTGGTTGTAAGAAATAATATATGGAGATCCTTTGCACATCCTCAGTGGGAATCCCTGCCTTCCTCAATGGGAACATTTTGCCCAGTGCCACACACAGGATATTAGCACTGATGGATTGATTCATAACCTAAACTCTTTGTTTGCAATTCTTTTTTTTTTTTTTAGTAAAGTTACTCTAACGTTAAAACAGTTTTTTCTTTTAGAGAAATGCACACATATTATTTTAGGGGATTTCAGTCTCTTGTAACAAACCCCGTGTCTTTCAGAAAAACGAAAACAAAAACAAAAAACCACACTGTTGTTCCCATTAGAGTATAAATCGGACTGAGACTCATCTATAAAAGACATTTAGAAATCTTTGGGACCTACCTCTTTTGTTTACATTTTAATGACTAACAGTCACTTTGTTATTGCCCCCAGCACTGTACAGGGAACATTTTGAGTGATACTGTATGTAACTCGTCAGTTCTGAAATCAGGGTGCAGTATTAATGAGTACACTTAAATAATCCCAGCCACCGTGGTTGCTTTCCTTGGACACAGGATGGGACTGACTATGAGCATCTCCCAAAGGAAAACATTCAAGACAAAGCGCCATTCTCCTGGTGAGATCTGATGGGAATACCAACAACTTGTTACTGACCGTGTATGGCTGGTGTCGGCTGCCTTCCTAATGCCAGCAGGAGAAGGCGGAAGAAATAACCCAGGCGACACTTTCCATGACATTCAAGACACCAGGCCCTTTGACATCCATAATCGGAGGACTGTGCCGAAGAAGATGTGTCCCTACTTCAGTTGGTGCCAGTGAGCAGGGCCTTTCTCTTCCAGGATTTGACCCTCTTTCAGTGTATTTCTCATAGATATCTGTTTCCAGTTGACATTTCTCTACTTCAGTTTTGTTTGAGAAATCCAAATCACTTAACACTTCTCCTACCTGGCTTGTTCTTTCTGACCTCACTTTTGCAGCAGAATTCCATTTTGTCCTTCAATCGCGTGGCTTGCCTTAATCTGCAGATACAGCTTTGCATTGTTTATTCCTTAAAAAATAAAAAAATAGTGGCCTGGAGTTTAGCCAGCTGTACCCAGACTCTGAGTTTGGCTTTGTGTCCATGAGCCACAGTTGGGAGAAACGCAAGAAATACCCAAACAGAATAAGACAAATGATCTATTTAGTCTCGTTTCCTCTCTTGGAAGGAGTCCAGCGTTGAGTGCCTTGGAATAAATGTAAATCCCCCCACCCCACCTCCACTGCTCCCCATGCACCCAAACAGTGTGACCTTGTACTCTTTAAGTGAAAACTGTCCTTAGCTCCCAACACACCATTGGTGTTTTGTCTGGAAAACGAATAGATTTTGTGATAATAAAAGTGATAGCAGGTATTTCCTAGCTAACCTCTATTTTAAAAGATATTGCACAAGACAACTTATTACACAACATTTTACACTCTATTTTGTGAGCCCGTTTCAACCAAGGGAAAGGAGGCTGGTTTTTAGCATTCCACTTACGCAATTACTTTCTGGGACCGTTGCAGGTTGGTTTTGACACTGTGATCCTCATTTTAGCTTATAAAAGACATTTGTCTTTTTATTTCCCTTTAAAGTTGGCTTTTAAATAAATCTAATTTCCTCTCTGGAGGAAACTTCTGGAACTGATTAAACCAGAGCATCAGTTTGTTCTTTCCTATTGTCTACTTCTCACCAACAGCTTCAAAGAGAATGTATTACTGAGAGCTGCTTACATCTGACCGAGTAGGCTGGAACACCCAGTTCTGAGACCCCTTCACACAGCAGCCTGAGCATGCTTCTTCTTTTGCCACCACACGGTGGATGCTGCCTGCCTACTTCTGCGAGTCCCTTTATCTTTCTTCTCACCCCATCATCCTCCCATCTTTTTCAGCCCTTCTTCCTCCATCCTTTCTTCTTTTTCAGAAGTTGTCAGTAACTTCTATTAACAGTCCCGATAATTGTTCATCATTCTTTATTGCTGTTGATCTCGTGGCAGTGTTACATTCTTGTATTTGGCCTACTGTTAAACCTCCTCTGCCTGACTCCTACAGTTCCTTTGCTTGCATTTTTCTTTCCTTCATCACATTTCCAATCTCCCTAAGTTGATCCCCTCAGACTCCTCTCTCTTCTCCACCCTCTTCAAGTGGAAGGAATACTCATGTATTTATGGCCAGCCAACCTCTATTCTCCCCATCTATTTCTAGTGGAACCATTTCTCCTGGTTGGCACATCATCCTGTTGGGAAGGGAATCAGGGTAGCCTCAGGTTCCTCTAGCTAAGGGGTGGGTATATGACCAAGCTAACTGGATTCCTTCCCAGTACTTTGAAGCTTGAAAGGAGAGGAAAAGATAGTTGCAGCTGGCTCATCTCTGCTGGATGAGATTATGAGTTCTTCCCATCTGGATTTCTGTACTACTCTTGTCCCTACATTTCTGAGCATGGACCCACAGTGAACTATATTTCTGAGCTTCTTTTTAGCCATATTCAGTTTCTGTTGCTTGCAACCACAGACCCTTAACTGTCACACCCAAGATGCATATGACTTTGCTTAATTCTGGATGAATTCCAAATCTGTATCCACAGGCAGCCCTGACCACAGTTCCATTTACTTACCACCCAGTGCCTGGAAAAAGACCTTCACTTAATATCACACTATCACCTTCCACCTAGTAAGTCTAAAGCCAAATTTATTATCTTCCTCTCCCAAACCAGTTCTTCCTTCTGTGCTTTCTAAGTATTTTACAGCAGTGACACCAGAAAGGAAGGAATGGATTCCCACTACTCATTTGTGAGATTAAGTAGTTAATTCATGAAGAGGGTTTAGTTGAGTGTCTGACATATAGTAAGTGCTCATTAAAAATCACTGCAGTGAAAGCTCTCCACAGTTTTACCCTAGCCTACTTTTCTAGCAATATATTCTTATTTTCTCTGCTATGTTCTTAAAGATGTCACCAATCAGAATTTTATCACCCAAATCCATATTGTATTTCTCTACCACTGTGCCTCATCCCGTTTTTCACCCATATCCAGTGAGGCACTGGGTGCTGTTACTGTTTTCCACTCCTTACTCACTCCTTTTCCACTTTTTCAATCCAGTCCAGACCCTTACTGCTTGTGCCTGGATCATTACAGTAGCACCTCTCTCTTCCCCCACCCAGATTCGACCTATAACTGTCAGATTAGTTTTTTAAGATACTGCTTCAGTCATGCCGTTCTCCTGATTTAAATAATTCAATGTTTGTCCCCCAGGTCCCAATTCCTTGGTTTAGGCAATCTTCTGAAGAGGCTATGACCACAGATTTTGGAGTTCAACTGCCTGTGTTCAAATCCTAGTCTCATCACTGTAATTTTGTCATCTTTTAAATTCTGAGCATCCGTTTCCTTCTATAAAAGCGGGGATAACTATGGAATGGCCAACTCCTAGGGTTATGTGAAGTTTAAGTAGTGCATGGAAAGCAAGTATGCAGTAAAAACACTGTGATGAAAGCTCTCCAAACCTAACATCAACCTTCCTTTCTGGCATCATCTTCTCATTTTCTCTGATATATTCACAGTGCTTTACCAATCAGAATTGCTCACCAATGCCCATATTGTATTTTCTAACACTATACCATTGTTCAAATCATTCTCTCAGCTGTGAATGCCTCTTTTTATCAGTTACCAAGTGTTGCATTGCATACCAGCCCAAATCTTAACAATGTAAACACCAGCCGTTCTGTTTGTCTACAATTCCCTGGGTTGGCAGGATAAGGTCCAGGATAAGGTCCAGGTTGTGTCTGATGCACCTTGATGTATCTGACTTCTTCCCCTCGGGGATGGCTGAACCTCTGTTTTCTTTCCAGTTTTTTCATCTTTGCAGGCCTTTCCCACCCTATCATACCTCATACTTAAGTCTTTTGTCCTATATGTTTGTTGTTGTTTTGGTTTTTTAAAGCAGCAACCATGCTTTACATGCTGACTCCAGGCTCCAAGATGATGAAAACCAAAGCTACAAGTTCTCTTAAGGACTAGTCTTGGAAGTGGTTGGTACATTGTCACTTCTGTCCCTTTGAAAGCAAGTCACAGGGATATCTGGGGCTCAAGAAAGAGTAGGAGACCCCACCTCTCACTGAAGCTATACTGTGTAGTTTGGGCTGCCATAGCAAGATATCATAGACTGAGAGGCTTAAACAACAGATGTTTATTTTTTATAGTCTGGAGGCTGGAAATCCAAGATTAAGGTTCCAGCAGGCCTAGTTTCTCTTGATGTTTCACTTTCTGGCTTTCACATGGCCACTTTCTTATTATATTCTCACTTAGCCTTTCCTTTTTCAAGGCGGACAAGAGAAAGAAGTGGAGAGGAGAGGAGAGGAGAGGAGAGACCATCAGTATTGTCTCTGGTGTCTCTTCCTCTTCCTATAAGGATTAGAGCTCACCTTTAGACCTCATTTAACCTTAGTTATATTCATAAAGGTTCTGTCTTCAAATTCAGCTATATTGGGGTCTTGGGGCTTCAACAGATCCATTTGGGGCTGGAGAACTTTTATAGTTTCTATGTAGATGTTCTCCAAAGCCTCATGACGTGCACAGGTGGGACTTTTGGGAGGCGATTGGATCTCAGGGTGTGGCGCACATCATTGGGTTGGCCCACTGATCAGTCTATAGATAAATGTGATGTTGGGAGGTGAAATCTGGTCTAAGGAGGTGGATTACTGGGGGACTGACCTGGAGATGTTTATCTCCCACCCTCCTCTTTGATCTCTGTCTGCTTCTTGTCTGCCATGCCATGAGCTTCCAGGCCCCTCTGCCATGCGGCCCTGTCTTGGATCCAGCCAACTATGGACTGAAACCTCTACAACACAGCCAAAATAAACCTATCTGCCTTTAAGTTGTGGCTGTTGGGTACTGTGTCCCAGCAACAACGAAAGTATCCGAGACACAAGTCAGTTCATAAAAGGAGTGGCAAAATCACACCTCAAAGGGTATTCAGGATGGGAACCAACTCTTTTCTGTCACTAAAATCATTTTGATCCTTCACAGTTTTTCTGAGCCAGTGTCAATCCCTTATCACTCAGCATTCCTGGAGCATTTAGTGTACGCTACTTATGCATACGGGATACTTAATGCATATCCTGCCTTGGATCCAAACATTTGTTTTAGGTTCTAATGGCAAGGAAATGAATCTTGTATAACTTTATATTTTCCCAGTGTCCTGTGCAGAGAAGACCACAGTGAATGTTTATGGAATGAGTGAAACAAGTAATTAATTTTACTATTCCCAGAGATGAAAGCTCCTTGAAGACTAACCCACATTTGATGCATGGGTAGTTTTTTTGCTCTTTGCATGTTCTAAGTCCTCCACCTCCTTCATCTCTGTAGAGCACTGTACGAGGGGAAGAACTCAGAAGACTGGACACTCGGAACCAGAAGACCTGGCTAGCTGTTCCATTTCTCCTACTTCTTTACTATGACCTTCAGAAAGCCACTTTTCTTCTCTGGGGCTCAGTTTCCTCATGTATAAAAGAAGAGTATAGATGATCTTTTACAAGGTTTTTGAAAGAAAAAACAGTTAATTAAGTGAGGTACATTGTAAATGCCAAAGAACTTCACAGATATCACTACTATTCTTAATTCTGAAATGCAGAGTTGATTGTCTTTGGTCCAGATTGATTCTTCACTGTTTCTGCCCTACACCAATTACTGTGATCTGTTTTGGTTTCCTTAAAATTTGTGCATTGAAACCTAGTCACCAATGGATGGTATTGGGAGGTGAGGCCTTCAGGAAGTGATTAGGGCAAACCGGGAATGGAACGAGTGCCCTCACAAAAGAGACCCTAGAGAGATTGTGGCTTCTTCTGCCTTGAGAAAATACATAGAGAAGATGACAGTCTATGTATAATCAATAAATGCCTTTGCTGGACACTAAGTCCACTGGCATCTTGATCTTGGACTTCCTAGCCTCCATAACTATGATAAACAAGCAGTTTTTGTTGTTAATAATCTACCTAGTATCATGTATTATGTTATAGCACCCAAATCAGCCCTTCTGGTGCACCTTATATCACCTCTAGAACGTTGTAGAATCAGCACATGATATTTTTTATATTTTTCCCAAGCCCGAGAGAAATGCAGAGGGAAGACCATTATCCTGAGATTTCCAATTGTATACACAAGGAGTGAATTTGTTCTCTTAGGTTCCTAACTTCATGCCAGGTAGAAAAGCTTTCTGAAAATGATGTTGATCCGTCTCCAAATACTTAGGCCCCTGTGCCATCACATCTCAGTTTGCAGAGCAAAAACAACTTAACTCCTAAGGTAGTTTCTGAGTCAAGAAAAATTGCCATCATCGTAATGAATTAATTTTAAAAATTCACAGGCTGTTTAACCAACTCTAAATGGTTTTGCCACCAGAGTTTCTACTGTGACCGAAGCCCCTGTACTCCCCTCCCTCATCTGCTTCCACTTAAAACCTCTCCTTGTGTGCCACTGTGGATTGAATCAGGTTGATGACGCCATGTTTTTGAGGCTCTGAGAAAGACTGGTGTTTATTAAAGAATAGAAGCTAATTAAGCTATACCAGACAGAGCTGTGGTCACTCTTAGGGCAATTATTCCATAAAGGGACGTCTATCCTGAAGGGCCTACAGAGAAGCAATCAAACAGCAAGGAGATATGTAAGTGTGAACTGCGGACCATAGCAATTAGCACCTACATTGGGTCCTAGTGTCATCTGAGCATGGAACATATCTTCAAAGACTTCTAGCCTAAGGAAGGCACTTTATAGAACACCCAGCCCAGTGGTTCTTAAGGTACAGTCCAAGAATGGGCTGTGGGATACACTTTGAGATTCTTGGCAAAAATACATCTGGGAATCCATCTCCAGATTGACTCTCTTGGAAATCCTCTGTATCTGAACTTTTTAAAAAGCCTACCAGGTATTACTTGTGGACATTAACATAAAATAGTCCACTGCTTTGCTGCTAAAGATGTAGCCTGTATATCAGCAGTAGGAACATCACTGGCTCTTGTTTGTAGTGAAGAATCACAGGTCCTGCTAGATCTACTTCATCAGAGTGTACTTTTTTTAACAAGTTACCCTGTTGAGTCATAGAAATATTAAAATATAAAAAGGCCAATCTAACTTGCTATCCAAATATATAAAGTAGTTGGAACCCAAGAACTAACTGACTTGACCCAGGTCCCAAAAATAAATGAGAAGTTTGCATGGGTAACCAAGTAAGACCCTGGGTTTAGAGTTAGAGAGACCAGAACTCAAATCCCAGGTTACCTCTTTGCCAGCTTGAAATCTTAGGCAGTTCCCTGACAATCTCTAAGACTCAAGTGATTTGTTGCTGAAGGAGTAATCGTACTACCTCCTAGGCTCCTTGGGAAGTTGAAATGAAAATATGTCAAACACCCAGAAAATTGTCAATCCACAGCTATTACGACTATTATGCTAACTTTTATTTCCTGATGCTGTGCTGCCTCTGTAGAGTCCTGTGTTGCATGCCGGAAATGGGAAACAGGGAGATAGATAAATCTGATCTTTTCGAGGCAATTATATCTAATTTAGATTCCATGGTTTGAAACAATGAGGACAAGGGAGGGGGGCCTCCAAGGACCATAAACAGAACATGGTTCAACTGTGAGAGTGCAGATTACTGCTTTCTGGAGCCTTCCTTGCTTGGCTTTCCATGGTGACCTGCAGAACTGACCAACTGCTTGGGCAGCTGCCCAGGCCTCCTCAGCCTTTGTGGCCGTTTTTTTTCTTCACCAGTGGGGGCTTCGCCTCCTTTGGCCCCAAGCATTCTCCTTCAGCTTCTCACTGCTTTGCACAGTAGCCTCCTAAAGCTGGGCCTGCCTTCCATGCATCACAGGTCCCCTGCCCTCTGCCTCGTTCTAGAAGACTGGCCAGCTAAGGCGACACATCAGTTTTAACACTGGCTTCACTTCTTTTCTAATAATACTTGCATTTTAGTGCCATCTTCTCTTGTCTTAAGCCCTGAAGAATGAGTTGGGTGTTATTAAGTCATGTGGGCACTTTTGAGTGGAGTGACAATGGCATCATTTCAGCATTCCTAAAACTCTTCAATAGAATGACAGCCAAGACCATCTTCCATTGAATAATCCCTAAGCCCCCTCTACCTTCCTCATCCTTTGCTTTCTCCCGCTTCTCTCTCACTTTGCAAACCATTTGGCCTTGCCAGGTTTAGAACACAAACTTTGGAGTCAGACTTCCTAAGTTCCAACCCAAGCTCTGCCATTCATTCCCTCTGCAATGTAGTTAAGCTGCTTAACTTACCTGTAAAGTGCCGTTGAGAACAGTGCTACTTGATCAGGCTGCTGTGAAGTTTGCACATATACATTTATGTTAAATGTGTGAGGGTTCCTGACAGAGAATGAGAAATGTGTGAATTGCTGTCTTAGTCACTTTCTGATTGCTGGGACATAATATCCGATACCCACAATTAAGGAGGAGAGGTTTATGTTGGCTTGTAGTTATAGTCCATTGGCTGGCTCTGAGGCAGGAAGGCATGGTGGGAGGGACTGGTGGAAGGAAGTTGCTTGGGTCATGGCTGACAGGAAACAGAGAGAGTGAAGGGAGGAGCTGAGAAAGGAAACACACCCTTCCAGGTTGTACTCACAGTGAACAGCTCCTTCTGACCAGACCCACCTCCTATCAGAGAGCCAGCTTTAATGACTTCAAAATCCAGGCACCTTCCACACAGAGGAGGCCATTTGAGATTTACACTGCAATAGTTGTTGCTACCATCAAATAGGTAGCAATTGGGTGCTGTGCATCCAGAGATAGACAACCTAATTCCTGTATTCAGTGATTTGAATAAAGGGAAGACCAAGACAAGATGGTAACATGAAGCTGGAATGGTACCTGAGGTCTTACAATTCTCGGAGGTGGGGGGCAGATTTGGTTTTGAGTTTCCAAGCAACTAGGGTCTAACATAAGTTGTTTAGGAGAAATAGGACTGTCCTTGGCACTAAGTCTAAAAATTGTCCTTTGTGGACCTTCAGGGAAGTGGCACTATGTTATAGGTCAATGAGCAGTAGATCAAATTTATGTTATAATGCTAAGATAGCTTTACTGTGAGTTGATCGCAGGATACCAACGCACAAAGAGGAAGAGCTGTAGTGGAGGAGGAGGAGGCAGGGTGGCCACACCATTTGTTTCAGGGACTCGAGCAGCTCAGCTCTTCAACATTGTTGTCTAATCCATTGATAGCTTTTACAGAAGTGCTCCTCAGTCTTTTTTTTTTTTAATTTTTAGTTGTACTTGAAAATACACATTCTATCTTGAGATAATTTTAGGTTAACAGAAGTGTTGTGAGGATGAGGTAGAGACTACATCTCACATTTGTCACAGTTTAAAAGTTAACTCCAGAACTGTAGACTAAGTAAATGCCAGATGTGATATGGGTTTCATTGCTTTTTTCCCCCCAATGCCCTCTTCTAAGTTCCCCAGTCACCACACGATACCCACTGCATCTGGTCCTCATGCCCTCCGCTCTGTGACCGAAACTTACTCTTCACTTGTTGACAGTGAGGAGGAGTCAGGTGTTTTGTAGAACACCCCTCAGTATGCCCTTTCTGATGTTTTCTCGTGATAAGATTGGGATGGAGAAGCTTAGCAAAGAGGATGACAAGATGGCTCTCGCACCACCTCTTTTTTAAAATTTTTTTTCCATTGTTTATTGGCACATTTAAAACCAACAATACAGTTACATTCATCATTGGGATCTTATACCCTTATATGATATATCTTGGTTCTTATTTTTCCCCATACTCCTGCCCTCTCTTCACCCCCTTCCCCTTTCCCTATTTACAAAGACTTTGTTGCCATTTTTTTCCTTTTTTTCACATTTTTTCTTTTCCCTTATTTCCTTTCCCCTCCCCTTGCCACTTCCTCTTTAGCCACTTTCTTCCTATTTCACACTATCAATTATACAATTTGAACCTTATTTACAGTTTTAGTTTTCCACACCAGAGAAACTATTTGGTATTTACTCAAACGTGTCCTACTATGGCCTCAATATGTATCCATTTAGCTACATATGTCCCTAGTTTCCCATTCTTTATGGCTGAGTAGTATTCCATTTTATAGAAAAACCACATCTTCTTTATCCAGTATCCAGTTGATGGGCATTTGGGTTGTTTCCAAGTTTTAGCTATTACAAACTGTCACACTGCTACTTAGTCAAGTCATTTCAGGGCTGCCTGAGATCAGTGTGACCATTGCTGCCAATCACCGGATTGCCTGATCACTTGGTTAAGGCAGCATTTGCCTTGTTTCTTCTGTGAAATGCCTAATGCCCCCTCTCTGGTCTCTGTTCTTCAGAAGCAGCCCACTAAGCCCGACTCACACTTGCAGAAGTTAAACTCCACCTTCTGGAGGTGGGAATATCTATTTCCATTAAACAGAACTTTTCTGAAAGAAAGGGTTGTCTCCTCTCTCCTATTTATTTGATTCAAGAATGTGTTCATATCAATATGGAATCATGTGTGTTTCTTTTATATTTTGGGTTATAATACAATACCACACTATTTATTCCAGCCTCAGCCACTGGGAGCTCTTTCCACGTCCCTTTAACATGTCTATCTTCCTTTTCTTTCCCCCCTGTCTTCCAATTTTTCTTTCTTTTTGGAACAATAAGAGTTTCTGAGATCATATTGTATTTTTATTTTGTTTGTTTGTTTGTTTGTGTTTTTGAGACAATGTCTCACTATGTAGTTGAGACTGACCTGGAACTCACTGTGTAGCCCAGGCTGGTCTCGAACTCACAGCGATCCTCCTGCCTCAGCCTCCCAAGTGCTGGGATTACAGGCATACGCCACCACGCCCGGCTCATATTGTATTTCCTATGCTCCATCCTCAAAGAAGAAGTCATGTTTCCTTTTATTAAGGTATTTAGATACCAAGATCTGGGCTCCATTCTACTGAAGCATGGATCATTTTTTGAATGTCAACATTTTGGTGCATTCATTATGTCACAGTATACACTGACCACTTGGTCCCTTTCTATCCTTCTCTGTTGCCCTGAATGTGTAATCTGATTTACTCAGGAGGAAGAGGTTTTCTTATGAACCAACACACACATCTTGGCAGTATTTTATGCCTTCCGCTTCTTACTCGGGGAAAAACGTATTGTTATCACGCCACAAAAGTACAATAAACTCAATATAATATTCTAACTGATGCCTATTAGCATATCAAAATGGATGCATATGTAACACATTATGTGCTCAGATAAAAATCTAGCAACGCTCCTGAGGTGGGTTTATGGTGTTCTGTAACACTCTGTTTGCAAACCAGTCTGCAGCAGTTATGGTTATTCATCTGTAAATATCATCCTCTTTTTTTTTTTGTAAGCAGAATCTAGATTTTGTTCAGGCATCTATAATTCCATCTCTCTGCTACTTGTTTGAGGAAAGATTCCTGGTTAACATTAGCCTATCATGGTTTTATTCTCTTTGCCAATGTTTGGTGTAGATTGAAAATATGATTTACTTCTGGTCAGTGATCTGCAGGAAAGTCACTTGGCAAGAAGGCTTCTGAGAAGTTGTCTTGGTGCCAGAAAAATATTAAAAGAAAATAGGAGATCACTTTCCCCATGCGACACCCAGCCTGCAGCTATCTTGAGACCATCAGTGAAACTAAGGCAAGAATCTGAGGATAGAAGAGACAGTGTAGATGAAGACCTGGGCTTTGGAAGAAGTCACTGAGCTGATGAGTTAAGCAACCAAGAGCCTCTTGTTAGGTAAGAGAATAAATATTTCTTCTTGTCTTAGAAATGTTGGCTGCTGTGTTTTAGTTGCAGCCCAAAGCTTTATAATGCATAATATTTTAGAATAATTTAAATCAGTCTAAACTTTTTTGGATCCCAGGGCCTTTCCAGAATTCATTCATTTTTAAATGAATACTAAGATATGGTAGCAAAAGAGAGACATTGACCAAATAATGATGAGTACATGTAATGACAAATGATGGTCAGGAGGAAGAAGGGAAAGCGTGAGGACCTCGGTGAGAAGGACAGAGACACAGTTTAGCCTGGGAGGCGGTGTTGTTAAGGTGAGACTTAGGTGGCAATGTGTGAACCAGGGTCAGAAAGCAAGCAGAGGGGGCGGAAGGTCCTTTAGGAATGGGGTCTGGCACATGTCTCCCGATGGGAGACAGGAGGGTCCCCTGGAGGAATCAGAAGAAGGGATCCACTTCTGAGCAGGAGGAAAGAGGCAGAGGGATAGAGTGGAGCTTCAAACACTGAAGAGATTGGCAGGGTCCAAATGGTATCAGACCTTGGAGATTATAGTAAAGATCTTTTTGTCTTCAAGGAAAAAAGAAATGCACAAAAGACTCTACTCTGGGTATGGTGGGCTTCTACAACTTATCCAGGTCCATCTAGGCGTTTCAGGGCTCCGTCTTGCCGTATTGCTTTTAAGAGCAAAACACTATCAAAAACATGCATTAAAAATAGTTCATATTGTGTGTTGCTTTTAGAAGGGATCTTTGGCAGACAGCTTTAGAGCTCAATCAACATCTACATTTGTCCTCCTCTACATGTCTAGCTTTCTTCACCATTTGGTTGGTACCATGGGACTGGATTTTGGCAGGAAATGATGTAAGCCATTTCCAAACTTAGTTCTTAAAACATTCTGCATGGTTCCCAGTGACCTCAGAGGTCATCTTTCTGGGTGGCGCAGCTACAAGCTAAAAGGGGGCGGGGCATCCATGGCAGCCTTTGTGTAGGACTTAAAATACCCACCCCCCTTTAAACTTGAACTTCTGGGTAAGAATTAAAAACCAAGGAGGGAGGGGAGAGGAGAGGGAAGTAAGAAGAAAAAGATGTGTTGTATGAATCAACTTCCCACATAAATGTAATTACATGTACTGCAAATGTATACTAATAAAAAGGACGAAAGACAATCTGAACCAAACATTTTATTCTGACAATAATTAATTGCAACGTTATTTCCCCAACCATGAGATTCACTGGAACTAACTGATAATAAATGAATTCAGGTCAAGGTGAGAAATAAGCAGCCAAAAAAAAAAAAAAAGAAAATCACCATTCAACAAATGAGGCATGATTTTCCCCTCTCTTCACTCTATCACAGCCTGAAACTTAAAGAACGCTATGGAAATAAAGCCCAGACAGCAGGTGCTATCTGAAACAGCTTGCACACACTTTACAGAAGCACAACTTTCAAATAAATTACACAGTGAACTGATGTAGCTCACACCTCCACACTATGTAACAGCAGCACTATGGCAGGAGTTCCACATTCCTGGAGAAACTTCAACCAGGTGAGTTCTTCGAGTGGGGGAGCTACGTAAGTCAAGCCTTGGGTTCTTACACCTGAACAGATGAAATCAAATTTACATTTTTGGTGAACTTGAGCTTGTAAGTGTAAATATTCTAGGTCCTCACAGCTGAGAAATTAACAGGAAAGGGGCAGCCGGATGAATGGATGTGAACTCACTATGTAGCCCAGCCTGCCTCAGACTCATGATCCTCCTGCCTCAGCCTCCCCAGTGCTAGGATTATAGATGTACACCCCCACGCCTATCCTTTGTATTTTTTTTTAGAATTAAATAATACACTTTGAAAGACAATATAGATAAACCATCAAACTACTTTCCCACCTCAACCCCAGTTCTATATAGATTATATATATACATAT
>NW_022900928.1:123436883-123538725 GCF_012274545.1 Fukomys damarensis
CTTATAGATTCTATTTTAAAAATTTTTCTTATATATAAATTTATCAGGATAGGGAATAGTTCCATCTCCTTAAATAATTTTTTGAATTCTTTTGGTAAACACATAATAATTATACCTATGTACCTAGTACAGTGTGGTATTTTAATACATGTGCACACTATGTGCTGATCAAATTGGGGTGGTCAACTTTTCCTCTTCCTTATCATTACTTGGAGCTCCTCTCCTCTAGTTGTTAATAAGATTTGTAGTGAGCTATGGTGAGCTACAGCCACTCCATTGGGCCGCACAATACTAGAATTGATCAAGTCCTTTTCCCTGCTTGGGGTACCTGCTGTCTAGCCTCACACCCTCTCCCCGCTCTCCCATCCTTCCTGGCCTCTAGTGCTCACCATTTTACATTCTGACTGACTTCGAAGTTTTAAATATCCACACATGGCAGAGAGAGAACATGTGGAATAAAATCCTCTTTCCAAGGTCCCGAATTTTTGGGCTTATTTGTTCCTTCAGCATAACATGAGGGCATCAGCTCCAGGGCTGTGGTAACAAATTATCACAAGCAGGGTGGCAAACAGACATTTCTTCTCACATAATTCGGCGGCTCGAAATTGGAGATTAAGGTGTGAGCCCGGCCATGCTCTCTCCGGGGAAGAATCCTCTCTTGCTTTTCCATACCATGTAGCAGGCTATGGACAATTCTGGGTGGCGCTTAGCTGGTGGTTTTATCCCTCCATTCTCTGCCTCTGTCTTCCCTAGACTTCTCCGTGTGTCTCTGTGCCTCCTAATAAGGACACCAGCACCACACTTAGGGTCCACCCTACTCCAGCAACCTCGTCTTAATTAGTGGTGTCCACAAAAACTCTATTTTTGAGTTGACTCACATTCAGAGGCTCCAAGTGGACGTGCATTTTGAGGAAATACTCCTACTCACCCTGTTACAGTGACCAAAACAGGACATAGTTAATAACCCATGGCATAAAATCCTCCATTTCTCTCCCTCAGCCCCACCTCTGGGGCTCTCACCACATTGTTCCCCTGCTCCTCTTTCTCCCTCTTTGCCCAACTTTCAGCCTGCTTGGCCATTGTTTTGCCATGATTTCACATTCTTCTCCCACCTCTCTGTGTACCATCTCTCCTCACATTCCTTGGGATTCAGGATCCCTGACATCCTGGGCACTGGGCTGACAATGCAGAACATCGTCGGAGGGCAGGGTGGAAAGGAGGAAATTACGCAGCAGAAGCAAAGTATTTTCACTGGGAAGCAGAAATGGAAGGCCAGAACTCTCAAGTTGAGAGGATAGCGCTATCTAATTTGCATTTTAATTTGCCTTCTGGCTCATTGGCATGAGCCTGATTGCAGGAGTAGGCAAGAGCATAGGTCAGGAGCTATTGGGAGGCCTTGGTAGCAGTGCTGAGAGCTGCCCGGAGTGACAGTAAGAGAAAGGCAGTGGAGACTTACTCCAGGGGTGATGCAGATAGGACGCTGCAGGGTAGGTAGGAGTGTCCGAATGAGTCTATGAGCCATCTGTTTAGGAAAATGCAAATTCAAAAATTCTTATACGAGTCAGGAGGATCCTGACTGCAGACTCCAAAAACCCATTCTTGGCCCTGAGGTTCACAGCCCTGGCTCTAGAGGAATCATCACAGACCTCTGCAAATACTGTTTCTCTTGCCCAGCTCCTGAGAGCTCTGGGGTTGGGGGAAGCCAGGTTGAGTTGACTCTTCGTGGGTGCTGCCTGGAGTGGTTCAGCACTGTCCAAAGTGACAGAAGTCACTCTAACAGTCCAGTGCACGACGAAAGGAGCAGAAGCCCCTCTGCATGGAAGTGGCCCAAGGGGGCAACACAAAGGGCTTTCAGATCAGTATTTTCCCAAAACAGCAGAGAAGCAGAGAAGATATGCTTTAGAAGTGGGAGAGTCCAGTGAATATCCAGGGCAAACCTCAGGCAGAGGCAAGGGAATCAGGTCTGTCGCGGATGTGGAGAAGAGGGAGGATGTGCAAGACAGTACGGGCGCATCAGTCTTCATGATCTGAGTCCCTGAGTGAGCAGAGTCAGGCAGGCCTCTGAGCCTTGGTAACCTGGGCTGCATGAGTGCTGCCCTCCTGCATGAACTCTACTACAACCTACCCTACCCACACCTCAGAGGGCCAGGCAGTGAAGCGCTCTGCTTTTCTCCCAGTATGGTGATAACACGCTTGAGCTTGGTCTTCAAGTATTTGGAAAATCCAAAACGCACAGATAGGTAAAGAGAGAGAATGAGCCAAAGTCAGCTGGACTGGAGCCTCAAGGTGGATATGGCTGGGAGTGACCGTTAAGATAGGTAGCCAGATGTCTTAATTACCAGGAGAGATAGGGTTTAATCTGGCCTGGCAGCAGGAGCCAAGAGGTCCAGCTCGGTGTCTGAGAAGCAGTATTTTAAGATCTCTGAGCAATCATGCTAGCCAGCATCAATGGACAGCAATATTTATGATCCAGGCAGGGTGCGCTTTGAATGAAACTGACAATTTCATTGTCAGTTGGATTGAGGGAGAGCTCACTAGTGAGATAAATGGGCCAGAAAGGATTGGGCAGGTTTTTAGGGTTTGGGTCCATCAGGGAATGGAGGGCTTATTATGAATCTAGATGGATTTGGTGATTGGACACACCGTGGTGGTTGTGACTGGCTGTGGCTCATGTAGGGAGATTTCTTACCTAGGCTCAGCACCAGACATGGAGCATGGCCCCTGGCTCTGGGGGCTGTTGCTATGTGGCCAGGCTTCCCTCTCATTGGCTCCTAAGCTCTGCCTAAAGGACCCCGCAGATAACCTCCAGTTTCTTGTATTCACAATAGGCTAATGGGCTCCTGCTAAGATATGAGACCAGGAGCAGGTTCTTGCAGGGTTGACTGGATTCGTCATGATCTTTTCTGGGCCACAGGCCTTCTATCTTCCTCCAGAAGCTATCCGCATGACTGAGCACCTTTTCTTCACCTCCAGCATTGGGTATTAGTGCCCTCGGGAGTACCATGATTTCATCCTGTACCCTGAAGCCAAGCTGCCGGGCCTGACTTCTGCTCTGGTGTTCTCTGTAAGTGTAATTTTGAATACATTTCTTTTCCCTTTGAGCCCTAGTTTCTTCATCTGTAGCTAAGAAAACATAACTGTAAAGCAAAGGTAGATAAAAGAATTAAATAAGGTCACGAATGGAAAGCACTTGCCTTGATATTATTATTATTATTATTATTATTATTATTATTATCATTATCATTATTATATTTCATTATTAGCTTATTTGGTTGAGGGCTGGTCTTATTGCCAAGGGTATTCTGCAGTCTTACTCCACTTGTGATTTTTTTTTTTTTCCCAGTATTGAGAAATGAACCCATGCTAGGGAGCTGCTCTACCTCTGAGCTATATCCCTACTCTTTTTTATTTTTTAATGCTAAGTCAGATTCTTGCTAAATGTCCTGGGCTAGGCTTGAGCTTGCAAACCTCCCATCTCAGCCTCCCAAGTAGCTGGGATTAGAGGTGTACAACGCTGTGCCCAGTATCTATTTTCCTTCTTATTATTACCTCTGCCTCTTTCCCACCAATCTGGAATGCTGAGAGTCTCATATTCCCAGGCTGAAATTCTTTAATATATTCTAGGAAAGCCTCACATTGGCACTTGTGTGAAGGACACTCACATGTGTGTGTGTGTGTGTGTGTGTATATATATATATATATATATATATGTATTTTATTTTATTTTATTTTTATACCTGTGATCAAACTCAGGACCTCGAGCTTGCCAGGCAGGCATGGAGCCACTGAGCTACATTCCAAGCCCACATGCATACTTTTAAGGAATAGAAGGGATCACCTCTCAAATAAGCTCAGCATGACTCTTCTTTTTTATCATGTCCACTCTAAGTTTGCTGCTTCTGGGACCACAGTGAGAGTAACACTTGTCTTTCAGAAAAAATTTTAAAGACTCAGTGCACAGGACAAATGGGAGAGGTTGTTTAATCTCTCTCCTTGATTGATGGGAAGATTAGGAACAGGATGAAGTCTGTGGACATATGAGGAGATATTTACAGGAAGGATACCAATAAAGTGTTCTCCATTACTAATAATAGAACAAAACTAAATTAAATAATTTATAAGAAGTAAGAGTCAGTTTAGGTACAAAAAAGTAAATATAAAAATTATCCACCTAAAACCACCTTGGAAGATACAAAAATTGAAATTTTTCTAGGTATACCTGATTTTTTACGTAAGCTATAATATACAGTGATAATATAAACAAGTATCAATTCTAGGCCTGTGTAGTTTACATGGCTTCTTAGGAAAATAATAAGTGTTATGATAGTTTTCTATGTTTTTTTGGGGGGGGGATTTTCTTGATTATGAGAGCTACCCTTTATTTTCCAGTAAGTTTTTTTTTTTTGCTTAATTTCTTGTTTTCTTAATTCTTTAGTTACTGTTGGTTTTTCTGTGTTATAAACAAAAAACTCCCAAAGAAATTTGGATACACTATCCTTCATGATATTATCAAAGGTTACAGTATAATTTCCACATATCCTCTCAAAAATGATCATTTCTTGACTTAAGGCATTAAAAATGTTGATTATTGGCAAGGAGATAGTTATAGCAACTTGGAAGAGTCACCAGATGGTGACATTATACATAATTTTCAGTTCCAATTATCTTGAAGTTTGTTTGTTAAATCTTGAGAATAGGCTTCATTGTCATTATGGTATTATTAAAATACACCTGTAGGGCCAGGGATTTAGCTCAGTGGTGCCATTACCTGACTCACAAGTGCAAGGTCCTGAGTTCAATTCCCAGTACAAAAAAAAAAAAAGAAACCCAAAAAAACCCCTTTTGTAAAACTGAGGCACACAGTATCTTATGGGGATAAAATTTAAGTATGATAAAAGTAGTTCTTTGGGCAATGACTCAGAGGTATATATCTTAACTTCAAAATAATTTATGGGCAAAGTGTCTGAAGTCAAATAAATATTCTCAGAAAGGAAGTATTTCCTAAGTGGATGCAAACAGTATGTACATTTTATTGCTGCTGTGTCAAAAATCAATAACTTGCACATTGCTGCTGGTTACACATAAACCTTTCAGAGATTTTGATAAACACTTCTTTGATACAGAAGGCACTACTCTCAGCAGAACCCTTAATCAGGGGACTCTGACCGGTAGCCACACAGGTGGAGGAAAAAAGCTTTGGCTGTGGTTTTGAAGGAAGATTGCAGATTAAATTATTATGGTTAAGTGGGGGTTAAAAAAGATTTCTGCATTTGTAATAGGAAGCCTATGAATATCTTTTAGACTCTGACTAGTTATTTTGTTATAGCAGAACAAAAGAAGGAAAAGATAACACAACAAATCCCAGTATTCCTGTTATGGATATTCTCTGAAATATCAGCCTGTACCAAAAGGAAACAAGTAAGCATTTCCTATTTCTCCTCTGATTTGTGTCTTCTATTACCAATGGTTCAGTTAGCTAGTGCTGTGTAACAAACCACTCCAAAAGTAGTATCTTAACACAACAAACATTATTTAGCTCATGAAACTGTGGGTTGATGGAGTGCTTCAGCTGCTCTTTGCTAGGCCTGCTCAAGCACCTGTGATAATTAGAGGCTGGCACGTGGCTCGCTTTCCTATCCTAGGCTATGATTTCACATGTTTGGGTTGGTTAGCAATAGCCTAGCCTAGAAGTTCTTAGCTGGGACAGGTAGGCTCTTCTACTCATCCATATAACCATATCAAGGTTCTGAGGAAAGAGAAAGAGAGAGAGGAAGAGAAAGTAGGCAATGACTCTTTTGAGATCCAGCTTGTCTTTAGGTAGGTGCTCTGTGTGTGTGCATGTGTGCCTGCATGTGTGTGTGCATGTGCATGCTTGTGTATAATGTCAAATGAGAAGAGTAGGTGGAGAACAATCTAGATCAGAAAGGAGATTACTGGAAAAAGTTAGAAAAGTGGAATGTGGAATGTAGATAAAGGGAGGACTTCACTATTCCCTCCATATGAAAAATAATGCTTTATTGGAATAGCATGGGTCATCCCCTCAACTACTAATGTTCATTTTTGCCTTCTACAGGCTGTCATCATATAGGTTGAGTGCCAGAAAAAATTTGGGGGATTTAGCAAATAAGAATATCAAAAGCAATAAAATTCTTAGAGGAACACATTTCCAAACCCTATTTCCTCTCATCCCCATTTCCTTTCTACACTGAAGTTGGATTGAGCCCTCTTGAGAAATGCAAGCAACAAATGAAATTTTCATAAAGATACTTTTTTAGCTATTGAGCCATGCATTTTTAAACACAACTTGTGAGATGGAGCTATGTGGGGTCTCACTTGGATGAAGCATTTGGCTTTCTAAAGGAAGTCAGTTTTAAAAAAAACTGTCAAACTGGAGGAAAAGTAAAACATCGATTCTTTTCCCTCCTCAAGAGGACCATCAATCATATTTACATGTTTAATACCTCTTGGGTACTGTCATATCCAGCAAGTCAAAATTTTGAGCAAATGTGGTATTCATTTGAAGTCTTGGTGAAAATAGTTGTTTTTTAAATATCCATAGAAAGGTAAAGAAATAATATATTGAGTAGGTTTTAGATGTACAGTGCTGCCAGTCTGTTTGAGCATTTGACAGATAGCTCCTCTGGGTCAGCGCATTTGGTCACTAATTTCTATCTGATGGTGTTGATTTCTGGAAGGAGGTGCCTGAGAGCCACAGCCCAAGGGCTTGAAAGTCCAGTCTGTATTCAAATCCTGACTTCACTATTGACCAACTCAAGCACATTTCCTACCTGACCAAATATGTTTTAATCATAATGGGGATAATTCTTTTGCACAAGATTGTAACAAGGATTTGGAATAATATGTTAAGTGTGTAGCAATTTTCTTCTCCTCAAAAGAGGCACAAGGACTAGTCTTTATTGAGCTAGTATCAAAATATTGCAGAATTCTCAATTTGGCTTAGATAAGCCTGTTTCAAGTCCACTCTCTGGAAGCCACCGAGCTGGCAGATCCCTCTCAATTTCTTATTGCTTGTGGAAGAGAACCAATGGTGTGATTATCAGCATAGATGTGATAGTAACTGTGCCTCTGGGGCCACTTAAAAATGAATCAATTGTCAGATATATTATTTATTTTCCACATCCTTATTCCAAGTTTTAAGTCAGCTATAATTTAGTTGGGGGAAAAATGGCAACAGAAATAATTAAAATGCAGCAAAGTGCATATTCAAATGCTAAATGTGGAGTTTTAAGACCAGGAGATTTAAAACGAAGTCAGTTAAAGCTGAAGTGGATCTTCAAGGCTAGAGTGGCTTTTAGAATGTCAGTATGGTTGAAAGGTGCCTGGAGGTAAATGTAGATAAGAAAAGAAAGAGAGAGGTGAGGCTGGAGGCTGATCAGACAGGGAAAAGGTAGATGACAGCAGGCTTTGAAAGTCAGCCTTAAGATCATTACTAGGGCAGAAACCAAGAGTTTCCCCAACAACTCCTGAATACATGAGTAGAAATGTGGAGATCAGAGCTGGAGGCAGAGCCTGGAACTGGGGTTGGTTAGCAGAGGGTGAGGCAGATGGTGATGGAGGTTGACCTATGTGTTGGCAGTGCTAGGGGCAGCAGAAAGTTACAAAGTCTGCACTAGCAGAGCAGGGGAGGCTCTGAGCCCCTTTTTGTTGAGACTGACCTGCCACTGTTCTGGCTCAGACACCTGCTTGGGGCAAAGATTTAGAAGGCAAAAGCTGCCCTGTTGGATATTGCCTGGGTCAGCTTAGATTGTCTTTCCCTATGTTAACTTTTGCCTATTAGATGATGCCTCATCCTTCCTGTGTTTAAGACATAGAAATGAGGAACCTCCCCTACTGTGTGCCACCACATCCACTAAGGAAGCAAGGAACCCGGAGGAGGTTTCTCCAGCCTCCTGCTTGGGCCCACCTGGAAGGTGTGCTACCTCCCCAACTGTGCGCCACCAGATCCAGTAAGGAAGGTAGCCACGTGGGCACCCTTGAAACACCCCCACGACCTGCTTCCCCTGCCCCCCATTCTCAAACTTCCTGATTGCCAGTCCTTGGACCCACTATGTAGAGGCATACGTGGTCATGAAGGGTATTTTTCTGAGCTCCCAACTTTGAACATCTTTACAGAAAGGGCAGGGAAACCTGTAATAGAACTGAGTGGAATTCAACCCTGCGAGTTGGGAAACTCAATTTAGGCCTTGTGGACTGAGGTCAGTCTGAGTTGTGGGGACCAGCCTTTGGTCAGGGGATTCAGTACTGCACATGGCTGTACACATGGTATAATATGACAACAGAGACATAATCTGAAAGAGGCCCTTCAAATTCTTTTTTTTCTTTTCCTCATTCCACCCTACAGTTTCTTTCTTTTTTGTATCCTCTCTCTCTAACTCAGTCTCTTGCTCCACCATTTTATACCTCATCTCCCTTTTTATTCCTGCTCCTGCCCTAATTCAGACTTCTTCTTTTATCATTTTTTCTTTATGTTCTGGAGGTAAATGTAGATAAGAAAAGAAAGAGAGAGGTGAGGCTGGAGGCTGATCAGACAGGGAAAAGGTAGATGACAGCAGGCTTTGAAAGTCAGCCTTAAGATCATTACTAGGGCAGAAACCAAGAGTTTCCCCAACAACTCCTGAATACATGAGTAGAAATGTGGAGATCAGAGCTGGAGGCAGAGCCTGGAACTGGGGTTGGTTAGCAGAGGGTGAGGCAGATGGTGATGGAGGTTGACCTATGTGTTGGCAGTGCTAGGGGCAGCAGAAAGTTACAAAGTCTGCACTAGCAGAGCAGGGGAGGCTCTGAGCCCCTTTTTGTTGAGACTGACCTGCCACTGTTCTGGCTCAGACACCTGCTTGGGGCAAAGATTTAGAAGGCAAAAGCTGCCCTGTTGGATATTGCCTGGGTCAGCTTAGATTGTCTTTCCCTATGTTAACTTTTGCCTATTAGATGATGCCTCATCCTTCCTGTGTTTAAGACATAGAAATGAGGAACCTCCCCTACTGTGTGCCACCACATCCACTAAGGAAGCAAGGAACCCGGAGGAGGTTTCTCCAGCCTCCTGCTTGGGCCCACCTGGAAGGTGTGCTACCTCCCCAACTGTGCGCCACCAGATCCAGTAAGGAAGGTAGCCACGTGGGCACCCTTGAAACACCCCCACGACCTGCTTCCCCTGCCCCCCATTCTCAAACTTCCTGATTGCCAGTCCTTGGACCCACTATGTAGAGGCATACGTGGTCATGAAGGGTATTTTTCTGAGCTCCCAACTTTGAACATCTTTACAGAAAGGGCAGGGAAACCTGTAATAGAACTGAGTGGAATTCAACCCTGCGAGTTGGGAAACTCAATTTAGGCCTTGTGGACTGAGGTCAGTCTGAGTTGTGGGGACCAGCCTTTGGTCAGGGGATTCAGTACTGCACATGGCTGTACACATGGTATAATATGACAACAGAGACATAATCTGAAAGAGGCCCTTCAAATTCTTTTTTTTCTTTTCCTCATTCCACCCTACAGTTTCTTTCTTTTTTGTATCCTCTCTCTCTAACTCAGTCTCTTGCTCCACCATTTTATACCTCATCTCCCTTTTTATTCCTGCTCCTGCCCTAATTCAGACTTCTTCTTTTATCATTTTTTCTTTATGTTCTTTTCTCCTGTTTTACCTCACTCATGCCTCTGTAGCTTCAAGGGAAGGCAAGCCCCTCTTACTGTGAAGGGGATATATTCTTCTCCTTATTCCTGCATTCTGTCTATTTGAAGTTAATAGTTTCGTAAAGATACTATGGTCATTCTATGTCCTCTGGCTTCACTTGAAACCTTCTCCAATTCTTTCACTTATCTACTCCTCTCATCCTAACTCAGTCTAAGCCCCCATCCTAAATGGTAAAGATGCTATATTGAAAAGTGTATTCACTGCAAACATATTTTGGGCTGCTTCTTGATATTAATTTAATTCACATGGTTTAAAGGTGATAGATTAATGACTACCACAAGTGGTCAATTTGCAAGCTGTGTTTGATCCTACTGGGCTGCTGAATGTATCAATTGGGATAAAGGATTGTGATTGATTTAATGAGTTGTTTTCTCCAGTATTATGAAAATGAGGATGTCTATGAGTCATTAGAGACTCAAAATCTAAAACACAACTATATCAGGAAGATTTAAGTAATAACTCAGAAATTAAACTAAGAACAACCCAACAACAAAAATAAAAATGAGAAAACACTTAAGCGAGAAACAAAGACAGACTTCCAGTTCACCAATGGCAAACAGTAGGGCAAATGAGGATGAAAAGTCTGAGAGTGAACATGCAGGACACCCTGGACCCATAGCACAGGAGGTAACAAAACAGACCAATCAGGCTCTAGAAAAATTCAAATCAGAAATAATTTCCCAGTTAACCATAGAGATGGTGAGCAAAATAGAAGTCATGATTTGAGACTCTAGAACAGAAACTGACAGAAAAATACATGAGCTCAAGACCACGATAGAAGCCATGAACACTCAGCATAAGAAAGAAATGGAAACAATGAATTCCCAACAGAAGAAAGAAATGGAATTCATAAAACAGATTCAAACAGATATCCAGGAGATTAAAAATTCTATTGAAAGTGTACACAACAGAATAAAAGATTGCAAAGATAGAATTTCAGATATAGAATATAGGATCTCAGTCAGTGACCGTGAAAAAAGAGGTCTCTCAAAAACAGTAAGGGATCATGAGAAATCTATCCAACAACTGCTAGATGATGCAAAGAAGAATAACATAAGACTGACAGTTATCCATGAAATAGCAGGAGAAAACACAAATGACTTAAAAAAGCTCTTCACAGAATTAATGACAGAAAGCTTCCCAAACACAAGGGAAGAATTAGACATACAGATAGGTGATGCATATAGAACTCCAACTAGCCATGATAAAAAAAAAATCTACACCTAGACATATAATAATCAAGATCCCAGAAATCCAACAGAAGAACAAAATACTACAAGCAGTAAGAGAAAATAAACAAATCACATGCAAAGGAAAGCCCATTAGAATCACAGCAGACTTTTCAACACAAGCCCTTAGGTCAAGGAGAGCCTGGAGTGAGATATTTCAAGTCCTAAAAGAGAACAACCTCCAACCTAGACTGATGTATCCTGCAAAACACTCTTTCAAAATAGACAGGGAAATAAGATACTTCCACAACAAAGAACACCTGAAAAACTTCATGAACATCAAACCAGCACTACAAGGAATTCTAAACAATATCCTAGAAAAGGACAATGAAGGTCACAATACCATGAGGTCCAACAGACCAAATCAAATAGGCAAGGCAAGAAACTAAAAGGAGAGGGGAGAAAAAGTAAAAAGAGTCAACAAAAGGACAATAACATGACAAGAATAAGTCAGAACATATCAGTTACAAACATCAATGTTAATGGCCTCAATTCACCAATCAAGAGAAATAGACTGGAAGAATGGATTAAGAAGCAAAATCCAACAATATGCTGTATGCAAGAAACACACCTAGTGCAAAAGGAAGCCCATAGACTGAAAGTGAAAGGATAGAAAACAATTCTCCGCGCATCAGGAGCCCAGAATAAAGCAGGGGTAGCAATTTTATTCACAGACAAAATAAATTTCAAACCAAAACTTATTAAGAGAGACAAAGAAGGCCACTACATCCTTGTAAAGGGAACAATTCAAGAGGAAGAGATGACAATCATAAACATATATGCACCAAATATAGATGCCCCCAACTATATAAAACAAATATTAAGTAACATGAAAAACCAAACAAGCTAATACAATTTTAGTGAGGGATTTAAATACCCCACTATCACAAATTGACAGATCATCTAGGCAGAAAATCAACAATGAAATAATAGAACTGAACCAAGCTTTTGAACACATGGACTTAATAGATGTCTACAGAGTATTCTGCCCCACAAAATCAGAATATACATTATTTTTGGCTGCACATGGATCATTCTCCAAGACAGACCACATATTGGCTCACAGAACAGGTCTGAATAAATGCAAAAGAATTGAAGTCATCCCCTGCATATTATCAGATAATAGTGCAATCAAGCTGGAGATCAATAGCACAACAAACTGTAGGAACTTCACAAGCACATGGAAACTGAACAACACTCTCCTGAACAATCAGTGGATTACAGAGGAAATTAAAGAAGAAATTAGACAGTTTTCACAAATAAATGAAAATGACAATACAACATACAGGAATCTATGGGACACAGTGAAAGTAGTTCTATGGGGAAAATTCATAACATTGAATGCCCACACTAGCAAAACAGAGCAAGCTCAAATAAACAACCTACTGATGAATCTTAGACTCCTAGAAAAACAAGAGCAAGAAAAACCCGAAGCTTGAACAGGAGAGGAAATTACAAAGATTCGAGCAGAAATCAATGCAATGGAAATGAAGAAAATGATACAAAACAATAAATGAAACAGAGTTGCTTTTTTGAAAGAATAAATAAAATTGACAGACCCTTAGCTAATCTTATCAAAAAAAGGAAAGAAAAGGCTCAGATCCATACATCAGGAATGAAAAAGGTGAAGTCACAAGATCCAATAGAAATCTAGAGGATCATTAATACCTACTTTGAGAACCTGTACTCCAATAAAATGGAAAACACAGAATAAATGGACAGATTTTTAGATACTTATGAATTACCAAAGTTGAACAAAGAAGATAAAAACATTTTAAACACCCCAATTACAGTCAGTGAAATTTAAAATGTAATTAAAAATTTACCAACAAAGAAAAGCCCAGGACCTGATGGATTCACTGCTGAATTTTACAAGACATTTAGAGAAGAACTACTGCCATTACTCTTCAAATTTTTAAATGAAATTGAAAGGGAAGCAATACTTCCAAATTCATTCCTGGAAGGAAGTATCACTTTGATTCCCAAACCAGGGAAAGATGCAACTAAAAATGAGAACTACAGGCCAGTCTCCTTAATGAATATAGATCCAAAAATCCTGAATAAGATACTAGCAAACAGAATACAGAGGATTATCAAGAAGATCATACATCTTGACCAAGTCGGATTTATTCCAGTGATGCAAGGATGATTCAACATACATAAGTCAATAAATGCAATACATTATATTAACAAAGTCAAGGATAAAAACTATATGATCCTTTCAATAGAGGCAGAAAAAGCATGTGACAAAATTCAACACCTATTCACAATAAAAACCCTGCAAAAAATTGGAATAGATGGTCTATATCTCAAAAGGTGATAAAGGCTATCTATGAAAAACCAATAGCCAGCATCATATTAAATGGCCCAAAACTGAAAACCTTCAAGTTAAAATTAGGAACAAGACAAGGATGCCCACTATCACCACTCCTCTTTGATATAATTCTGGAAACATTAGCCATAGCAGTTAGACAAGAGAAATAAATTAAAGCAATAAAGATAGGAAAGGAAGAAGTTAAACTGTCATTATTTGCTGATGATATGATACTCTACATTGAAGACCCAAGAAAACTCCACCAAAAGACTTCTAGATTTAATTGACAGATTCAGTAGAGTAGCTGGATGCAAGGTGATGAACACCCAAAAATCAATAGCCTTCTTATACAGAAATAACAGACTCACTGAGAGAGAAATAAGGGAAAAAATTCCTTTTACAATAACATCCAAAAAATGAAGTATCTAGTAATCAATGTAACAAAAGAAGCAAAAGATCGCCACACTGAAAACTATAGCACTCTAAAAAAAGAAATTGAAGAGTATATAAAAAAATGGAAAGATATCCCCTGCTCCTGGGTAGGAGGAATCAACATAGTGAAAATAGCAATACTACCAAAACTGCTATACAGATTCAATGCAATGCCAATTAAAATTCCAACACTATATTTCACAGAACTAGAAAAAAGAATCCAAAAATTCGTTTGGAACCATAAGAGACCTAGAAAAGCAAAAGCCATCACAGGCAACAGACACATGGCAGGGGGTATAACAATTCCCAATTTGAAACTATGCTACAGAGCCACTGTGATAAAAACAGCATGGTACTGGCAAAGAAACAGGCCTGAGGATCAGTGGAACAGACTTGAAGACACAAAAGCAACTCCAGATGTACTCAGCTACCTCATCTTTGACAAAGGAGCTGACCATCCTCAGTGGAGGAAAGATAGCCTCCTTAATAAATAGTATTGGAAAAACTGGATTTCAACCTGCAACAGAATCAAACTGTACCCTTATCTTTCACCATGCACTAAATTAAAATCCCAGTGGATTAAAGATCTAAATATTAAAACAGAAACACTAAATTTGCTGGAAGGTAAGATAGGCAGAACTCTGGCAGACATAGACTTTATGAACAAATCCTCAGTAGCATGGGAACTAGCAGATAGAATCCACAACTGGGATCTCATCTTATTAAAAAGCTTCTGTACTGCCAAAGAAACCATCAGCAGAACTAAGAGACAACCTACAATGTGGGAAAAATTTTTACCAGCTGTTCCTTAGACAGAGGACTATTATCTAGAATATATAAAGAACTCAAAACAGTCAGCCCCCCAAATATAAAGACCGAATTCAAAAATGGGCATCTGAAATGAACAGACATTTCTCAGACAAAGAAGTAAAAGCAGCAAGTAAATATATGAAAAAGTGCTCCACATCACTGGTCATTCAAGAGATGCAGATGAAAACAACACTGAGATTCCATCTCACCCCACAAAGAATGGGGGCTATCAAGAAATCAACCAATAACAAATGCTGGCGGGGTTGTGGGGAGAAAGGAACCCTTCTCCATTGTTGGTGGGAGTCCAGACTAGTGCAATCACTGTGGAAATCAATATGGAGATACCTCAAAGAGCTTGGACTGGAGGCTCCATTTCACCCAGCCATCCCTCTGCTGGGTATCTTTCCAAAAGAACTAAAAGAATCATATCATAGTGATGTATGCACACCCATGTTTATAGTGCACAGTTAGTAATAGCTAAAACTTGGAAACAGCCCATTTGCCCATCAGTTGGAAACTGGATAAAGAAGCTGTGGTTTTTCTGTAAAATGGAATATTACTCAGCCATAAAGAATGAGAAAATAGATTCATTCATAGGAAAATGGATACATATTGAAGATATACTCCTAAGTGAAACAAATAAGTCAAACGTGTAAACACCGAATAGTTTCTCTGTTGTGAATAAACTGCAATAATACATAAGATTCTAATAAGATTACTGACATTGTGAAATGGGAAGAAAGGCGCTAACGGTGTAGGGAAGGTGGGATGGCTAGGGGAAGGGTAATAAGGGAAAAGAAAAAAATGTGAGATAAAGAAAAGTTGGAAATTAAGTGCTTGTAGATGGAGAGGGGAGGAGGGGTTGAAGGGAGGGCAGGGACAAGGGGAAAAATGAGAACCAAGACCTGACATGTAGAGGTACAAGATCCCAACAATGAATGTAACTGTATTGTATCCCTAAAATGTACCAATAAACTCAATTAAAGCTGAAAAAAAAGACATAGAAATGAGAACAGTATGTCTCTTCTGGAAGCTTGTACAATAGCTACAGTTTCCTTTCTGCCTGAACTCTGTAATAAAACAGAGTACAGTTTCTGTCCTTATCTTTGGGCAAGGGTCAAACATAAAAGTGGAATGTGGGATGGAATAGCATGGATCATACCCTCCATTACTGATGTTCATTTTTGCCTTCCCTAGACTGTCAATTACAGACAAACTGGCCCACACAACACCGCTAGCAAAACTCAAGGTCAAACAAGCCTTCTGATTCAGGTAGTAGTGGGCTTGCTATGCTCTACTTTTCTGTCAACTGGAGGAGGAGAACTTAAATGTTTTTCTGTGACTTCTAAATAAGGAATATCGCTGTCCAGGCTGTCACTCAATGTGTAACAAAGGGAGAAAAAGACCAGACCAAAGAAGCCCAAGAGTCAGGCAAGTTATCCTTTCATTTGAGATTTCTTCTTATGGAAAACATCTTGATCTACAGGGGACCCATTCCAAGACCTCTAGTGGGTACTTGAAACTGCAGAGTCCCAAATCCCTTCAGGTGCTATGCTTTCTTCTGCACATACCTATGAAAAAGTTTAATTTATAAGTTAGGCACAGTAAGAGTTAAGAAAAATAACTAGTAATTAAGATAGAAAGAAATTTAACAAAATACTGTAATGAAAGTTATGTGACTGTGGTCTCTTTCTCTTGAAAAAGTCAAGAAAAATAATATTTGTACATCATGATTGACAGTGGGTAAGTGGCACTGTGAAGAGTGAGACCATGGAAAGCAAAAGCAAGGGTGAGAATTCCACTGTTTTACTCTTTCATTTTTATTTTTTTTTTGGTACTGGGGACTGAACTTGGGACCTTAGGCTTGTGAGGCAGGCAGCAGAACCACTGAACTAAATCCCTGGTCCCCACTGTCTTACTCTTGAAGGATGGTAATACTAACATTTTAATCATGGAAATTTAAGTGCAAGTTCTTGATTCTCTGTGTGTCAACATTCTAAAGCAAATTGTGAGCCATTCAAATTTATTTATACAATGAATATTTATTAAATAGTTATTAAAGCACAGTGCCAGGCTCTGTGCTAGAATTGGTGAATAAAACTTCAGGAAATGACATGTATCCCTGCTCATATGGAGTTAATATGAGAGAGTGGGGTTGGATCATAGCCTATAAAATATACTGTCAGGTTGTCAAGGTACTAGGCTGAAGCAGTTTGGAAATGGCTTGGAGAGATATAGAGTTGGTGACATCGTGCTTTCATAGATGTCGTGCCAAGAGAAGACCTCACTAATAAACTGATATCTGAAGAAAGAAAACTACCAAACCATGTGGACAACTAATAAAAGAGTGTTCCATAGAGCAGGACCAGGGCATAGTGTTTACAGATAAAATATAGGATGCCCTGTTCAAGTTAAATTTCTTAGAAAAACAATTTTTTTTTTAGTACAAGTATATCCTAAGTGTTGCATGAGATATAATTCTACTTTAAACAGTCATCTCTTCGTCTAACTTCACTTGAACTGGTCATGGTACAGTTTTATTTGTTGAAGCTGGAAAGTCTTGCTCTGTCTTGAGGAAAGAGCATGCCTGGTGTGTTCGAGAAAAAGTAAGAAGGCCAATGAATGAGCAAGGGAAAGACTAAAGGAGATAAGGTCTGAAAGGGGACGTGAAGCTGAGTCACAGAGAGCCTAGTGACCCATCTCAATGCATTTAGCTTTTCCTTTGAGCATGATGGGAAGCCAGTGTGAGGCTTTGAGAAGACAAATGCAAAGATTCACTCATCCTATGGATGGGTGGGATGTTATGTGTACATTCGAGCGTGCCAAAATGAAACACATTACTCTGAAGAACCAATATGCACTAATAAAAATGTGAAGAAAAAAATGTTGAAGGAGGGAGCTAACAACTTCTGATGACACTTTCCAAGCCAAAAATTAACTCATTCAACTATTTAATTAGTTTTATTCAGCATTTATTCATTCAGACAGATTACTGAATACCCATTTGTTTTACTGAATATGTTAGTGTCTTGGTTACTTTTCTCCTTGTGGAGACAAAGTGAAAGGAGGAAATGTAGCCAGGTGTGGTGGCCCAGGCCTGTAATTCTAGCACTCAGGAGGTGGAGGCAGGAGGATCTCTGTTAATTCAAGGCCAGCCTGCGGTACATAGTGGCATACTGTCTCAAAAAAGAAAATAAAACAAAGGAAGAAACATTTACTGCAGTTCACAGGTCATAGAGGTTTCAGTTCATAGTTGGCTGGCCCCAAGGCAGGGTGTCAAGGTAGAGGGGCATTGAAGAGGAGAAAGAGTTATGGTGGGCAGAAGGCAGCAAAGCAGTGAAGTAAGGAAGAAGCAGCAAGTGAGACAGCAGCTCTCTTTCTGCCCCTACACTCCTTAGGGTGGATGGTACTCACACCTAGGGTGGGCCTTCCCATTATTCACACCCAGAACTACTGCAGACCAATCAGCGGACTGATTGGTCACCCTTAATCCCAGCAGCACATGCTGTAGATCCAGACACTTCAGAAAAGTCCCACCTATGACTGCATGAGGCTTTGAGGGGACAACTAGATGGAAGTCATAACCGTTAGCTTTATGCATTGATAGCTAAATAACTGAGAAAATCAATGTAAAGAAGGAAAGATTTATTTTGGTTCATCGTTTCAGAGGTTTCAGTCCATGGTTGCTTGACAACATTTTTTCTGGGCCTGTAGTGAGGTGGGGTGCTGTGGCAGAGTGGGTAAGGCAGAGCAGAGCTGCTCACCTCACGACAGCCAGGAGAGAGAGAAAGAGAGGGGGAAGGAGGGACCGCAGGAGGAGAAGGAGAAAGGGAGAAAGAGTGAGAAGAAAAAGAATAGGAAAGAGAAAATGAGGAGGAAGAGAAGAAGTAAGAAAAGGCGGAAAAAAGGAGAGGGAGGGGCTGGGTCCCCAAGGCCACACCCCAATAAAGCACTCCCTTCAACTAGGCCCCCTTTCCATTTCCATCACCTCCCAATAATGCCACTGAATTATGAACCCATCAATGCATTCACTGATGAAGTTAGAGCTTTCATGATTCACTATCTTTGCAAAAGCCCCACCTCTGAACATAGCTATAATGGGGAACAAGCCTCCAAATAAGTAAGCTTTTGGGAGACATTCTAATCCAAACCACAGCACTGAGCTAGGACCATGCTGAGTCCTGTTCCTGCTTTCCAGGTGCACACCTACCATCTTCAGCAAAGCATTAAATAACAGTATAACTGTTCGAGCGAGCACTGGTAGATCAGAGCAGAACGGAATGCATAACTTGGGCAAAAAGTCTGCAATGCGTTTTGGAGGAGGCTGTACAAGATACTCCAGGAAAGATGGGTGGGAAGGACCATCTTTTCCTTCTGTTTCAAATGTATAGATGTTAGCCTTTAAAATATGAATGGGGATCCGAGGCACTGTAGCCTTTGCATGCAGTGTCCTCTGGGGAGAATGCTTTCCCAGCACATTGTGTCCACATCATGTATCCAGGACCAAATGGATTAAAAGATGAGAAGGAATACCTGAGGGAAGGGCTATAGCTCTTGGAACAGCTTTCTCCACCCCAACACATCAAACACACACAGCCCTTGCCTGGGGGAGGAATGTGGGTCTTACAGAACGTATATTTAATATGACAACTATTCATTTTCCTTCAATATTTCTTGCTCTGAGAAGTTAGCACCCAGCAGAAATTTAGGGAATACCATGGAAGCTGATAAATACTGTGGAATAGATATGTGACTTGTGCATCAATTTGCAGAAATCAGCTCTGTCAATGAGCTTTAAATTAACTCAGTTTTTTTTTCAAGCTTTCTTGGAGAGACTAGAAGAGACCTTGTGCCTGTAGCTCCTCTGAAATGGCCAGAGAATGTAATGTCACAGAAGGGCCATTCTTGTAGTCTTGTGACTATGAACTAAGAGCCTAGGATCTCCCAGGTCTCAAGACCTAGAAAACTTATGGAAAATAGTCAATGGAGGTCCTTTAAGCAAAAATGGGGTTGTGACTGGAGTCTGTGTGTAAGTCACTCCAAGAAAGCTAAACTGCAATAAAGGCTAGTGGCATTCCCCAAGGAAGGGTTAGTAAAAATCCCCCCAAACTCTCTGAATTTTCTAGAGCTACTGCAAATGTGACCACAAAGTGGGTACCATGAAACTTTAGTAACCTATTATTTTCATGGCCCTGGAGGCCAGACATCCAAGCAGGACCACATTCCCTTCCAGGAGCGAAACCTTCCTTGCTACTTACAGTGGTTCCAGAAGATCCGTGGATTTTGGCTGATCCACTCCAAGCTCTGGCTCTGTGGCCACATTGTTCCATTTTCATCAGTTTCAAATTCCCACTACCTCTTTCTTAAAAGGATGCTTATCATTGGGTTTAGGAAGTGATCTAATCAGAGTCCTTAATTATACCTACAAGCATCCTCTCTCAAAATAAGTTCACACCCACAGGTTCCAGGATTTGAACATATGCACATCTTTTGGGGGATATTGTGCTATTTATTATGCACCCAAAACAGAAAACAGTGAGAGAATCAAGATAAACATTTGTGAATAAAGGAAAAACGTTGGGGAAGACTGCTGGCATTGTGTAATCTGTGTAAATATGCCACAGTCAGTACCTGCACACCCTGCCCATTCCCCTCAGTGCCCCTCATTCTCAAACTCATCCATGGTTTCCACCTATTTGCACCTTTTAGTTTCTGCCTAAAGGCTTCCCTGGTGGGTGGATTGTACTTTGCCAAAGACCAGATAAGGCAGACTAAGCATGCCAAGGATTTAATACTGTGGGAAAAAGATGTCATCCAACAACAGATAGGAACTGAGGGGTAGACACCCCAGCTTCTTCCTATGAAGGTCCAACAGCAAGTTCTATGATGTCCTTTGGATGTCCCCAGTGGGACTGAGCCCTAATTGTCCGTAACATTAACTTTCTCATTAACTACCCAGCCTCAGCTTCATTTATTTCATGTTCCTTCTCCCCACAGGCACTTCATGTAATCACCTCCCCAATAAACAAGCTGCACTCAAATTTCTTGGCTCAGAGTTTGCTTCAGAGAGACTCAGCAGAAGATTTGCTTGAATATATTGCTACCATTTATTGAGTATTGTGCTAAGGACTCTATCATATTGAATTTGTTCATTAACAATAGCCATTTGACTGTCACATTATTATCATCTTTTAATAGGCACTGAAACAGAACCTCAGGGAATGAAAGCCTTTCGCTTAAGGATTCGCCGATTAGTGGCACATGGGAAGATGAGATTTTCACTGGCTCTGTAGGTCTCCAAAATCCATGTCCTTCAACCCTCTGTTATGGCTTCTTCCCATATTAAAGTCTCGCATCTTAAGCTCCCCTGTGGGTAGGCTCAGAGACAGAATACTGTGGGGAAAGTGTTTGTGGGGAATTGCCCACATCAATCTGCATGTGAAAGTGATGAAAGTGGAGTTGGTCGGAAAGAGAAACTGGGTTATGATATACTCACAAAAGTCTCATCTGTGCCATAGGGAGCGCAGAAGCTGGGATGGCCCTTTCTTTATAGGTGTCTCACCTTGAGGAGCAGCATCTGGTTCTTTACACTCTGATAGAACTAAATGGCCATGACGGAGATGTGCCCTGTTGCCGAGGCAAAAGCACGACGTTGGGTGAGGTGGCTCTACTCAACTCAGGGCAGTTTCTGGAGAGTCTCCCAGCCGAGAAACTTCAGCTAGCAGCATTCTCAGCAGTTAGGTGAACAGTCTTCAGGGAGAGCATCTGGGTGCCTCTCCAAAACATGTACTACAGCTCATCCCTTACACTACCTGCATGTGATGTTTTTCTTGTGAGAACAACTCTCTCAAAATTCTAGTAGGGCTCCTTCCCTTGGAAAACTTATAAGAAACAGGTTAGTGGGATGAATTTCAAGCCTTATCACTGTAGCTGACCTTAATCCAGCAACCCATGTACACATTCTACGTTTATTTCACCCTCAGCTATTACTTTTGCTGCTTTAGGTGTTTTACTTAATGATATCATCCAGACCCTCAACCCAAAGTGTTCTAAACACTGATCAATATGCCCCAGGCTGTGGCTGCTGCTTTTACTATCAAAACTGGGAAAAGGGGGACCAAGAGACATGCAAGTGGGTAACCTGCATGCCATGCACATTCTTCTCTCTCCCTACTGCGTAACAACAGCTCCAATTTCTCTCAGTGATTGCAGTCAACCTTTTCTGCCAGGATGGGGATAACTTGCTTTGTTTCTCTTGTTTTGGCAAAAGAATCCTTAAATGACTGGATACAGCCTGGTAGCTGACAGTTTAATGGTGTGGAACTCTTGCTTTGCCCCTTGGTGCAGGTGTTTTTATCCTGGGATCTAGGATCTTAAATTCTTAGAAACTAGAGTTATGGGGACCAGAAGTACATCCCTGGGCGTGGTAGTGGAAGCTATAGCTTGGTTCCAGATTATTATTCTACATATCGGAGGCCTAACACCATATAATAGTAACTGATTTAGAATGTCAAATCTTGGGACAGGGAGCATCCTTGCAGGGCACCATCCCCAAATTGACACCTTAATTGCATCTTCAAAAATCCAACCAAATCCATCTTCAAAAGCTCATCTCTACCAGGTCACCACCTTCTAGATGGTGCCGTAAGTCATGGGACCAGTAGAGACCATGATTGTGTGACCCTGTCACACCTTTTTTTGCTATCATATGGGTTTTTTAGTCCAAAATGACTGTTATGTAGGAACCACGCCCATGGATCAGATGTTCTGTAAGCACTCAGGTAGTGCTGCCAGCTGAGGCTCTGCAGGAAGGAAAGGCAAAACCATATACTCCAAAATGTATCTGTGTGTCTGTCAGAATCAATCTTTGTCTTTTCATGGGGAAAGAGTTCCATGTAGTCACCATGCCACTCTGGTCCATTTGGTCAAGGGATGATATCATATGAGGACAATTACAACAAAGACTTCTACTGATTCTACACAGGGCTTGGGAACAGGAATGGTCCTGCAGGTACTCTTGATTTAAAGAAAAGGGCTGCACCTTTATACCTCCCCTCAACAATCAGTTATTGGATGTTGGTTGTTTCTCATAAGGCACAAAACAGGGAGAGATAGTGATGGTTTCCTTCAGCTGATACAGGTTCCCAGAAGGCAACCCAGCTGAGAGCCTTCAGCCCCTAAATGTCTCAGTGGCTGGGGAAGGATCTGTTAGCACATTTCCTAGGGCTCATTTATCTTCAATGAGGGTGACTCATTGCTAATTTTTTCCCCTCTTAGAGAAATGGATCAGCCCTGAATGGTCCCCTTCTCAGGGAAGTTAAGAGACTGCTGGTAAGCGTTAGTAGGAATTATTTTGATAGTGATGGAGGAGGGAGCAATTCAGATAATTAGGAAGTAACTATGAAATAAGGAAGATGGAGCTGGCAAAGCTTCAGCTCTCTTGCAAAAAACTTTCTGGGGAAGAAGAGAGATTATGTAGAATTTAGAGAGAGAATGACGTAGGATGATCCTTTTTTCCCTGGTGAGTGCACTTCCAAAATAGGTGACTGGGGTTATGAGGGAAATTTGGAAGAATTTTCTCTGTCTGAATATAATTAGTCCTCATGAGAACTGCATCTACAGTGCCAGCTTCATTAGTACCATTCCAGCTAAACCAACTGGCTGGAGAGCAACCAGGCATTAACTGTAAAATCCTAGGTTATCGGAGGCATCAAGTTACAGTATTTATTAAATCAGAGAGGGTGGCTCTACGTTCATGTTCTGTGCATGTCGTATCTTAGTGTGTGAGATCTGACACTAGAGTCTGAAGGGGAGTGATTGGCTGAAACTTGGAGAAAGCATTCCTATTTATGCCTCAAAGACAATAAAAAAGATGAACATCAGGGGCTCTGGGCTATTTTAGTGGGACAGATTTGAAGAAGGCCAATGGATTCAGGCGTAATCAGGATGTTTCATGTCGTCAAATCAGTGGGCCCAGTGTATTTTTAAAGCATCGTTTTCAGTTATACATCTGTTTAATGTGTAAAATATGGAGAACTGAGCTCATAACATTATAAATATAATGGATGAGGGCAGGTGGAATTCTCATCAACTCAGGAACTATTTAAATAGTTTCCTAGGTCCCACATTTTATTATTTTTTTTCGTCTTCTGGGAAGATCTGTCTTTAATTGAATCAGGAAGGAGTCAAGATTTTTTATGCAGGGCCTACAGTAGAAACCGACAGGCCGATAGCTGCTTTCCTTTAGCTGTATGTGGAAGACAGATGGGGCAGGGGAGATGTGTGAGTGTGGAGCTCATTCTAAATAGTGAGTGAGGCCCTGTGGATATAGGAAGCATTGTGTGACCTGCACAAGGAGTTGACCAGGTAGTTGGGGGTCAGGCCGATTGTCCTTCAGCACCACAAAAGCATCCTGTCTCAGGAGATGCTCTAGACTGGCTGCAGCCTCAGCCATACCGAAGACACTCCTGAGTGCTGGAAGCTGCTACCTCTCACGTCTCTCCAAACTCATCCTATGGCTCTTCTCTTTTTCACCCTTTGGATCTTTGAGCCCAATACTACTGTTTGTAAGTAACCGCTGCATCTAAACTGGACACTTCCTGAGATTGTCTCTCTCAATCCCTCGATTTATTCCTCTAGGCACATATTTTGGTTCCTAGTTATTTATTTGTTCATCTGTCCCACTCACTTGAATTCAAGCTCCACTGGGGTAGGGACAAAGACTGCATTGTTCCACAGTCAAATCCCAGTGCCTGTTACTTTGCTAATTGTTCATTACATTTAAGTGACTTGAATAAAATGAAGAGTCGACTTAAGATGGATCATAAAGCTAAGCCAACTCTTCATTTTAAGAAGGTGATCCTACCTAATAGTTATAGTTTCTCTGGTGTGAATAATCTGCAATAATACAGAAGATCCTAATAAGATTACTGACATTGAGAAATGGGAAGAAAGGAGCTAAAGGTGTAGGGAAGGTGGGACGGGTAGGGGAAGGGTAAAAAGGGAAAAGAAAAAAATGTGAGAGAATGAAAAGATGGAAATAAAGTGGTTATAGATGGGGAGGGGAGGTGGGGATGAAGGGAGGGCAGGGCAAGGGGAAAAAATGAGAACCAAGACCTGTCATGTAGAGGTACAAGATCCCAACAATGAATGTAACTGTACTGTATCCCTAAAATGTACCAATAAATTCAATTAAAGCTGGAAAAAAAAAGAAGTTGATCCTTCCTCTGACATTCACTAATTTTGCTACTGCAAGGTGTTTAAGCTCTCTGGGTCTCATCTGTAAAATGGAAAGTTTAGAAGAGGTTCATTGTCATTCCTGAGTCATGTTGCTACAACTGACCTGGCACAGTCTGGAGCTTTGGACGTGTGTTAGTCCACACCACAGGCTCACACAGAGTTCCTCATTCTAATTGGTTTATATACCTTAATTTTCATAGAGCAACTTTTTTGACTCTAGGCACATCTATGGCCCAAACTGAACAAGCCCTTATTGGAAAAATATGTCCATGTAATTAAATTCCTACCATTTCCAAAACCACTTTACAGAGAAAATATGGTCTGTCAGTGTAGAAGTCCCCAATACAAATGAAATTAAGCATCAAGGTTCATTCAAAATAGTTATGAATGATTCAAGAAATTCAAAGCTTTTTGGGCTGTTAAAAAGATTTCAGATCCTTAAAGACATGACAGTATTTACTGAGGTATCAACTTGGTCTTCTCTGCTAAGAACAAAGATACTAAAAAGTTGAGAGATTCCCTTTACAGACTCACTGGTGAGGAGTAAAGCATCAAATTACCATTGTGTATGTTCTTTACGCTGAGGCCCAGAAGTAAACCACAGAATGGTGGTCACCGTGGCTCATAAGAATGGGTGACCCAGACATAGCCAACGTGCTTGTTGAGGGCTCAGATGTTTTTGTGCAGGTCAATGCTGTTTCCCTAAGTATACAAGGAGAAGGAAATCCTGTCTGAATCTCTGGGCACCTGTGGTGTCAGCAAATCTTTCCCAGAATTAAGATGTGAGCTGGTGTCCAACTGTTTGTTTAATCACCCTTCAGTCTCTAATGGTGACACCCAGAAGGAAACAAATAAGAAGTGAGTTAATTTATTGAAGGCCCAGAACTTGTTTTTGTTGGAGCATTACTTATGTTTTCCTAAGTAAGTTGGAATCAAAAATTTAGTTGACATAAGAGGAAGGGGGAAGAGGATATAAGGGCAGGTAATAGGAGGGTGAATGTGAGCAAAATATAGACATCGAAACCATACCCAAACCATGTGAAACTGGTGGGGAGGGCTGGCCATGGGGGGGTTATGAAAATGACTAAAGTAAATTATGTGCATGTATGAAACTGCCAAAATGAAACTCGTTAATGGGCATCACAAATAGAATAATAAAGAATAAAAATTATAGTATTAAAAAAACCCAATATGCACCCAATTCCTAAAAACTGACTACATTTTACATATGAAAAACCTGGAAACCATTTTTATATTAATTAATTAAAACGTCTCCTAGTGCCAAACTGCTGATATGAAGAGGTAGAGACAGACTAGATACAAAGTGTTGGGAAAGAGCTCAAAATACCCGATTATCTTAGAATGGCTGATGAGGAAATGAGAGCCCCTACACACGGTGGCCCAGCTACTGGATAAAAATGTGACCGTGGCTAACTCAGTGCAGTACAGCAAGGGTTTCACCACCAGCTTGGACATCCACAGAGAGGTTATGGCACTTTTGTGATTTAAGAGAAATTAGAAACCTGTAAAAAACAGGCTGTTGTAGTTATTTTCTTGTTGCTGGCACAAAGTACCCAATACCCACAAGTCAAAAGAGGAGAGGTTTATTTTGGCTAAGAGTTTGTAGAAGTTTCAGTCCATAGTTGGCTGGCTTCAGGCAGGGTGGCGCAGCAGAAGGGCATCACGGAGGAGAAACAATCCATAGTGTGGCAGGTGAGAAGCAGAGAGGGATCAAGGGAGAGGAGGGATATATATATATATAGATATATAGATTATATATCTATATATATCTATATATAGATAGATATATATAGATATATAGATTATATATCTATATATATCTATATATATCTATCTATATATAGATATATATAGATAGATATCTCATTCTATCTCTTCCAACCCGGCTTCACCTCCTAATATCACACCCATCTATAAACCCATGAGTGGACTACCCCACTGATGAGAATCACATACCCATGATCCAGTCACCTGCCCAAAAGCCCCATCTTTAGTGCTGGAGATCTTGGAGGACATCTAGATATAAACCAAAACACGTGGCATGTTCCAAGAGGGGCAGACTTCTTTGAAAATATGAATTCCACCAAAATTGGTTGGGCAGCTCTTTCAGACAAGGAACCGTGGTTAAGAAGGGTGGGCTTATTGAGACTGTAGCTTCCAGCCCTAATAAGAACAAAGAAAAAATATTCCTATGCAAAAGTTCATCCACCCGAAACAGAAATATCTATTTCCTAACTCACTCCTAGAACTCACCAGGATGAAGAAACCATTTGCCCTTCTCCTGTTCCTTCTTCCTCCTGTTGTGTCTTCACACTGTTCTGCTTATGTCTAACCCCATGACCTTTTATGAGTGTTTCTCCAGGGCACTAAGCTAGTTGTCTGACCCTTTTTTACTTCTAGTTAAGAAGTATGCATTTTCTTTCATCCCAGAAATGTCTAAAGATATGAGTCTTTAAAAGATCACTGTTCTTTGATTAAATGCATATTTGAAAGTATGTATATATTAGGCAGTATAGGATGTCTGTTAAGTATAGAAGCATAAATATATGGCTTCTTCACACATTGAGAATATCACTGATAACATGATGCATGTCTGGCCATTTTTCTAGACTTTAAGGCCACCCCATGTGTCTTCTTCCTCAACTTCATGGCTGAACCCATGGATAGAATTTTTTTTCTCATTGAGTTTATTGGTACATTTTAGGTATACAGTACAGTTACATTAATGGATAAGAATTTGAAGCCCTGGTTTGCATTAAAATTCAGAAAGCCCCAATAGCAGACTGTTGTTGGTCATGTACAACACAGCACCGTAGTCCATCTGCTCTTCCTGAGAGTAGCCTTTGCCAGGCTAGGGGTGGAGGACACATACTAAAACATGCACTGGAGGATGGGAGGAATCATGGATGGTGCATGAGGCAGAGGCTCTGACCTTCTCCCCACTGCAGCTTAGCCCTTTTCCAGTTTTAGCAGAAAGAAACTGTCAATGTCTAGTAGGTTATATGCTCCCCCACCACTTTTCTCAGCCTGGCCAAGGGCCAGGAAGTCCTAGGTTACAAACGGGGTTCAACGCTGGAGGATAACTGGGGAGTGGCCTCCTGCAGATGGGGCAGGAGAGCTTGTCTACAAGAGCAGCCTACAGAAGAGAGTGGGCCGCCATTTGGCCACAGGAGGCAAGCATCCCAGGGAGAGGGACCCCAAAGAGGTGAAAACCATGACCCACAAAGCAAGTCAGAATCTAAAGAACACCCTTAAACTAGCGATTGTTGATCTCACCAGTGTCTTCAACAGGTTTTCAGGCAATTAGTGCTCACTCAGCAGAGGTCTCACGCTCCTATTTGACCTGGTAGAACAGCATGGTGAACATTTTTTCTTTAACCTCAGCTGATGCTATAGCAACCTGGAAGCAAAAAGAAAAATGAAAAAGAAGGGAAGAGACAGAAAAAAAAGGAAAAGGAAAGCAGTCTAGGTGACACAGAGTTTACCACAAAATACGTAAATAATATATTCTGCTCACCAAGCATTTCAATTCTATTAAGGTTTTGAGTGTCAGGGTTTCAGTATTTTATGAGTAGGCACCTCGGAAAATAGTAATAGATGGGGGAGGAGGCTTTGCAGTCTCTTGTGGGTCACCAGAGATGCTCAGGGTCCTCAGCAGAACCTTGTGTAGGAAAGAGGAAGTGGACTGAGCTCAGATGCTACCTGCAGCTCTCCAGTGCTGTGATTGTGAGAATATTATTGTTTTGTATGGACCCCTCTCAGTTGTTTCTCACAGTCCTTTAGAAAACTGGCCTCGTCCACGTTGTTAGGACAATGGACCTGTTTGTCTGACTCTGGAATTAGCTCATGATCCAAGACTGGCCAGGTGGAGTAGCCAGACTATCGTGATTGTTTCAGCCAGGGTACATGACTCAAGCAAGGCTCACCCAAGCCCCTTCACAAGATTTAGTCATGCAAACTGAAGGGTTTCTTTTTACTCTTTTAGGATTAGAAGCTTAAGGACAAAGTGAGCTCAGGACTAAAGTACTTGTAAATATTTTGTTCCTTGATAGCAAGAAAGCTCAAGATTAAAAATCAGCAGAGGGAGGGGAGGGAAGAGGGAAGAAGAGAGAGAGAGAGAGAGAGAGAGAGAGAGAGAGAGAGAGAGAGAGAGAGAGAGAGAGAGAATAATTGCAAACTGGATTCCAGATTTCTGTATATGGAAACAAGATCACATTTTAGACTTTTCAGCCATCACATTACTTTTCTTTTTTCTCAAGTTCTCCTTTAAGTGGGTTCTCATCTCTTGCAGTCAATAGTTCTTGATTAATACAACTTCTAAAATACATGGATTTTTTTCATTTCCATCAAAACTTGCTAGAAAAATTAAATATACATTCCACAGGGGGCGGTCTTTCCACCTCCAAGTGCTGCCCATCTCTCATGAAGGACAGTCAGGTGTTTTTCCTGAAGTTGTTCCAATGTGTAATAGAAGACTTACAGTTCTCAAGAGTGGATTATCACTCAGAAGAAAAGTGAATGCACATATTTGCATCACAGATAAGTATCAAAAGTGCCAAAAATGCTTTACTTAGTAAAAATTTTCATTTTATTACAACTTCATTACCCAATCAGACAGCTCTCTGTTCTCATTCATAACAATAGCAACAGCAGCAGCGGCAATGATAATAATAACAACAACAAAAATTATTTTTCTTAGCTTGAGAAACAAACAAATATGTTTTTCTATGCCTTGGATTCCAAAAGAAGAGTCCTACTTTGGGAAGGTCAGTGGTTTGTGTTTTTGACTTGTGCAGACTGCTCCCACTTCTTCCGGAAACGATCAAAAGACAAACCACTATTGAAAATATTGGGTTTTGGGAAGGCCACTGAAACTAATCCTGAAGATGAGTCATTACAATTAAACCCTAGGAGGTGAAGCCTCAGGATGGGCCTGTGACCTCCTTTTTTGTTCTTATTCATTGCAATAAAGGAAAACCCTACCACATGGGTACATTGTGAGCCCCATGAATCCTAACTTCAGAACTACTCTGTGGAGCTTAGGAAATTGAATAATTACATCTTTTAGTGACTCTCAGTTTCTTAGGTGCCACTGTACAAGAGTTCTGGTGATAATCCTATAAAAATTCTTGGATCAGGGAAGCAGTTGCCACCAGATCTGAATACTTGCAGGGATATACATGGGAAAATACAATGAGTCTCTGGGAAAATCATAGCTGCTTCACTTTGGGATCCTAAATGTATTTTTATAAAGTCAAGTTGGCTAGGGAACCCCTTGAGTTACATTTTATAGGATATTATCTTTTATTCCCCTTCTTTTGTCATTTAGTGAAAATAACCAAGAAAAATATAATAAATCTCTCAGCACAAATGAGAAATTATTTGAGTTAGAAGAATATTTCACTTATTCCTTCATCAGATGAAGCAAGAATGACTTACAGTTTTTAGATGTGCTTAAAGTCTCATGAAAGTCTGATAGTTGTTGCCCTGGTTACTTGTCTTTTTGCTGAGACAAAATACCTGAATCCAAAGTTAAAGGAGGAAAGGTTTATTTATCTCACAGTTTGTAGAGGGTTCAGTTCAAAATTGTCTGGCTCAAGGCAGAGTGGTACATAGCAGAGAGGCATTGCAGAGGAGAAACACTTGGCACTCAGAAGATAGGAAAACCAACAAGGGGCCTTAGCAGTGTCTTTCTGCTCTTTTTTTTTTTTTTTTTTTTTTTTTTAGAGGCTTTTAAATATTTATTGTTGAGTTTAGTAACAATTTGTCAGTCTGGGATTGGCTACCTCTATATGGCTTTAACATAGAAACACAGTAGATTGTTACATTCAAGTTCTTTTTTTTTCAGCTTTAATTGAGTTTATTGGTACATTTTAGGGATACAGTACAGTTACATTCATTGCTGGGAATTTGTACCTCTGCATGACAAGTCTTGGTTCTCATTTTTTCCCGTTGTCCCTGCCCTCCCTTCACTCCCTCTCCCCCTCCCCATCTACAAACACTTTATTTCCATCTTTTCATTATCTCACATTTTTTCTTTTCCCTTTTTACTCTTCCCCTACACATCCCACCTTCCCTACACCTTTAGCTCCTTTCTTCCCATTTCTCAAATGTCAGTAATCTTATTAGGATCTTCTGTATTATTGCAGATTACTCACACCAGAGAGACTATTTGGTATTTACACATGTGTGCCTTTTTTATTTCACTTAGGAGTATATCTTCAATATGTATCCATTTTCCTATGAATGAATCTATTTTCTCATTCTTTATGGCTGAGTAATATTCCATTTTATAGAAAAACCACATCTTCTTTATCCAGTTTCCAACTGATGGGCAAATGGGCTGTTTCCAAGTTTTAGCTATTACAAACTGTGCCGCTAGAAACATGGGTACGCATACTTCTCTGTGATATGATTCTTTTAGTTCTTTTGGAAAATACCCAGCAGAGGGATGGCTGGGTCAAATGGAACCTCCAGTCCAAGCTCTTTGAGGTATCTCCATATTGATTTCCATAGTGGTTGGAGCAGTCTGCACTCCCACCAACAATGGAGAAGGGTTCCTTTCTCCCTACAACCCTGACTCCCGCACCCCGCCAACATTTGTTATTATGTGATTTCTTGATAGCAGCCATTCTTTGTGGGGTGAGGTGGAAAAACTGGATGTCAGCCTGCCACAGATTAAAACTAGACCCTTATCTTTCACCATGCACCAAATTAAAAGCCAAATGGATTAAAGATCTAAATATTAAAACAGAAATATTAAACTTCCTGGAAGGTAAGTTAGGCAGAACCGCCAACATTTGTTATTATGTGATTTCTTGATAGCAGCCATTCTTTGTGGGGTGAGGTGGAAAAACTGGATGTCAGCCTGCCACAGATTAAAACTAGACCCTTATCTTTCACCATGCACCAAATTAAAAGCCAAATGGATTAAAGATCTAAATATTAAAACAGAAATATTAAACTTCCTGGAAGGTAAGTTAGGCAGAACTCTAGAAGACATTGGCATAGGAAAAGACTTTATGAACAAATCCTCAGTAGCAAGGGAACTAGCAGATAGAATCAACAACTGGGATCTCATCTTATTAAAAAGCTTCTGTACTGCCAAAGAAACCACCAGCAGAACTAGGAGACAACCTACAATGTGGGAAAAAATTTTTACCAGCTGTTCCTCAGACAAAGGACTATTATCAAGAATATATAAAGAACTCAAAACAACCAGCCCCCCCCAAATATAAAGACCCGATTCAAAAATGGGCATCTGAAATGAACAGACATTTCTCAGACAAAAAAGTAAAAGCAGTAAATAAATATATGAAAAAATGTTCCACATCACTGATCATTTGAGAGATGCAGATGAAAACAACATTGAGATTTCTGTTCTTTTTATGTTATGCAGACTACTGGGACTAGGGTGGTGCCAAACTAATTAGTAGACTGATTTAGTAATCACAAACCCTTAAAACCTAGGTCACACTCTAGATTCAGCCACTTCTGAAAAGCCACCTATGACTGCATGAGGCTTTGAAGGGACATCTAGACACAAACCATAACACTTGTTTGAGGTGGCCTAGTCACCAGGATGAGGCCGAAGTGTTCAGTAGTTGTCACAAATTCTGTTTACCAGCTGCATCAGCCTTCTTCTATGTGCCTTAGAATACTAGTAAATACATATTTTGTGCAAAAAGAGTTTGCTAGACAAATGAATTTGGGAAACAACACATGTTATGCAACTCTTAGAGCATATTGAAGACCCAGCATCATATAGTAAATAAAACAAAACAATTGACCTAGATTTGTCAGCGTTTGCCTCAAGTAGGTGAGCTGGGAAACCTTATTCTGTGGAGCACCTATGTAAAGGGCCTCAAAAATTCTGTAGGAGCTCTGAGGTGCTTGCTTCAGGGGTACCATTTTGGCCAATGGTTAAAATGTTCCAGAGAAACTCATGGAAAGCCATTTTTTATTTGACCATGCAAGTTTTGATAGGATTTGCTACAGCTAGGTTGGACCTGTAGAATTTGTTGGCCAAATCCAAATGGGAAAGACATAGATGTCTGGTCAGTGTTTACTCTGCCACATAAACAAACTCCTGGGTCTGGCTCTCAAGTTGGTCTGTGTTTTATTAGGCCAGCTCAGCTTTTATTCAAAATACTAAATTAAAAAATTAAATATTTTATGGAGGGAAAATTCCAGGCACATTGTTACTTGTATTTTCACAGAACAATTCCAAAATGCCATCTCTTAGGAAATACCAAAGTGCCATAATTTAATGAAACTTAGCATGTGGCTCTTGGAGTCAAACATCTAACAATTAACTCTCTGAGTAAATTTGAAATATGAACCCACGAGTCAGGCTAATAAAATCCTTTCTGCCTAGGTGTGCCTAACAGGCAAGGAGATATTAGTAGCACTAACTGGACCTATTAGCCAGTATTATTGAGCATTTCCCAGTGAGACTGCTAAAGTTCTCCAGAGGTCACAATTCATATGACTTTCGGGACCATGCAGTAGTATAAATGGATAAAAATCTGATGGAGTGGCAGGAACCATTTTGAATCAGAGAGCACCTTCCTCTACAAACCACAAAAAGCACTTATACAGTATTATGCATAAAAATATATTTGTTGGCTGAATTGGTTCTGTAGTCTAACAGTGTTAAGTCCCTATCTTGGCTTTGGAAGAGGAGGCAAGAGTTAAATAGGAGTAGTTAGAATGATCCTAGAAAATAGTGCTATCTTACTATCTAGTAGGACCAGAGAACAGAGTAATAGGCCTATCAACATGATTTATGATTCATGATGACAATTTTCTTTATCTTACAAACAATATGCAGATTTGCCAATTTGATGAAAAGTAGCAGAAAAAGAAATGTATTTATCATCCAAGCAAGAGTGAGCACATGAAGGTTTTCTGGTGTTGTTGTTGCTGCCTCAGAATATGCTATAGGAGGGGTGTACAGTGTTTCTGGGGCATCAATTTTGACCAGAGAGAAGTCAAAGAGGATTTTTTTCCATTTCACAGTACAAGTACTAATAGGTAGTTTGCTATGGCTAGCTTAGACCTGTAGAACTCTTTGGCCAAACCAAAACACTTCAACTTAAAACAAAAAACAAAAGATTGCTAAAGACTGACTGAATGGCTGAAACTCAGTAATCACATGGAAAATTAGAGAGAGATGGGATTATTTTGTTTGCAAGAATAGCTAGGAAGATGCTACAGAAAACAAATTTAAAAAGAGACAAGGTTGCTAGTAAAAGGTAATTTCCAGGGCCTGGGGTTTAGTTCAGTGATTCTGGTGCCTGCCTCGTAAGTGCAAGGACCTGAGTTTGATCCCCAGTAACCAAAACAAAACAACAACAACAACAACAACAACAAAACCCAGTAGACTAGAAAGGTAGTTTCCTTTTGGAAATAGTATTAAGATAAGTTCCCATCATTGGTAATGGTGAGCGTGCATGTCTCCTTAAACCCAGAGAAAGTCATGATCCATGTATTCTGATTCAAGGACATTCCCAAATTTTCTTCACCTAAGAAATTTCAGAGCACAGGAGGAATCCATTTGTATGCTCTCTGAGAGCAATGATCTTGCCTTTCTGGTCTCAGGGTCACTCCCACAATGCACAGCTATGCTGTATCCAGATTAGAAGCTCAGTATCATCCAGGGAAGAAGTGTTCCTTGGAATTACAATATCACTAGCATTGACTGAGCCTTTGCTGCAGTGAGCAAGGCACTCAGCTGGGTACTTTGTAAATAATGGCACTAATTGTGAGCAGCTGTTACTTTACAGGTAATGGGACTGAACTTCAGAGAAGATGGGCACCTCGAGCGGGGTGACATGACAGGTACAAGTGACAGGATCGGGGTCTAAAGTCCATGTTCTTTTCAGAATACACTGCGCTAAGGTAAAAATTTGTGGAGATGGGGATGTCTGAGTAACTAGTGGGTTTGGATGAGGGAATGGCTAGAATCTCTAGGAATTATTGGATTGTATTTGCAAAGACATGAAATAAGATGAGCACTGAAGAAAAAACAACATAGGGTTTTTGAGAGAAGAGAGAATGTTTCAGATTATAAAGAGCTCAATGCCATCCAGCGTATTTGTGATTTAAAACCAAATAATGGCCAATATTTGTGGCTAAAATACTGATATCTGCTGAGAGCTTGAGTCACCAATGCATAGTAGGCAAATAGTATACTCCAAAAGATACATCCAAGCCCTAACCTCTAGAACCTCAGAAAAAAATGATCTTATTTGGAATGAGAGTATTTTGCAGATGTAATGAAGGTAAGAGATCGTCCTAGATCTGACTGGGTCCTTAAACCCAGCAGTGGTGTCACAAGAGACACAAAAGAAAACAAAGACACAGGAAAGCCACGTAAAGACTGAAGCACATAATAAAGCGATGAGTTCATAATACAAGGAACACCAAGGATTACTGATGAGACCTCCGTTAGACCCTATAAAAGGAACTAACTTGGCTGATACCTTGAATTCAGACTTCTGGCCTCCAGAAATATGAACAACCAATTTCTGTAGTTTTAAGCCATCAAAATTCACGGTAATATATTACAGTAGCTCTAGGCAATTAGTACTGAATATCTGTCAAACTTATTTTGGTGGATGTATTTCCCATAGCTCTCAGGTTTCTCTCAGGGGTCCATGATGTATCTGGAGAGAAATAATTTGATGAGGGGAAATGGAGCTGGATATTCTACTTTGGACACTTGAAACATATCCCTTAATGTGGCCTTTGAGGTAATAATTTTTATGTTCTTGCTGTGAAATCTTTGAAACTGTTGTTAAAAAGCAGACCATTAGTTTGAATTCATCATTTCCTCACCAGGACTCTTCTTTTAACTCATGCTGTGACCTGACCTTAAACAATTGATTCAATGTCAATCTTCTGGTCTGTGAACCAAGACTCTGACACCAGCTGCTTCCTTCAAGACTCTCTTAGTCTTCAGAGAGACTAAGCAGTCTGGATTTAAGAAATGTAAGTCCGACTCAGCCTAAGGAACAGATGCCGCTGCTACTTCACAGAGCCCACCTCTGCCACAGTTATTGCAGCCATGTCTTTTGGTGTTACAGAGCCTGTGCTGTCCCAGAAACTGTTAAGAATAGTTGTGTCATTTTGATTGGCTTGGGAACCCACCAGCTGAGGGGATTAGTAAAACACACTTCTGGGTGTGTCTGGGTGTGCCAGGGAGGGATGACGTGAGGTTCATTTCTGGCACCTGGCCCTTTCCTTTTTTGCACTGTTCTATTTTTATGCTTCACTGCTGCCATGAACTGAACATCTTTGCTCTGCCGTGCTCTTCTACCATGATGTTCCTGCCTTGGAAGCAGCCCGCATGGACCGAATCCTCTGAAGCTATGAGCCAAATTAGACCTCCTCTCCTTTAAGTTGTGAGTGTCAGGTATGGAGTGACTGCAGCAGGAAAGTTGACGAATGCAATCCCCATAAGGGGTTAATGATCTGGCATCATAATTCTGGCACAGAATTATGATGCAATGTCTCTGTGGACACCATCAGCAAGCATGCCATAGAAACCAATCTCCAGGGTCCTCCAAGGATGCTCTGAGATATATCTTTAGTGTTGCAGTGGATTCAAAACACACATCATGGGTCTGTAATGAGAACTGAGCCACTATTTTCCCAGCTGATAGGACTACCTTGGCCTGAACTGAACTAACTGGTCCCTGAGGGCAAGAGGTACTTGAGTGCAATTCATCAATATGAATAGGCATGAAAATGAAACATGACCACCATATCAGAGGGTCTGGGCTGTGTACTGTCCAAAACCATCATTTTATTCTTGGTTCCACTCTGTTCTCATAGGGTTTAAATAAGGTATTAGCCTACAGTATTCCTCCTTTTGAAAGCATCTGCTATTTTTGCCAGGGAAGGGGAGAGATGTTCTGCTTTCAGCTCATGATGGAAAAAAGCTTTTTTTCTCTTTATTAGTGAATTCTCTAAAATATCTTGATTTTCTCATTCATTCAAGTCTTTCAGCAACTGTTTATGGGTTGTGTCTTTCAGGTATTAGAGAAACAGCAGTGATTCAATAGCTTCTCCTCATGGAGTGTGTAGTATGGTGAAGAGAAACTGATAAATGTATACTCATGCAGGTGGGAGATAAGGGCTATGAAGAAAAATCACACAACGTAGGTGGGCAGAAAGTGTTGGTTCATGTACAAGTCAGCTCAGGCTGCTGTAACAAATACCACAGATTCTATGCCTTAAACAAATAATGAAAATGTAATTTTCTCCCAGTTCTGGAAGCTGGATGTCCAGTCAGAACGCTGTCGGATTTGGTTCCTAGTTAGGACTCTCTTTTTAGTTTATAGATGATTGCTTTCTTGCTGTGTCCTCAAAATATACTTACATTGAGGGATTGGACTTCAACATATGAATTTTGGAGGAACATTTTATTCCACTGTAGTGGGATAAAGGAGGTTGCTATTTTGGGAAGGATGGTCAAGATAGCTCCCTTGATACTTGATCTGAGAGGTAAAAAGAATAGAAGGAAGGAACACTGTGGAAAACTAGAGAAACTGATTTCCAAACAAAAGAACAAGGGCAAAGTTCATCTCCAGACAAAAGAGCAAGGGCAAAGTTCCCAAGATAAGGTTGCATTTGGGGAATTTGAAAATCAGCCAGATCAGTGGGCCTGGAACACACGGAGCCAGGGGCGGGGCAAGAGGCCAGACTCAGGAGAAGGCCTGAGGTTGACAAAGTTGTCTGGCCCTCTGTAGATAATTGTAGGTCTTGAGTGGAGGATTAGCATGCTAGGTCTGATCTAAGGTTAGCAAAATTCCCTGGCTTCTATGTCAGGGAGCAAGGACAGAAGTGAAGGTTTATTGTGATGTGTTCTTCCTTCCCATGGTAGTGAGTATCCAGAGCTGGCTCACAACAATTCTTCCCCAGCCTGCACATGTACATCTCTTCTCACACAAAGAGGCACAGCTTGTTTCCGGTCCTCTTAATCTGGACTGTGCTCACGATGAATCCAACCCATAGTATCGATTTAAGGCTTCAGTAACTAAGTGTTGAGGTGACCACTGCCCTTCCAGGTCACCCCACAGCCCTTGCTCACCTATTGAGACTTTGGCCTCCAGACTGGAAGTGCAGCTCCAGAAGGGGTGCAGTTTTTCCAGCACTCCAGACCCTTTGAACAGCAGAGGAATGAGAGTAGCTGAGGCAAGGACTCTTGGCTGTACTTCTGCACAGAGGAGAAAAATTTAAGTGTAAAACTCTTTCTTCTTTTTTTTTAAAAACAAATATCTTACCTTTTAAAAAGAAACATCAGTGACTTTTTATAATCCTAGCTAAGAAGGAGAATCATGAAATTTCTATATTATGACCTCTTACTCCTAGACACATCTCCCTGAAGACGCAATGACATATTCACAAGCTTATTTTCTTTGTTGCTGATGATAAACATACCAAGAGACATTTTTCTTTGTCTGGTTCATCCAAGTGTTTAAAGCTTCTTTGATTATGTTGCTCAGAGTTGTACATTGCTGCCTCCAGGGAAACTGGGACCTCCATAAAGAATTCAATTAGTTACTTCATTTTAAAGGCTGTCTAGACATGAATAGGCAATGATTAACCCAGCTTTGCATTTCTACTAATATATTTCACATAAAAGTAGAAAATAATTTTTTTATACATTAAGGATGTCTAAGAGTTCAAGACTTAATTATATGTCCATGTCAAACTTTTCTTCTGTTCATTCTAAAGATGGCTTCAGTGACTGCCTCCTCTCCTCTCTATCCATGAGACAGGATTGATAAATCTCAACAGTCATTGATAAATGAATGGCACCTTTTAGGTGGCAGACTGAGGACAGGAAGGGCTAATCTTTCCCATCTCCAGGCAAAATGCATGCCGTAAGAACATTGGCTTTCTGTCTGTTTCTCAATGAAGTCTACACCCAAAGTCTTTGCGTACACTGTTCCCTTTGCTTGTCATGGCCTATTTTTAGGTTTCCAAGGGGCTTGTTGATCCCTATCATTCTGATGGATACTCAGATGCTACTTCTTTCAAGAGGCTACCCTTGACCTTCATATCCCATCCCTTTGTATGATGTGGCCCTATTTTGTTTTCTTCATAATACTTGCAATTGTCCGAAATTATTGAATTATATGTTTCCTTTTATCACCGAGACCTTTTATGTTATCTGAAATTTAGGGTCAGTTAGGTTGTTACATACCCCTAAATATTCAAAATAGCCATAAAAAATCAGAGCAAGGCTGCTCCTATGGGCCTAGTTAAATGGCTGCAGGTTGCCCTCAAAACAGAGGGGTGGGGTGGGTCTTTTAGGAAGAAAAGAAGGAATCAGCTTAGTGTGTTGGTGGTACTTATTTCCTCCATCTCTTCCACCATCCCCTACCAAATAACCCTGCATGTCCAAAGGAATATTTCATAGAGTACAGGGATTTTCTCTGAGAAGAGGCAATTCTCTGTTTCTGGAGAGATGACTGCAGAGTGGGCAGGACTGCACTGGTGCAGATATCAAGGTGGAGTGGAGGGTGGTGAAAGGGTTAGGGTAAGAGCTTCATATGTGTTCCAGAGGGGCTGGGGCCTCAACAAATATCAAGACTCTTTCTTTTTTTGCAGGAATAGTCTGAAGGTGAGAAGCTTAATGGTACAGATGAGGTTGAAGAGGATGAGAAAGGACTTTGGTCTGGGTGCCTGGGAGGAGGAGTATTTCTTTTGGCTTTTAGAGAATCTTGGTATTTCTTCTGCACAGGGAAAGAAGCATGAAAGAGCGGAAGGGTTGTGGTCCTGATCAAATGAAATAGGAGGCATGCATACCCAGATGGAGAGGGTTAGAAAAGGATCATTGTCCCCAAACATAAGCTCATGTTCCAGGTCTGGACTCTGCCATTGCCAAACAGGCATTTTTCTAGTGCAGATTTATAAAACCAGCTCAGTGTAGAAGATGTAACAGTGATAGGAAGCTTCATCATTCCACCATCAGCCGGAAGCTTGTGTTGCCTAACACAGGATATCTGGCGACTTTGTGGCTTGACTTGAGGAATATTTCTTTTGAAGGAATTTTAGACATAACAAGACACGCGTCCAAGATTTTATGGATGCAGATGTTTTTTAAGTGTGAAGAAATGATTGTAAATCAAAGTATGATGCAAGAAAGAAGAGCATAAAGTACATGAGGCAGAAGAGGAAGTCTCTCATACAACATAGAGTCTCCCAAGGAGACCTCTGGTGAAGATGCATTTCAAAAGCTCATGTACATAAAAGTGGAAGAATAAGAGGTAACCAAGAACCAGAACAAAAGGGTATAAATGGTAATGGCTGAGCTCAATGAATACTTGGGAAGCAAAGGTACCATATTCATTGCCAGAACCAGAAACGTAAGCAAGATGGTCCAGAATAGTGTTTGGTCAAAGTAATGGAATGCAAACAGATAGAGGAGGTCAGAATTTCTCTCCTTCCATTTCCTTACCATTTCTTTCTTTCCATTTCCAGAGCCAGTGGATACCACACTGAGATGAGTATAGAAGAGACTTTATTGGAAGGAAATTTGATCTGGATAACCAGAGATTTATCATGTTCCTGGATCATTGCTAGTGGTTGTTTAATTCTTGCAAAATTTTGTAGAATTAATATTCAAATTAATATACCCATAGATGTATGTTGCACGAAGCATGTATTCAAGAATGATTGCAGCATAATTCTTCATTGTTAAATGCTGGAAATAATCTGGCACAATGTATATGTAAATTGCTATAGGATACCATATAACAATGAGAATGCCCAACTACATGTTTCAACATAGATGAGTTTCACAAACATAACCTTGTGTACAATAAACCAGACACAAATTTTTACATATTGTATGACATTCTTCATCTAAGTTCAAAAGTAGGCAATGTGGATCTATGGTTTTAGGATTGTGGTTACTCTCAGGGAGTAAATATGTAAGGGTTCAGGGACTCTTGATGTAGCTATCAGTTGAGGAAGTATGGACTTTGTGAAAATTCACATGTACATTTGTAATTATTTATACGAATACTTTTCTGTATATATCCCATACTTCAACAAGATATTTTCTCCATTTACAAGAAATGAAACATTTGCATAGGATTTTATTATAACTTGGCTAAACCTTCTGAAGCTTATTTGGAAGAAGATAAAGTAATTGTGTGTAATATTTAGGATTTTTCATTGTAGATAGAGATAGGTAGGACTTTCTGTCTGTCTGTCTGTCTATCTATCTATCTATCTATCTGGAAAGAAGAGATTTATTATGAGGAACTGGTTATGTGATTATGGAGGCTGACAAGTCCCAAGTTGGCAAATTGGAGACTGAGAGAAGCCCGTGGTGAAGAGTCAGTCCAAGTCCGGAGGCATGAGAACCAGGAAAGCCTGTGGTATAATTGCAGACCAAAAGTCAAAAGCCAGCAGGCTCATGACCCAAGGAGAGGCAGTGTTTCTGTTTGGTTTTCAAGCCAAGAAAAGTCTCATTTCCAAGCTTGAAAGAGGGCAGGCAGCAGCAGTTCCCTCTCACTGAGTTTCTTTATTCTGTTCTGATCTTCAAAGGGACTGGATGAGGACCAGCCACACTAAGTAGGCAATCTGCTTTGCTCAGTCTATAAATTCAGGTGTTAATTCCATCAGAAATTCTCTCATGGGCATAACCAGAGCAATGCTTGCCCAGACTTTGTGTACTTTGTGTCTTAGTCAAGTTGACACATAAAATTAACCATTATGAGTCCATCCTTTGTCAACTTGGCACCCAAATATGTCTCCTGAAGTCATAGTTAATCTTCAAATAATGAGAATGAGATTATAACTCTGCCCAAAGTGATATAACTGTCCTGCATATATTGTACATACACATACAAAACAATCGGAAGGAAATGTTCATGGCAATTTCAGTCTTTTCTGTAATAGTCACATAATCATACTATAAAAGCTGTATTCCTTTGTCTATAGCAAGCATCTTAGATCATCACGGTGCTTTACCTGGTGGGGTAACCTTAAGCCTTCATCCTGAAGGTTCAGGGCCATTGCTAGTTCTACTTGGACTGAATAATTGTAGTTTTCTATTCACCTTAATGACAAGGGGTGGTAATACTAAGAAACTTCTTAAGGGATTTCAAACATACTCCATTGTATCTCCATGGTGGAGGATTAGACAAGTCCAGTTTCCCCCCTGGGAAACTAAGATTAGAAATTTTAACTGATATAGTTCCCTTCTTTTCCTACTTAAGTCAGAGGCATAGGGAACTGTGCAGAAGTCTTTTCTTCCAGCTCAGTCGGGTCATTATTGTGTCTCCTTCTGGAAATATTATTTTCTCTGAAACCAAAACTTCTAGGCCAGCAGATCATCCCGCTGTGGCTTGAACAGGAATAGGAAGCAGAAATTTTGCCCGTGGAGCATTAGGGGTAACAGTTGTGCTTCTTCAGCTTCTACCCCTTCATTCTTGTATCTGTGAGGGCTGAACATTGGACAAGTATCACCAAATTCCGAGTATGTGCTTAGGATCTTCTAGAGAGCTCTGTCCCAGTTCTGCAAGGTATTACCACCTGCTTTGTATCATAACTGAATCTTCAGTTACAACCCATACAGCTTCTTCAGGATGGTAGATAACCTGCTAAGACCAGCGAATTTGAGGGCAAGCCCACTGTCACATTTCACTTTCTGTGAAATCAGTGCTTTCACCAGAAGTAGTGCTATGTGGAATATCATTACAGTGGTTAAGGCATTCTCTGTAAGTTCATAGATAGTGGTTTTGACAGAGGCATTCCTTGCAGTGAAGGCAAATCCATACCCTGAGTAAAAGACTTTTCCAATATGAGTGAATCTGTCCTTCCAATGGTGGAAGCTGTCCACTGCACAACTTGCCACCAGATAGCTGGAAAATTACCCTGAGGATTGGTATCATCTTAGGCACCCGATGTTGGTCTGTTGCTGATAGCTTAGGGTCTTACCAGTGGCCATGGCTAAGTCAGTTTTTGCAAGTGGAATTTCATATTGTTGATATCATAAGCAACTTCTATACCTGCCACCTGGCCACTCTGTTCATGTATCCACTTGATAACATGAAAGACGTCTCTGAAAAAGAAAAAAAGGCGACTGGTATCCATGCAACAGTATATTTAATTACTAAAATTAACCATTTAATTACTAAAATTCTCCTCTGCTGAGGTCACCCTTCCCTTTTAAAAAGCATTCAGAGATTTTTCTGCATATCTCTTCCTCAACTGTTCGTCACCAGTAATCTAATTATATTCTTTCTAAGTTGTTGGTCATCCAGCCAAACCAATGGCCACAGTCCACGAATGGTATGTAATCATGTGTCTGACTATTTTCCCTTTTTTCTAACCAAAGTGAACAACTGACCTGGTACACTGCTCAAAGTTCTGCCCCCTGGAAGGATTTCCCTTCACCAGTGCCCTCCAGGGTTGTAGTGCAGCAGATTAATTGCTACTTTTGAGTGGTACGTGTATATAGTGCAGAACCATCTATAAAGAAGGCCAGCATCTTTTCATCTGTCAGCTGATGACTGGGGACTCCCCATGCAGCCATAGGTGCAGGTTTGGAGAGAGAAGGCAGTGTAGCAAAAGTGGAGCTCATGGGTGTTTGGACCACTTTTTTCCCACATAACTTACTTAAGCCTTCTGCACCTGCATATGCCTGATCATTTGTTCTGTTTGATGATGGAGCATCACTGTGCCAGCTCAACTTTAGGGCTTGGCAGGTCAGACAACACCAAGTATATGCTGGGCAGTTCAGGTGGTGTGATAACTTGGTGGTCCACAGGTAAGAACTCAGTCTTCAGTCAGGCCCAGTAGCAGGCCAACAGCTATTTCCCAACAGGTGACTATCCACCGAAGACGGCAGGGCTTTGTTCTAAAATCCTAAGGGTTCCTGCTACTTATAGAGGCCCTGCCTGAGGCTCCAAAACAGCACCCTTGTCTGCTGCTGCCACTTCAGGTATGATTGGATCTACTTGGTTATATGGTTCAGGAGGCAGAAAAACCAGTACAGCAGTCTGGACTTGCTACAGAGCACTGTCTAATTCTGGGCTCCCTCTAGCAGTTTGGCAAGACGTTCAGGAAATGTTACTCAGAGTAACACACCCGGATGACACATGTGCTGCCTCCAAAATTTAGAGACACAAACAGTGACATTTTTGCACCAAAATGTAATGCCAAAAAGGTCACCAGAAAGGAATACGTAGTCGTATAACCAATGAATGTGACTGTGTACACACTGCACCTAATACGGAGGAGTGGTTTTCAACATCGCTGAGAAAATTTGTTAAAATATCTGAGTGTAAAATTAAATTTATAATCTCACCTTAAAACTATAACAAAGATCAAAGAATGAAACTAAAGAAATAATTTATTAAAAATTGAAGAGGAAAGGATTTACAAGTGTAAAATATGGCAATGTATACCATGAGGCTTTACCAAAATTCATTTTTCTAGTTCTATAAATTCTATTTGTAGGAAAGAGTCTCAGAAAATTCAGAAATAAGACAGGTTTTTTATTTTATTATCATTTATAACTCCAAAAATATCCAATAGTAGAGAAATGCTTGAATTATGACCTAGCAATGTAACAGAGTTACATAGGCTTTACAATGAAGAATCTAAATACGTTATGAAAAACATCTTAAATGAAAACATTTAGGCTTTCACTAAATGCTGTTAGCATTTTGTTCAATATCATCTCAGATTTTTCTTAATGTAGGTATAGATATTGAAGTATGACTTAAAAAGTAATAATGTCATACTTTGTTACTTTCATTTTTAATAATGTATGATAAATTTCATATTTTTATGAAAATGGACTTGATTCTAAAATGTGACTTCTTTATTGTGGGATTTATTTAATCATTCCCATATTGTCTGCTTTTTTCACTTTTTATTTTGCTGTAATATTCAGAGTGGAGATCACTCTGATAATCAATACATATCCTTAAAAGTTATTTTGGGGAATTTTTTTTCTTTGTAGAAAATCAAACCCAGGGTCTCACACATGCTAGGTAAACATTTTACCACTACTACACCTCAGGCCCTGGGGATTTCAACCCCCACCCCCAGGGATGTTTAAAAAAAAAGGAATGTCCCTGTTTATAATTAGTATGAAATAATAAACACGAGTAAGTAGGAAATAACTTCTAAGTGACAGAAGATTTAATAAGAAAGTCACTTGAATTTTTAATTTCCAAACTTATAAAAATAATATTTGTAAAGAAATAAGTTTCTGTAGTTAGGAAAATCCAATTACTTAGAAAAGTTTTCAGGAAAAACAACTCTATAAAAAAAGATGAGACTTGTTTATTCTCTAATTTTTAGGGTAAAAGCCCAGCAATCCATCTTTTGTTTTGGAGATCATAATGTTAGCGTATGAAGATCAGTTTGGGAGGGAGCCACTTCCCATAAAAAAGGCTTTAGTTTCTTGAGTCTTTCATTCAGATGCTTTTCATTTGTTACTTTTTACTAGTATACATTTGCAGTACATAATGATTACATGCCTGGTGGGGAGTTGGTACACTCACATAACACATCTTAATTCTTTTTTCATCCTCTGCCCTCATCTTCCTCCTCTCTCCCTCCCTTTCTTGGCCCTCTTCCCCTCTGCAAAATATTTATCTCCCTACTTCCTATTAATTTATCTTTTATTTTGCTTTCTCATTTAAGAGAAAACCATGCAATATTTAAACTTGAGTGTCTGATTCATTTCATTTAATATTATGGTCTCAAGATGCATCCATTTTCCCACGAATGACTCAAGATTATTATTTATTTATTTATTTATTTATTTATTTATTTATTTATTTATTGGTACCAGGGATGGAGCTCGTGCCCTTGCACTTGCAAGGCAGGTGCTGGAACCACTGAGCTAAATCCTTGGCCCTCAAGATTATCATTCTTTATGGCAGAGTAGTACCTCATTGTGTATAAGTACCACATTTTCTTTATCCACTCATCTGTTGATGAACATAGAGGCTGCTTCCAAGACTTAGTGATTATGAGTTGTTTTGCTATAAACATAAGGATGCTCTCTTTACTGGAAAAGTGAATGCCTGCATTGGGTATCTGCTCCTAGAGGGAAGGGTGATTTAAATACCTCCACTGGTGACTTCAACTGTCCCCCTGTCCCATACTGAGCCCTACAACTCAGCTTGACTCTCTGTTAATTACTTTAAACTCCTAAGTTCAAGCTCTTCTTAGGTTTTTCAAGCCAGATCATCCCCCTTCACACATGCTCACCCATCTCAACCCAATGTTGATCACAGATTTGCTTGGTTCATTCACAATTCCTTCAATTGCTTTCCATTTTCTAAATAATCTCCTGAAATTGAAATGCACTGACAACCTCTCTCTTCTGTGCTCTGAGTTAGTACTTATTATAATTCCCTTGTAATAAAAGTGATGGAGGCACAAGGGGAAGAGGAAAAACATGAAAATGTATAATACATTGTGCCTTAAACTGGAAGCTACCTACTTATTTTAAATGTGCTTTATGATTGATTCTAGCATGTGCAACCTGTGCATGTAGCAAGTTAATGTCATTTAACTTTAATTTCTCCATCTATAATTTGGGTGCAATAAAACACAATCTGTGTACTTAGGATCAAAGGAAATTACCATATTCATTCAAAAGGGCTTTACAAAGCATAAAAGCTACATACAAGTAATATTTCTTATTTTCCCCCAGCCTTCTTTCATTTGATATGTGGTTAGTTTATCTCACCACCCAGCTCAGAAAGAGGTTTCTCAAAGAATACAGACTCATTATTTTCTAAGCCTATTTTATGAAAACCAAAACATAATATTTTTTTAATGTTCAAGCAATTTTATTCAAAATGAAGTTACTTTTGAATCATCATTGTGGTTCAATATCATAAGTTTTAAACAAAATATTAAATAGGTAAGAGCAATCCAGTATGTTTTTCCCCAATAAGAAAATCTATCAGCTGATAAAAAGAAAAAAAAGTACTTGTGAAACCTCTAATCAGTGTGCTAATTAAAAAAAATAGGGTTTTTTTTTTGTTGTCAGATTCATCAGCCTTCAAAGAAGGAATTGCAAGCTTGCTTAAGCTTTCTTTGATGCCTTCTCTTAGGCAGTCTAGCTTGCCTTAAGGCCAATTAAAAATGATCAATATAACTGAGCTTTTATTTTCTCCCATTTGCTGCTGTGACTCAGTGCAGCTCACTTTTGGTGATTAATAACTAGGTAAGGTAACTTGCCTGTGGACAGGATTTACTGTCCAGTCATCAAGCCATTAATCTGGAAACATCAGCAATGGGGCATTAATCATTAATGCTAAACCACAGTGCTGTTACCAGGTGAGGGATGAGAAGGACTGCAGAATGTGTCTACTGCTAGAAAATGAAGAGTCCAGCACCTATTTGCAGATTCCCAAATTATGCTACTTGAAAACCATTAATGTACCCTAGCTTGTGCTTTAGAAATAATAAAAAAAAAATTAATGGCCATTAGTGGCTGTATGTGTCACTTCTGCCTTCCATTTGTGAGGGTGGGGGAATAGTATTTTAGAGAGCTCATGATGGCTATAGATCATATATCTGAGGACTAGTGGCTATATCTATAACCTAACCACCTTCCTCTCCAGGAAGTCATGAGTTTTGGTGTTGTTTCATGTTTCTTGATGGATTTTTTAAAAAGTTACTAACAGTTAACATAAACATTTCCTAATTGCATTTGCAATTGTATCTATTAATAGCATAGAAAAACCAAACATGAGGAATTAATGGAGAGTGGCATTCAGACTGATGTATTTACTCTAGTAAAGTTGCAGACATCTTCTAGCATAATGTCCCTTAAAAGTATTAGATTACTGGATTATATAAGATGTTCATGAATGTCTTAGTTATCTGCTCATTGCTGAGACACAATACCCAACACTCACAACTTAAAGGAAGAAAGGTCTATTTTGGCTCACAGTTTGTAGAGGTTTCAGTCCATAGTTGGCTCCAAGGCAGGGTGGTATGGCATAGCAGCATGGTATAAGAGAATTGCTGGTGGATGCCAGACAAGAAGCACAGAGTAATCAAGGGAGGAGGAGGGCGATAGATCTTTCCAAGCCACACCCCCGATGACCACCTCCTCTGACCCGGCTTTACCTCCTAACATCACATTTAGCTATACATTCCTCGTGAATGAAGTATCATGCCCCCATGAATCAACCCCCCACCCAAAGCCTCACTTTTGAGCCCATGAGGCCTTGGGCGGACATCTAGATATAAACCATAACAGTTGGCCACCCCAAATCTCACTTGCTTAATACATTCATCTCTTGTTGCTTACAGGTCTGTGGGCTGACTCTGACTCTTCTGACTGAGTGATTGTGCATTCAGCTTGACTTGGCTGATTGTGGCTGGCCCACTGGTGTATTTTATACTCAGCTCTGAGGTAGATTTGGATGGTTTCACTTACATGTCTGGAAGTTGGCCAGCTGTAAACTGGGGTGGTAGGGGCACATGTCTCTGATAATCTAGCTTGCTTACATAGTGGTAGCAAACTAGGGGAGAAGTGGAAGCAAACATAACCTCTTGAGGTTCAGGTTCAGGTTCAGCAATGGTCCAGTATTGCCTCTGCCATACTCTGTCGGTCAGAGCAAGTCACAAGATGGCCAGGTTCAAGAGTAGCAAAGTAGACTTCACATCTTGATGAGAGGCCCTGCAGGACACCTTGTAAGTTCTGTGAATGGAGAAAAACAGAAAATCATCCATCTTTGAAAAAATGCACCTCAGGGTATACATTTAGAAATTCAGATCCCTGGGTTTTGCTCAGATGCTAATGTTCCTCTTAAGGATAAACAGCTTGACAACCCTATTCAGTACCACAAAGAAACTTTCTAGTCAATTCCCTCTCACTCACAGACTCATTCCTCTGTGAGACGGAAGGGAGAGGGGAAGACCTCTCAAGGTGCATCTTTTACAAAATAAGATAAATGAGGCCGAATGTTTTTCAGTTTTTCTTAGGAAACATAGGACAATAATGTGATCTAGGTATAGACTGTTGCTTCATGGCATTTTTATGCTGATATTAGTTATTATTGGTTTTTGGTCAAGCTGAGGCCTCAAAATATGGTACTATGTGAATCCTATAAGAAAATAGCACTAAATTCATCCCTTCAGCAAATATTATCTGCTATGCCCCAAACTTTATAGACATAAAGATGTTAGACCAAACATTTTTTTTACATGTGTTGATTTTGTTGGAAGAAATGACTTTAATGCCAAAAAGTTTTTCAGGAATGACTTGCAGTTAGTCATATTAAACAAATAACATACTTTTTTATTGGTACATATTCCTAGTTCATAATGGTTTCAGTCACCATGGGAAGTTGGTACATGTAAATTACATTTCTTAATTCTTTTTTTAAAATTCACTTCCTCTGTCTTCCCTCCTCCTCTCTATATCTCTTGAACCTTCTCACATAGATATATTCTTCATTTAAAGACCAAGCTACACTCATGTGACTAGATTGTAAGTCGAATTGGTCACTAAATGAGGAATTTTATATAGTGTGTACATTACAATATTCAGAACAAAGAAATGGTCAAAGGAAGCTCCAATTTGATGGCTTTGCTTTTATTTGCATAACTCTTACATCCAGTACTGTAATGCTTAACAGAACATAAAATGACAGTACTGGCACAGTGCAATCAGCAAAAGTTACAGTACTGTACCATAGAAGAAGCCACCACAAGGCTATAATCTGGCTCATATTCTCACATTGTACGTCCAAAGGCAGGTCACAAATCCCAAATCCCAGCTGCAGGTCACCAGTCCAAGCAAATAGTCTCAGTCATGTCAGAATAGTCATTAAAAGGTAAGTCATCGAATGAGGAATATCTGTAAGTGTGTGTGTGTGTGTGTGTGTGTGTGTGTGTGTGGTGTGTGGTGTGATGATCACATTTCCTGTAGGGATTTGGTGCAAGTAGACAATACTTTACAATTTCCCCCTTATTTCTGGTACCAGGGATGGAACTCAGGACCTTGCACTTGGCAGGCAGGTGTGGTGCCACTGAACTACATCCCTGGCTCCTCTTTATAAAATCTAATTTCCGTTCCTATTTCTCCACCTCTTGGTTTTCTTTCCTCTTGTTAAAGATAGCTATTTGCTATTGTCTATCTTTTATTTTGTACTTTATTTATATATTGGGCTTCACATATAGGAGAAACCATATCATGTTTAAGCTTGTGTGTCTAATTTACTTCACTTACCATTATGGTCTCAAGGTGTATCCATTTTCTTATAAATGACTCAAGTCAACTTTTCTTTATGGCAGAATAGTATTCTATTGTGTATAAATACCACATTTTAAAAAAGCCACTCATCTGTTGATAAACATATAGGGTGCTTCCAAGATTATGCTATTATGAATTGTGCTGCTTTAAACATGAGTACGCATACATCATTGTGATATGATGTCTCTAACTTTCTCAGGAAGAAACCTAGAAGGGAACAGCTAGGTCAAATGGAATTTCTATTTTTAGTTTTTTCAGGATGCTCTATGGTGATTTCCACAGTGGTTTTATCAGTGTGTACTCCCATTGACAATGAAGAAAGGTTCCTTTTCTCCTGCAGCCTTTTTAGCATTTGTTAGTATTTGTTTCTTGAAGACAGCCATTCTTTTTGGAGTGAGGTGAAATCTCAGTGTTGTTTCAATTTGGATTTCTTGAATGGCCAGTGATATTGAACAATCTTCCATGTATTTATTGACCATTTGTACTTCTTCATCTGAGAAGTCTATGAAATAACACAAATGTTGACAAAAGCCTTTAAAAATTCAGATAACTTTTCCACTTTACCAAGATAATAAAAGATTTAATGTTCAAATTCAACATACGCAGCTTAGTTTTGAATAACTATGTCCTCTTTTTTTTGGAAGTATCTTGGTTATGTGAAATTCAGTAAAATAAAGAGAGGTCTAGATCTTAACCTAAATTCACAGAGTGGCTTAGGTTGAAAAAAAACCTGATTTCTTGCCAAGGAAATTGGTATAGATTAGACACTTTAAGTGTTTATACTTAACGAGCTATATCAATGGGCCTCTCATATATTTCCTAGTCTATAATAACGGCTCTTAAATAACGAGTCCTTCCCTCCCTTCAGTAAATTTTTTACTGAGTGCCTATTAAATGCTAAGCACTTGGGATATATCAGTGGACAAAAGAAAGATCCTTTCTTTTGTGGAGTTTAAGTCCAGCATGTCAAAATTGAAAGGATTTTCTAATCTTTATGAATATGAATATGTAACTAAATGCAATAAACTGGGTAGGTTCACTGGGAGACATGCACTCTTCACAGTTTTGGTAAGGACCAAGGGTAAGATTTGGTTCCTTGGAAGGACTCTTCCCTGGTTGAAGATGGCTGCCTTTCTGTTGGGTCTTCATGTTTAGGGAGGAAGACCTGGGATCTCTTTCTCTTCTTGAAAGGGCATTAATCTTGGTGTGAAGACTCTACCTGCATGACCCACAGACTTTCCAAAGGCCCCACCTTATAATACCATCATATTGCAGATCAGAGCTTCAACATAATGAACTTCGGGTAGGGATGGGATACAAACATTCAGCTCATAACAGTACCTTGTACTTGAAGGGAAAAAATAAAAATGAGAAGTAAAATGAGGCAGTATTACAGGAGTATTCATTTTTGTGAATTTTCCCCTGGAAAGTCTTAATTTCTTAAGATATCAACTGAACTTCTGATGAAAAATAATCTATTTAAATTATGAAGTCCCAGAAAATAAAGACAGGCAGTGCTTCCCAAGGAGAGGAGGGATCAGAGAGCATCTGGGGAGGAGCATGGGAACTTGGGTATTCACCGTTCCCAGAAAGACCTTGTCTGGAGCCTGAGGAGGAGGCAGCGATCCTCCAGCTGCAGGGCTGCTGGGCCAGGGCCCATAGGAAGCTGAGGGTGTGGCTGGCTAGGGCTCAAGGAAAATTCCAGAGCCCAGCGGCATTGCCTTGGGGACGTCACAGTGTCTTCAGCCTGGGCTTCGTTATATAAACAGTAACAAAAACCTCAGAAAAATCACCCCTAAAGTGGGAATATTCAGGAATGAAATAAAATAAGCAGTATTATTGTAAGTAGTTTATTTTATTAAAAAGAAAAAAGGATAATGTTAGTCTTGAGGTCTTGTTAGTAACGGAGCCATCAGAGAGAGAGAGAGAAAAAAAAAGATATGGTACAAGAAGCAGGGAGGATTCCTCAAGCCCCAGGGAACCGCTGTGTGTGGGGAAATCCAAATTTGGATGAGGCCAAGGCCATGGGAGATGGTCTGGGTGTCACTGCCCTAAAATGGCCGCCGGGAACCTGAGGAGACAAAGGAGGCTGTGAGATAAATCAGAGACGCTTGGACTTAGTGTGTAGTTTTGGCCAGAGCACAGGTCAAGTCTACAAAGCCAGAGAGGTTTAGCAGCCCACAGTCTTCCTGATAGCCCCATCGTCCATCTCCTCTCCATTGCCATTGAGCTGCCACTCATGAAAAAAGCCATGGCTCATTTCCACCAAATGGCTGCCTGTATCTGTAGTCTGGCGTTTTTGTTTGATGTTTAATTGATCATCAAGATGTATATACATATATATATGTTTATATATGCTTATATAATGTATCAACAATGTAAAATTTGTTATCTACAATATAATACATATGGTGAGAAACTCGAGAGGCTAGAATGGAACCAACCAGGTCATCAACACAAAATTGGAAGAGAGGGCCTCAGACTAATCTCTGAAGAGAGGGCCTCAGACTAATCTCAAAGTCTGAGTAGATTAGAAATCAGGCACTGGATGTTTGGCAACGATTGTCAGTAGTTTTCTTTGGATCTCTGCTGCTGAATAGTAGTATGATTTTCCTTTTTTCAGTTTCCCTTTTGTAATTTGTGGATACTGATAGCATATTCTTTGTTGAATCATTTGAGGGTTAAATGGGTTCATGCATGAAAAGCAATCAATACGTAAAGGTTGTTGTTTTTTGATTAGAGGTAGCTGTGAAAATCATCAGAGCAGTTTGTGACCAATTTAAGTGCTTTCAAAGACAAGGCAGGTCAGGTCCACTCAGGAAATTAGGCAAAGGCCAAGTCAGTAAAGCTGACAAGGTTCCTATGGAGTGGAGATGCTAGCCTCTTTACTCTGTATTACCATATCTCTGGTTTATCAAAATAAGTTGAATATCTAGATTTTTAAGTGAAACTTTCCATTTTTAAAAAATACCAAAAACTATCTTACAAACTTTAAACAATTCTGTGTAGTCCCCAAAAAAATGTCTCGGCTCCAAAACCAGAAGTAGTTTGATGAACACTTACTGGTGTTCAGGAGCAGGAGGCCTGTTTGAAAGCTATGCGTGAGGAGAAGCCCTGAACAGGCTTCACTGCCAAGGAAAACTATTGCTGTTGTTCAGTGGCAAAGCCAAGCTCAAGACAAATGTCTCTTCCATGTTTTCTAGAGAAGCAGCTGGGTTGATCACTTTATCTGGTTGTCAGGTACAAAGCCCTTCACTGTCACCACACTCTGAAATTGAAACCTAAAAGACTGGTTTTCACTCCTCTTAAACCTTGATTTCCACAAGGTCTCCCTACCCACAGCTCCCCGCTACTAGGGAGAACTTGACTCAGCACCCTCCTGTCTGCTGTTGCTCTGACCAAGGTTTTATTTGGGAACTTGAGTTAGGTACAAAGAGGAAATGAACACATGCGTAGCCCAACAGAATCTCCCTACAAAGGATCAAAAAGGTAGACAGAAATCAGATGTTTCAGAACTGATTCTGGCTCAACTTTGTGCACAGCCAACAGTTCCATAAAACTCTTACTGGAGTTTTGACCTTTTGTTTGGATAAATTTCCTAAAACATGGCCTCTGTCCCAGCCCTTACGTCGGATTCTGACTCTTTTGAGATTTTGCAGATGGGCAGTATGGCATAGAAAAATTATCAGTCTAAATAAAAGAAGAACTGTTGTATGTTTGTTTGTTTGTGTTTTGGTACCAGGGAGCAAACTCCAGACCATGTGCTTGTGAGGCAGGCGGTGGAACCATTGAGCCAAATCCCCGACCCAAGGACTATTGTATGTTAAATGTAATATAATAAAAAATATCTACATAGAAGAATGTAGTATATTAGTTCTTTCCTGGCCAGGGGCCAGCTTTTGTTAGCTGCATGAATCTATTCAAGCTATTGCTGTAGTTTACAGTGAAATGAATCAATATTAAAACTACGGAAGTTCCCACAGCAAGTCAAGGGCTTATCTAATAGCCTCAAACTCACTCTATTCAATTTCTTAATTTGTTCTTGAAACTACTTATACTTGCTAGTTCTCAAAATATTATGTGGTCTCCTTCTGGGAAATAGATCTTGTGAGGTTCAGTCTGTAGTGTCTTCCTGCTTACTGCCAGGGACCTTTCACCCCCAACCACAGAAGTCTGGCCTGGACCTCTGTCTGGCCTTCATTGGAACAGAAAGGAGCCATAAGGAAAATCAGCAAAGAGGCAGTTTGATGTGAGGCTGCTGGACTGTGGAGTTCTGCAGTGAAGAGTGCCATATTGGTCCAATCAGATCTTCTCTGTTGTGAACAGTACATGAGGAATTCATCAGCAAAGAGACAGAGGATGCTGGTCCTCAGGATAAGATTGTCAGACCACTTGGAAGTTAGTAGGTGCTCAATTTGTTAGAGTGAAATAAGGCACAATTTTTCAGGGGACAGTGTTTCATTTACATATCATTCATTCATCAAAATTGCTTGAATGGCAGTGAATAGATATTGATAAACTATGCATTGTACAGGACACATCTGAGTTCATTCTTAAAGCAGAATTTAAGTTTACTTGAGCAGTGAGATATTAAGTCAAATTCCTAATTAGGAATTAAATAACAGAAAATGAATTTTGATTTTTTAGCTTTTCTAGAACACTCTCCTTTTGGTTTTTTCAAATATTAGACAATTTTTTCTTTTAGTTCAAAACTTCTTTGAAGGTGAGGAGGGGGTGAAGGGAGGGCTGGAGCAGGGGAAAAATGAGTACCAAGACCTGTTATATAAAGGTGCAGGATACCAATGATGAATGTAACTGTACTGTATACCTAAAATGTACCAATAAACTCAATGAGAAGAAAAAAAAAAAAGAAAAGAAAAGAAAGGAAAGTTAACAGAAATAACTAAAAAAATCAAACTTCTTTGAGTCTTCCCTGATTACTCTCCTCATGATTCTCCTATTATAACTTGGCCTCTCCTTGCCCTCTTCTCCTGACCTCCCTTACCTGGTCCTATATTTATTTCATCACACTTAGCACTTTCTGACATAGTGTATCATTTATTTCATTACTATATGCTCACTTTCTCTCTCCCCTCTCTTTCTTTTTCTCTTTCAACCTCCTAAAAATGTAAATTCCAAAAGGACAGAGGTTCTTGTCTGTTAGGTCTATCACTGATATAGTTGATGTACATAGAATAATGCCTAGAACATGGTAGGAGCCCAATAAACATTTGATGGATATTAAGTAAATGAAATCTGACAATTTGTGGCTGATAATATTTCCAAAATCTCTTCCTGCCTTCTCAACTACAATATTCTGGATAGACTATGTTTTTTATATTCTTATATTGAACCATTCTAATTTTGCTCTGGGGGAGGGGAGGCTGCTATTTTCCCTGTTCCAGGCTAAAGAAAGAAAGTACATCCAGGCAGAGAGGCTCTGAGTTTTTTTTTTTTTTTTTTGAGATTAGCTGGTCAGAGGCCTTTTACACCACTACCTAGGAAGACTTCCTCCTTCTTATTCTTGGCCTATTCAGAGGTGAACTTGAGAAATCCAGACAGTCAAGGTAGGAATAAGTCTAAATAAATAAAATTAACTCTGAGAGTTAATTTCCTAATCTCTAATCATTTTAGCATTCTTTTAAGCTAAGTTGGAGTGTACAGTTGGAGGAAATGAAGACCAGGGAGCAACCTCTTACCAAAACTTGCTCACACTCATACAGTTGGTCAGTTAAAGAACTTTGACAGAAGTCTGCCTAGCTTCAGAATGAGTATTTTGGATGTGGCATCCAAAGGAATCTGGAAATACATTCCTTCCAGTGATGTGTATAAAATGCCATTCATAAGACTTACACTGTGACCTCTGGCTGCTCCTAGGACTTTCACTTTGTAGTTTTCACTTTCTTTTCTTTTAAACCTCATCAAGTTGAGGTGCTGGGTGGCTGAGTTCACATCAGAGGCACTTTATAGCCTAAGCCAAGGAGTGATCCACATTCTGGCTTCTGGGAGGCATTGGGGTCTGTGTAGAAAGTCAAATATGAATTCACAGGTTAGAATAGCTGGAAAGATCAGATATTTGGCCAAATACATGGGGCAGTTGCCAGCCCTTATGCTAGCAATGATGGCTTGGAGTAAAAGTCAACAGAAAGCGGCTCCTTCATGCTTTTCCATGTTGGAAGACAATCCTCTCTCCTACAAGGAGCTGTTATATATCTGTTCCTGGGATTACTTTAGAGGTTTAAGGGAAAACAAAACTTAATTAGAAAGTTCCCCACACAGTGAGCTAGAAAAATGAAAGCAAAAATGACATAATGAGATCAGGATAACAATAGCACCATTTTTATCATTAAAGATATAAACAAATGGTTCCCAAGTTTCTCTTGGAGGAGATTCTTCACTCAAAGTAGTCCCAGCTTGATTCCTAGTACTGAGACCCATTTTCCATGGAAAATCCTCCCTCATCCCCAGGGGTCTAACAGCAACAAATAACTCTGGGGCTTGAAGCACTCTTTGGGATGGAAAAACAAACTTTTACTTGTACAGAGTCTAAAGGTTCAAGTATCTTCTCACCATTTTTAGGGTAGGATTTTGCTTTTAATAATTATGCCTGGCTGCTGATCAAACTAAAGAATTCACTGCTGACTTTTCTATGGCCAGAACTATCTTACCATGATTCCTTCTCTCCTTTTATCTTCACTTCCTCTCCTCTTTCCCAGTGTTGCCCCCCGCCCTTTTTAGACAAGTCAGCGTTAGACTTTTGGCCCACACTTCAAGGACTTTTTCTTACTGACCTCCAATTCATTATCCCTTCTCCCAAGGCAGTGGGAAGATAGGGTGCAATGTCAGTTCTACTGGGCAGTGTCATTACACTCAGAAGTTCTAGCACTGGTAACATACGAGAATGAGGCAATTCTTAGAAAATCAGTGCCTGTGATAGTCACTGACTAAAATCCCCGAGTACATATCTTCCATCTTCTGACAAACATGTTTAGTACCTCTTTTTGTCAAAGAAGGACCTCCCATCCTATTAAGAATTCTTTATCCTCTCTTCACTTAGGTGACTTCTATTCATGTTTTACATATCAGTCCAGTTATCACTTTCACAAAAATTCTTCCTCAAAGATTGGGTTAAGATATATTGACAAATCTCAGTAGAAGGAACCTCAAGATACGCATGGTTCATAATACAGTGTGAAGGGTGGCTGGTTTCTATATTAACTGTCTGCATAAACCACTTGGTATTAGAATTTACTTTCTTAAAAATGTTATAGTAAAAAAAGGAAAAGATGTGTTATGTACATGTATGAAGTCCAAATAAGGGATATAAACCCTTGTAATTTACATAGTAAATGTTTCTTAACTATGTGATAATTTGATTGTCAGATTTCTCCATTAGATAATAAACTAGATGCTTGTTTTTCTTATGCTTACATGTTTATTATCTCACAGGGCCTCAGTAAATACTTGCACAATATATGTTGAGTAATGCTATGATTTGAATAGTTTCCCCAAATATCATGTGTTAGAAAGTTAATCCCCAATGCAAAAGTGGTAAGAGGTGGAACTTTGGGAGATGACTGGGCCAGGAGGCTCTGCTCTCATTGGTGCACTAATGCAAATTATAAAAGAGTTTGAGTTTGACAGTTTGCTTGCTTTTGAGCTCTCTTACTACAATCCCTGCTGCCATGGATGGTGCCACATGAAGCCTTCCTTGTACCAGATGTAGAACCTTCAATCTTGGATTTCCCAGGCTCTAGAACTACAAGAAATACATTTCTTTATAAATTACCTAGACTTTGCAGTTAGTATAGCAATATAAAATGGGTGAAGACAAGTAACAACACAAGTCAGTAGATGCTTACAATATTTAGTGTGTAGTAGCAGCATAAACCTTGGCGTTCATTTAATGAAACTTGAGTTTTGTGATGGGTAGAATAAAGGAAAATCTTCTGGAAGTGACACTTGATCCAAGTCCTATATTGTGAGCAAGTGGCCCAACCAAAAACACATAGGTGTGGGAGCTTGTGGTGACAACATTTCAGGTTGGGCAACGTGATAGGACAAACCTTGGCACTTGGAGAGAATAACGTTTACTTGTTTGATGAAGGCAAGGAGCTCAGTAGGTTTGAGAAACAGGATGCAAGCTGCTGAGATTAGACAGGTAGATTGAGGTATTTCATGAAGGCCTTAAGGGTTACAGAGAAACAGTGAAGTATTTTAGACAGGGTGGAGGTAAGTGCAGACATGCTCTATGATCTGTTGATAAGTCTTGGTTTGTATCCCAGGTTACTGAAGAAAGCTCAGTGTGTTAATAAGATTTCTCTTACTGTAACAAAATACCTGAGATAATCAATTTATATTTTGGCTCATAGTTTTGGAGCATTTGGTCCATCATTTTTTGGCTTTTGTGTACAAAACTGTGGTACATTGTGACAGGAACATATAATAGAGCAAAACCACTCCCTCCTGGCTGGGAAGCAAAGGGAGAAAGAGGAAGGACCAGGATCCTATAGTCCCCTTCAAGGGCAGGCCTTTGATGATCTAAAGACCTTCCAATAGACCCCACCTCTTAAAAGTTGTAACACATCCCAATAAGCCACCCTGGGGACCAAGGCTTTAACACATAGGCCTTTGGGGGTTTAGGAGCCAAGCTATAAACAGTCAGCAAACTCCTAGTATGTGCCGGTCCTAGAAACAAGTTACAAGGACAAGTGGAAGTCCCAGAGCAGATGGAACTGTTGCCTTTAGCATTCTGCAAATACAAAGGAATAGTTCTGGCAAATATTTATTTCTACTTTTTTATTTCCGTTTTCAGAAACTAGACTTTCATTTTTTGGAAAACAAACACAATTTCCAAGAATGTTCTACATGTTTAGATGGCATATTGGAAACAGGAGCCTAGAAAGGTAGCCATTCCTATTCTTTTCCTCTTTAGAGTGAGATTTTGTGCCCGGGGTGCATTTCAATGAGACTATCCACTTTAAAATTTTTACCATATGCCCGTTATTTTAGGAAATGGTACACAAAAGGAATTATATGCAATTGATGCATGACCAAAAGGAAGTACATTCTATTTAACTAAGGAACTAATTTATACCTCAGTCATCATGATTAATTAGGACCCCTTGACATTTCCCCTTCTGGGATCTGCTTGTTTACCTCTCATGCTTTTGAAGCTGTTCTTCTCCGTCCACGTGCTAGCTGTTAATTTCAACACTGCCAAGCTGCCTATTTTTTCACTGCTCAAGATTATCTAAATCTTCCCTCTTCTGCACAGCAACTGCTGTCCAAGAAACCTAACCCTGTCTTGCCTTACCAGCCTCTTCTGTTTCTCCTCAGCCGCTGGGCCAGCTCTGTGGGTGGAGGTTCCAACCATGAAAATCCTTGCTCTAAACTCAATATTAATTCTTAGCATTCCAAGATTCTTGGCAGCCACAGATGGGAGCAACACCTTTCAGGAGCAAAGCTGAGGAATACACTTCTGCTGAATGAATAGCACACACCAAACTAGCTGTCAATGTGTGGCCAATGTGAGGGAAGATTGTGTAATAAATGATCTGTGGGTTTTCCTCATATCCATTTCTGCCCAAATTGCCTTCCTTATCCATTTGAGCTTTATTCCTCATCAATCATAAGAACTTTGCCTCAGGAAAAAGGATGAATTAAAAATAATAAAACCTGGATTCAACTCCAAACTATAAAGCTATCTAGACACTGGGGAAACTTCTGGACTTTTCTGGATTTTTCTTCTCATTCATAAGAATGGAATACTGATAACTACATCAGTTGGCTATGAAAGTCAAACTATAAGTTATACCTGCTTTACAAACTATAGAGTTTTAGGACAATGTGGAGCGTATTGTTAGTGGTGATTGTTAAACCTTAAATCAGCTGAGCTTCTTCCACAGGACATCTCTATCTACTTCAAGTCATTCCTGACGTGCTTAGCTTGGATACAATCTCTTTAGGTCTTCCGTTTGGCTCTGTTCTTTTCAAAGAGTCCTTTAAGTTCATATTTTCTCCCTATGTCATTCCATCTAGATATTCTGATGAAGTTATACACATATATTGTTGAGCTAGTAAAAAGAAAGTGATGGCTATGGCAACTGTGTGATATACTTATGTAAAAAATTACAAAATGAGGGGGACAGGGATTTAGCTCAGTGGCACCTGCCTTGCAAGCACAAGGGTCTGAGTTCGATCCCCGGTACAAAAAAATTATAAAATTATGTATAGTATGATAAGTGTATAAATATTAACTTATAGAAGAAGATACAGTGTGGTAGTCTGTGTAAAAGATTCTCCCTCCAACCTTCTCCCTCCTACTTTCCGTTCTACTTGTTCTGTGATCTAAGCCAGTGTTTCCAAAGGTGTTTGGCAGAACATGGTGATTCATATGAAAGTGCAAGAAACCTTGGGTTAAACAAAATTAAATAAGCATCCTTACCATAGGGTTGACATGCCTTGGAAATACCTGTGCATTGTCTTTTGAACTTGTTGGACCAAGAAAACTTCCAAGTGAAGCAACTGGGTGACTGATGTTTTATGGGGTGCACACTGGGAAAGTCAGCCTGGGAGATGGGATGATAAAAGTTGGTCCCAGGGTACTTGGGGGAATTGAATTAATTAATAAAATGAAGCAATGTGTAATATTGTGAACAAGGCCTGCTGGGCATGGAAGACATGGGTGGCTCTCTGAGTTGTGTGTAACATGGATGCTCAGGGAATGTCCTGATATCATCAAATAGAAAGTGCAATTCTGGGTGAAGTGATTCTCCCTGCCTCTCCACAGAGGGACTCACCAACCCTTCTTATGGCCCAGCAACCCAGCAGCACCTTCTCAGTTCCTCTGATCATCCTGAGGTTGCTAAGCCTAGCAGGGGAGTTTGAAAGGCAAAAGCAACATGGAACTCAGGAAAGAACACAGATGGAGTTTACATGGTGGCCTCAGCCATGCTGGTTAAGTTGAATACCAATTTTTTTAGTGAAATGAGTAATTAAAATCTAATAGAAGATCCATTGTTTAACCTTTATAGTTTTTTACATATGAGGATATTTTTTAAAAGTGGCATTTATTCTCATTAGTGTTATGGGCTCAATCATTCTTGATCTCCATCAGTGGTTTTTATTTTTATTGTAAATCCTGAGCTGAAGAACTCTTGAGGTCTGCTCACAAGTGGGTATCTGGTGTACATGAATCTGGCCTGATCTATTCAAGTCAAATTCTGGAGTTTACAGGGGCAAGAACAGGTTCATGGAACCCCTGACATCAGTCACAGGAGGTAGATTCTGATGGTGTTTACTAAATGCTCAGTGCTCCACATTCACTGATTTCATGATATCCCTTGAAGATCTGCACACCAACAGGCCCTGTGACAAGTGCTCATAAGAGGCACATAACAGTCAAGAAAGTAATGCCCATGGGCCTATATGTCAATGATAGAAATATTTGCATTTTGGAGCTGGAAGGAAAGGTGGAAGGGAAATCCTTATCCCACCCAGGTCACATCTGTAGTTTAATCTATTAAAGGCATAACTGTCATACTCTGGTCTAAAAGAGTGACCAGGCAGCTCTGTGTCTGGCTACTGAGGAAGGAATCCGGAAAAGTAGGCCCTTCTGGAGCCCTCTGCTCTCTTGTAAGTAAGTGTTACTTTTATCAATAGGTGGCCTGATTACTGCAAGAAATCACATTTAAGTTTTGGTCTCTGGATCAGGGATCTTTTTTTGCTACCATGACTGTTGGTGGAAGCTTGGGCCCAATCTACTAGTGATTGGTCACCTTCTTGGGAATGGGCCAGTTGGACTCCAAGTCATATTTCCATTGACAGATGCTGTGGATACTCACTCTTCTTCTCTTACTGACTTCTCACCCCCAGATGTTAAATACAAGAGGATGTTTGAGCCAAGATGGCTATGAAGAATCTATGGACTGCTTCTGTGTGAATAAATAGCCCAATTTTCCATTCTGTGCTAAGGCCTTTCCCTTTGTTGGTGAGTTATCTTGATTTCACTAAAAATAGATTCAAATTTTTCATCAACTACAATTCTGATTTGAGAAAAGGCTGTTAAAAATGGACCAAGAGTGATGCTACCAACGATCATCTAAAATTTCAGTACCACAGGGAAAAACTGTTGACTTTCTTGGATGGGAGGACAAAGAAAATGTAAAAGTGGGGATGGGGGAGAGGAATAAAATGAATGGTTGCATGAAAAGCACCTTGACAAATGGTAGACCTTTCCCATATACTTGATCTTCCTAGGATTCAGTGACAAGCACCGACATTCGATGAGATTGTGAAAGTTAAGATTCCCCGGGAAAATAAGATGGTCCACAGGGATGTATGTCAGTCGGATTTATTCCCTTATGCTGTTCTAATACTAGTTGTCACCTTATTGTTAGTTCTAGTTTTAGGAATATGTATAGTTCTCTTTCTGTACAAATGGCTTAGAAATCTCTTTGCATAGTTTGGACGAATTTTCTTAGTTTCTTTTTCAATCATTCATTCATTCACAAGGTCAGAGTGTGTATATTATGTCCACAGAACTGGGAATTCAAGTGGTTCAGAGTCTGCTGCCAGAGAGTCCATAATGTAGAACAGGAAGTAAAACATGACTTTAATGCAAGGTAGAATGTAAAGCAGACAGGAAAAAAAAAAGGATTAGACTGTAGGGGAGAGAGAAATAATTTTGTCTCCACCCTTTCCTTTCTTCACCACTGGCTCAGCCGACATAATGCTTAAGAGCATGGCTCTGAATCAGATTGCTGGGTTCAACTTTCAACTCGGTCAATGACTGCTTCAATTTAGATGGGATATTTACCCTCACCAAGCCTCAGTTTCCCTTATGTAAAATAAAGATAGTGATGATGATGATGATGATGATGATGATGATGATGATGATGATGATGATGTCATCTGTTTCTAATGTTGAGAATGGAATAAGGCAGAAACTGTCAAGCACCTGGCAGGAAGGGTGACACACAGTAAAAGCTAAGTGAAATGGATGATGGCGCCTGTCACATATTCTCCTTCCTCTTGACTTTCACTTCTGAGGTGATGGTATCCTTGTTCTGGTTATGAAGTTCAGACTTCAGGGATTTTCCCTCTTCTTTCTCTTTTGCCCTCCACAGTCAGCTGCCCAGTTGCATCGTGTGTGTTGTTCTTGAAGAAGATCTCTGTATCCCCTCGTGCATTTCCTTTCTGACACTGGAGTTTTGGCTCTTGTTTATCATTAACAATAGCATTTACTCACCTAAAGTAATGCGTAGATGAGGTGGGTGCTAATATTTTTATGTCCTCTTATAGAAAGGAAATTGTTTTACCAAATTACCAATTGTTATACCAAAGTACAGTGCCTGGGCCAGATTATACACAGTATGACAATGGTCTCATAAGATTATAATACAGCTGACAATATCTATCCTCTAGTATTTTTACTATGCCCTTTCTATGTTTAAATACATTTCAATATACAGATGTTTAACGTTGTGTTACAGTTGTCTACAGTGCCCAGCACAGTAGCATGTTGTTTAGGTTTGTAGCCTAGGAACAATAGACAATACCACATAGCCTATGTGTGTAGTTGGCTATACCCAATAGCTTTGTATAAATGCACTCTACAAGGTTTGCATATTGACAATGTCTCCCTACAACACACATCCCAGAATTCATACCTGCTAATAAGAAATGCATGAGTGGTATACACTGGCTATCTATAAATAATAGAAATTTGTTTCTCACAGTTCCAGAGGCTGGAAGTCTGAGATTAAGCTGTGAGGACAGGCAAGGCTCTCATCTGTGTTACAGCATGTTGACTTCTCACTTGGCATAGTCAAGACAGAAGCTAGCTCTTTGGCTTCTTCTCATAAGGGCACTAATCTCATCCATAAGGGCTCCACTCTCATGACCCAATTACTTCACAAAGTCCTCACCTCCAGGTAAAATCACCCTGAGGGTTAGGATATTATCTTCTGTGTCTCAGCCCTGGAGTGGAAGTGGCAATATCCTTGATTATATGGCGAACTGTTCTCCAACTCCCAGCTCAACTTGTCAAAATCCTTTCTAAGAATTAGGTGTATCGATGGCTGTCCCAAATGAGACACATGCAGAACAAAATATATTGTTTGAAAATCCGGACACCCGAACTTGACTTTCTGAGCTCAAATCCTGATCCACCATTTGCTGGCTATGAGATCTTAAACAAGCAAGCTGTCCTCAGTTTTATCAACTTTAAACTAGTGATAATAATATTAATACTACCCAGAAGGTTATTATAAAAATTCAAAAAGTAAAATGTATAAAATTCCAAGAAAAACTCTTGGTACATAGTAAGCATTTGATGTGGATCTGTGTTGGAGTAGAATAAAATGCAGTATTTTATGTTTCTTGCCTCATGATTCACCGAGCACACTAACTTGAACATCACAGACACTTAAAATAGATTGGCTGATAATGATAGCACTGACAGTCTTCTGAATAAATTAAGGAGATTACTCAGTTGACAGTGAGGGAATCATAGAATATCAACAGAAAAAATTATGTCTAATCAGTAAAGTCATTTAAAATAATATGATATTGCTTTCCAGGCTAGTTTAGTGCCTGATCTTTCAGATAATGATTTTTTTTTATAACAAATAAGCATGGTGTTAACTAATCAGGGATTATGAGATTTAATCCACTTTGGGTCTGGTTTGGGAGAAGTGAAATGTGCCCTCAGGCTATGTTGGAGCAGTAAGCAAGCAATTCCACCCAGAACGGGGGAAATGATGACGGTGAGAAGACATGGTCAAGGAGACACCAAGGGACTGGACTGTATATTATGCTCTTCTGGAGCAACTGATTATCTTGTCCATCCCCCAAAAGGTGAAGATTTTCCCAACAAATGGCACTGGTTAGCATTGGTATCCAAGAGTAGTCACAGACAAACAGCAGCAGCCCTGGGACTGCATATGGACACAGAATCTAGATCCACCCCAGACTAATCAAGAATCAGCACTTTAAAATTTTTATTTTATTTGTACATGTTTGCAGTGCTTCATCTTAGGGATCTTAAGCAAGCATCTTAGGTAGATGTACGCACCACATCTTGATTCTTTTTTATTCTCCTTTTCCTAACCACTTCCCTCCCTTCTTCCATCTCTAGATCCCCCTTTCCCATTTTCATTATTATTGTTATTAGTATTAGTTTATGCTTATGACATATAATGTTTACCTTCATTTGGTATTGGTACATAACACATTTTCAATCTTTTCATTTTCCCTTCCCCTCTTCCCTCCCCTCATCTCAGTCTCTTGGACCCATTCCCATTTGCAAAAGATCTATCTCCTTGTTTCCTTTTATCAAACCTGTATTTTGCTCTTTATTTACACTTTTCCCTACTCAAATGAGAGATACCACATGGTATTTAAGCTTGTGTGTCATTTCCCTTAACATTATATTTTCCACATATATACATTTTCGTACATATGTCTCCAATGTATCCCTCTTTATAGCCAAGCAGTGTTCCTCTATGGTTAGAAACTTCATTTTCTTTATACAGTCACCTGCTGATGGGTACACAGACTGCTTCCAGGATTTAGCTATTATAAAGTGTGCTGCTATAAATATGGTTATCAGTGTACCAATGTACAATATGATGTGTTTAGCTCTGTGGGGAAAATACCTAGAAGGAGAATAGCTGAGTCAAAAGGAAATCTCCTTACTGATTTCATAATGGTTGTATTAGCTTACGTTCCCACCAACAATGTAGAAGGGTTCCTTTTTCATACAACCATGCCAGCATTTGTTATAATTTAATTGATTAACGATTGCCATTCTTTCTACTGTAAGACAAAATCTTTGTGTTGTTTTAATTTGTGTTTCTCTAATGGCCAGAGATGTTGAATATTTTTACTGGTATTTGTACTTCTTCTTCTGAGAAGTGTCTATTCATTTCACTTGCTCATTTTTGGACTGGATTTTTTATTTTGGGAAGTCTAATTTTTTAAAGTTCTTTATGTGTACTTAATTTTAGTCCTATGAGGAATAGCAGGCAAAAAAAAGTTCCCCTTCCATAAGTAGTTGTCTCTTCACTCTTCTGATTGCTTCTTTTCCCGTGCAGAAGTTTTTTATTAGATGTAGTCCCATTCCTGCTACTATTTCTTGTGCATATTGGAGGTCTGTTTAGAAAGTCCATATTTGCACATATTGGCTTCTAATATTTTACTTATTTCATCTTCTTGTAGGTTCATTGCTTCTGTTTTAATGTTTAGGTCTTTGATTTATTTTGATTTTAGCTTAGTGTGTGGTGAAAGATATGGGTCCAGCATCAATCTTCTGCATATAGATGCCAAGTTTCCCCAGCACCATTTGTTAAATAGGCTATGTTTCTTTCCTCCAGCATATATTTTTGGCTCCTTTGTTGAAGATCAAATACCTCAATGTGTCCAGAAATGTTTCTGCATCCTCTGTTCTGTTCCATTGATCCACATGTCTGTTTTTGTTACCATACCATGCTGTTTGCATCACTATTTTTTTGGAGTATAACTTGAAATCAGGTAATGTAATGCCTCCAGCTTTGCTCTTGCTGCTCAGGATTGCTTTTGCTATTCTGGGTCTCTTCTGGTTCTGGTTCCCTATGAATTTTAGGATTGTTTTCTCTAATTTTGTGATGCATGTTATTAGTATTTTGATTGGGATTGCATTATATCTATATATGAGTTTTGGGAGTATGGTCATTTTGACAATAATGGTTCTGCCTATCCAGGAACAGGGGAGATCTTTCCATTTTTTGATATCCTTTTAATTCTCCTTTTCCAGAGTACTGCAGTTTTCACTGTAGAGATATGCCATTTCCTTGGTTAAGTGAATTCCTAGTAAATCAAATTTTCTTGATGTCATTATTAATGGTATTATTTGCTCTGTTTTTATAATATGAGCATGATTGCAATAGGCTTCCCTCTTGGGGATGCTTTCATTGTGACCTATAGGTTCTAATGTATTGTAGTGGTAGTGTTGTTTGCTTTCAGAAATCATTTAATTTCTTCTTTGATTTCTTTTGTGACCCACTGCGTTTTCAGGAGTGTGTTAATCTTCCAGGTGTTTCTTAGATTTTTTGTGATTTCTTCAGTGATTGATTTTTAGTATCATTACATAGTAGTTTGATAGTAAATGTGAGGTGATTTAGATTCTTTTACATTTATTTAAGCAGTCTTGTGGACTAATATATGATCTATTTTAGAGAAAGTTCTATGTGCTGTAGAGAAGAATGTGCATTCTGTTCTAGTAGGGTAGAGCACTCTGTAGATAATTAAGTCCATGTGTCCAAGGCTGTGGTTCAGCTCTGATTTTTTCAGTTGACTTTTTTGTTCAGTTGAAGTATCTGTTTTTGAAAGTGGAGTGTTGAGGTCACCTAGGATAATTGTGTTTGTGTTTATTTGATCTTTTATGTACAGCAGTATTTTTTTAATGAAGCTAGGTGATCCAGTATTTGATGAATATATATGTACAAATGTTATTTTTCTGTTAGATTATTCCCTTAACTAGTATATGGTGACCTTCTTTGTATTTTCACATCAGTTTTAGCTTGAAGTTTACTTTATCTTAGAATTGCTACTCCTGCTTATTTTCAGGGTCCTGGTGTATGAAATATTTTTTATTCTTTGATTTTTAGTCTATGATTATCTTTTCAAATTAGATGAATTTCTGGAATGCAACAGACTATTGGATTCTGTTTTTTGACCCAGTCTGCCATTTTGTGTTTTTAAATTGAAGAGATAAAGCCATTACCTTTGCGAGTTTTACTGAGAGGTGTTGATTACTTATCATAGTGCTCTTTCTCGGTTGGTTATTCCTCTCTCTCTCTCTCTCTCTCTCTCTCATCTATTTGTTTTGCTTGATGCATTCATTCCTTCAGGATTTTGTGTTTGCTTCATTGTTCCTGTTTGGATATTCTTGAGTATTTTCTGGAGTGATGTTTTGATGTTCATAAATCTCTTGAGTTTTTTTGGATAGAATATCTTAATTTCTCCATTTATTTTGAAAGAAAGTTTTGCTGGATATGTTAATCTGCATTGGAAATTGGTTTTAGGGCTTGAAATATTTCACTGCAAGCTTCTCTGGCCTTTAAAGTTTGTGGTGAGCAATCTGCTGTAATTCTAATCATTTACCTTTTTGTGTGTGTGTGTGTGTGTGTGTGTGTGTGTGTGTTTTCTTTTCTCTGATACCTTTTAAAAAATTATAATGTGTCACAGAGAGCTTCTTTTTTCATCATGGTTGGTGTTCTATAAGCCTGGCTTACTTGTATACTGAACTCATTCTTCATACTTGGTAAGTTTTCTATTATGATTTCTGTAAACAAATGTATTATTCCATGTGAGCTATTTTCTAGTTTCTCTCTGACTCCACTTAACCTTAGGTTGGTCTTCTTAGCATCATATAGTAGCTGTTGGGTGATTTTTTTCTTGTTCTTTTAATGTTCTTAAGACTTCTCTGAATAATTCATCATAATTTGCCATTTGGTCCTTGATTTCAGAAACCCTGACTACACATTGGTCATTTCTGCAATTTATGAGTTCTATACAATTTTTATATCTGGCATTTTTTGTCTGGAACTCTTCCGTGGATTCTGTATTTTGGCAAAGTGGTCATTTATGTTTGAACCACTTTGTTCAGCTCTTCCAGTTTTTTATTTGTTTTCCCCCAACCCACATTGGTCATTTTGTATGCTAATTCTATAAACTTTTGGGTCATGTCCTCTTTGAACAAGCTTGAGTTGAAGAAATAAGATAGGGTGATGAGAAGAGAATAAATAAACACCAACAAAATCAAAATAGAAAAAAACCTCAAAAATACAAAAAATATCTGGTGAGAACTCAGAGCAGAAACTCCAAAAAGAGAATGTGTATGTGATTAACATGTGACCACTAGGCCAAAAGGCCTAAGTGTTCACACAGTTCTCTTGCCTTGATTGCAGTCAGCCACACCAAATTCACCTCTTTTTCTCTTGCACTCAAAATCCAATAGAAACCAATTTTGGAAATTTTCCCCTCCTACTTGCAGGCAGAACCTGACACCAACTCCCAGTAATGGTGAAGTCTGGGGATGGATTCACTTGAAGGTGGTTATCTATATAGTCAGGGGGATACTCACACTCCAGTGGGAGTCCAGAGCCTCAGGCGAATACTGTGCACAGCACAGTTTGTAAACCAGTGGTCTAGAGCTTACAGGGATAATAGGAGTAGAAATAATATTCCAGTGGTATATTGTCAGCATTCTGGCCACATGGGAAGACTTGAGCTCTGATTCATAAAATAAATCATAAGGGGGGAAAGATGATAAACAGAGTAAGATGGGAAACAAGCTATCTAGAACTTCTTTTGAGGATAGAATTCATTTAAAAGTGACTTTCCACACAGAGTTGACTCCTTGTTCAAAGCATGTAGTTTACAACAAGCCATAATCATCAGCCAGATTGGAAGGGACACCCCTACATCTCCCTGTAAATTTATTTCCAGGAGAAGTTCCATAACTAGGAACTACAAGCAGGCTGGCATACCAACCTGGCCACCTTGGCCACAAACACACGGATGATGCCCAGTCATGAAGACTGGAGAATAAGTAAGGTAGCTCAGATATAAAAATGAATAAAAAAGTACTTCTCATTGAAGGACTTCAATTCATTGTAGTAAACTTATTTGGGGCTCTCAAGCCTAGACATTGCAGGGGTGAGGTACTGTTATTTCCCTACTGTGAAATAATGTTTGGCTGGCAGAGAAAGTAATGATATAACTTCCTTCTAATGCAATGATGCTGGACGGCTCGGAGACTGAAGACTTGGTTTTGGTTAAGGTTCCAGTTATGTAGCAAATAAAATACAGGGCACTCAGTTAAATTTGAATTTTAGATAAGCAATGAATAATTTTTTCAGTATAAACATAACTGGTCTGATACTCAGGACCTGTAATTTATCTGGCAGTCTTAGTTCAGTCTGTGAAAGTGAATACTGGAGATGTACCTAGGAACTTAACTGAAAATTAAACCTAAGAAAAGTGTACCATTTCCATACCTTCCCTGAGGACCTCCATCTCAGGCAAGAGAATTATGTAACTTAAGTTTTTGAACCACCTTAGAGATCTTCTACTTTGTTTTTCTGGGTTTCACGAGGTTTAAATGACTTGCCCAGGGCAACAGAGCTGTTTATTTCTGGATCTACTTTCTCTCCTATGAGTCATTTTGAATAATGTAACCTCCAAGATACTAAATTCGATGTAGAAACTGTTCTTATACACAGTCCAAAAATAATAAGAGGGGAAGATGGCAAGTAAAACAAAATAAGGGAATAATGCAACTAGACATTGACTATGGAGATAGATGATCTAATGCACTTCAAACGTGACTTATGGTTTTCATAATAATTGGCGCATGTAAACTTCTGTTGAATTGAAACTATGAAATATGGTTGGGATTTCATTGTCTATTTAAAACTGCTATATTAATAAAGTTAATTCAAATGTGTCATTGACTCATTGTTTAAAAGTAACAAGTTATTTAAATTAGATAAATGCAACTGAACCATAAAACCTGAGCTGTGTCAAACCAAGTACCGCTCTCCTGCAAAGCATGTAAGAGAGAAAAAAGTTATAACTAAAAGTTGTACCTAACATCCTAGGAAGTAATGTACAAAAACAATTCATTTTTTTCTCATTGAGTTTATTGGTACTTTTAGGTATACAGTATGGTTACATTCATCATTAGTATCTTGTACCTTTACATGACAGGTCTTGGTTCTCATTTTTCCCCTTACCCCTGCCCTCCCTTCACCCCCTCCTCCCTTCCCTATTTACAAACACTTTATTTCCATTTTTTCAGTTTCTCATATTTTTTTCCTCTCCCTTATTTCCTTTCCCCTACCCTTCCCACTTCCCCTACACCTTTAGCCCTTTTCTTCCTATTTCACATTGTCAGTGATACCATTTGGATCTTATTTATACTTAGTTTTTCACACCAGCAAAAGCAATTCTTAATGTATACAAATCAATTCAAGAGAAAAGAAATAACAGGAATTGTACACTAAAGTTCCAGCACCGTTGAGTCCCCCCTCTGGCCAATAAGTGATAGCAAAAAATTCAAAACTGAGTACCATTTGGAGAAGAACAAAGATGCAAAAACAATAACAAATATAGTCAAGGCTCTATGAGAAAAGTAAAAAGAAATATGTCTTACTGGATCGGATGAAAACTTTGTAATTTAGGAATCTTATTTTCTTGTATCGCTTGTCTGTCCTATGTGTAAATCAAGGGAGAGTGTAGTCATTTTAAGCATTTCAAAACAATAAGTAAACCATTTTTAGAATTCTATAATAGGATAAGGAAAGAATATGTTTTTTTCTAAATATCTTTCTAATATTTGCAGCTGAACTTTGTGACTACCAGAAACAATATTAAGCCATTCATTTTCATGAATATTTGTACTTTTTGGTGTGCCATCTTAGTACTCTCCCATCAAGGTTTACTTGTGTACTCTAGCACTAATTTGGGACACTATGGATGCCAATGAATTTATCCAAAAGAAGGAAAGCCAAAGCTCTTCGTTAAATAGAGCCATTCTAGCAACCATTGACCATCTAGAAATCACAGATAATCTCCAGCTCCTCTGGGTACCACCTCACATATACAGCAGATCTGTGACTTATGAACTCAATCAGTTCCTGAGGGCTGGAGGCAATTAATACAGCTGTCAATATAGCTGAGATCTGGATGTTTATCTGGGTACATGTTATAGATAACAAGAGGCAGGTGAATCTTCCATTAATATAATGAATCCAAGTTTTTCCTATGTCACCGATTGCAATTTAAGGGTCACCTGTCTGTTTCTGAACCTGCTCAGTATAGCAGTGATGGGTGCTACTGCTAGTTCTCAATCTTATGACTGTAATAGGATGGTAGAAATTGGGGGCACTGATAAAGACAAAGTCAATGATGAGGATATATAGTTCAGCTAAAAATAATAATTTCCAATTCAGTGAGGTCAAATTGGAACATATAAAACACAGTGTTTTTGAGATCTTATGTCTCTATATTTGAATATATTAAAATCCCAACAAATTTTTCTTTTCTTTCTTTTTGGTACCAGGGATTGAACTTGGGACCTTGCACTTGCAAGGCAGGTGGCAGAGCCACCCAGCCCTGCAACAAAATTTTCTAAGGGCAGTGAGACCATGACAAAGCAATCTCATTTTAAGAATCTAGCCCTGAGGTTTTTAAGGGTTAAATTCAAGGAGTTACTGCATGATTTCTTAATTGCCTTGAAAGATGGCTCCTCCATGGAAGTAAATTTAGACTGAGCATATGAGAAAGACCCAGGGCCAAGACCTTTTCTTTTCTTTTTTTTCTTTTTTCTTTTTCTTTTTTTTCTTTTTTTATTTTTTACCAGGGATTGAACTGGGAACCTTGTACTTGAGAGGCAGGTGGTGGCACCACTGAGTTAAATACCCTGCCCAAGGCTTTTAATAATTGCTTTGTAGGAGACACTTTTAGGAGAATTGGGAAAAACATCAAAACCTATCCAATTTCACAGAGAAATAAAGGAGAAAATAAGTCTGGTTCTTGACTCTATTGATGTTAAACAATACTAACACATACACTCTACTGGAAAACAAACTAGAAGCCTTACATCAAAGCTCTTACACTGAGAATAAAGTTTAAGTAGAACGTATGTTCCTTTGAAAGACACTTTCTGGCAAGAATCACTTAAAAAGTGGGGCTTAGACAAAATGCAACTAGCAAAAGAAAAGATAACGGGAAGTAGGGATACCTTTTCAAATGGGAAAGGGAGCTAGAGGTGGAGGGAGTGGGGAGGAAAGGGGATAGGCAAAAGGGGAATGAAGGGGGAAAATGAAATGAAGCTCCTGCACACAGAAAGGGGACCAAGAGTCAAAGGCTGGGAGGGGTAGGGGATGAGAAAAAGTGATTAAGATGTGATATGTACATATACCAACTCCTGATGCACGTAATTTTAGTGTACTGCAAACATGTACTAATAAAAATTGGGGGGTTTGGGGAATTAGAGCACTATTCAGACAACTTTGCTTCCTCATAATCACCAATTGAAAAAAAAAGAAGAAACTTCAAAACGCAGTTATAAATTCCATTAGAGTGTGATATTGAATGTGGTACTTCATATGAGAATGTTTTGATTTTTTCTCCATTTATTTATGCTGGCAGGGATACCAATCCTTATTCAGAAATTACAATACTGGTGGAAAACAATCTATTATCTGCTAAATAATGTAATAGGGCATAAAAGAAAGCAGGAGTGGATTTCAGCTTGGTTGTATCTAGTGTCTCCAACTGAGCTGTAGAAAGGAGAAAATCCAGTTGAAGCGAATCAAATATTTTGATAAAATTCCTTGCTATCAACATTGGTATGTTGGATGTATGTGCCCAAGTGTGCACACACTTATTTTGGTGGCATAAAAATACGAAAAGCAAGTGGACTATGGGGGGAAAGTCTCCATTCAATCAAGCTGCATTACATAAAGCAATTTCAAGTCAAATACAAAGAAACATATTTGCACACATGCACATACCTTTGAAAGTCTTGCAAGACAGAACATAGTTTTTTTAAAAAATAATTATGCAAATGAAAATTTCATAAAACTAGACATGCTTGTATTGTAGAGTTTTCTTTAATTTCCTGCAACATTAGCACAAAACCAAGGAAAGCCCCCCAAGATTCCCAGTGAGGTTCATTATATCTGATTTCTTTTCAAAAGTATCAGGCTTGCGTTAGGCCTTTCACCATTAACTTCATACAGTCCATACAACTTCTTTGGAATTAAAAAATGCATTCTTTTTCCACATTAAAGAAGCTTTTAAAGAGGTTCCTCCTGATCTAGGCACTATGTGTGGCTAAGTACTAGTGGGTATTTGTCTGTTTGGGGCAGAAATCATAGTTGCTGGGAAATCGTCCCCTGAAATTTTATGCCTCAGACAAGCATTTCCATCACTATCCAGGCCACCCCAGGCACCCCTAGCATTGTAATCTGATGCAAATTTAAGACAACAAAGACAGACGTAAGCTACCTGGACAGGGAAGCCCACACCTCTGAATGGAGCACATGCCATGGGAAAATGTGCCTTGTATGCCACTGTTTGCCAGTTTGTTGTATCTGAACTAAGTTTTCTGCTATTGGTGTGTAGAGCTGGGAGGACTTCTTGTTGGGAATGAATCACATCCTGCTTTGGTAACATGATAGAATGCTTGAAAGACCACATGGCCCATTGTTGAATTTGGCCAGAAATTCATTGCTCTTCACTGGTGTTCTTTCATTTGGTCTGTGGGAGACTAGCAGCATCTGTGTAAGAGATGTAAGGAGAGTGCTCAGGGTCACGAGGGAGCTGAAGTCTCCATAAAGGGCGGGATATGATTCACAAGGGCCCGAGGGAGCCAGTGGAGAGGAAAGGAGTCTGATCACCCACAGAATGAGCTGGAGTAGAGTGAAGAGGTAGTTGAGGTACAGTTGAGAGGAGTCATCCATAAACCAGAGAGGGTCCTGAGTCAAGGAAATAGAGGCAGAATTTAAATATATATTTAAACTTAAAAATGGTCATCAGATTCCATCTCAAGACTGCTCAGAGCTGCTGAATTTACTTCACGAACCAACACTGAAATAACTGCATTGGAACAAGGAATGGCAGTGTTTTATCCAGGGAGAGTACAGCAGGGATCAAATGGGGCCTGCACGGGCAAACCGAATCCCAAAGCACTCCTGGGAGGTAAGTAGAGATGATGCCCATCAAAACATACTCATGTCTCTAGTGTCCAGTGTCTGAAGTAGACTGGAGAAGGGGCTACTATTTCCAGGTCCTGGAATTGTGGCTATGGAGGAGCTGCTGGTTGCATCTTGGGTGCACAGAGCAAGGTAAGGGATCCTAAGCCCAGGCCCTAATTCACAGAAACTCTAATCCCATAGTAAAATGAATCATAAAGCTTTGAAGATAATGAAAATATCATAAAAACATAAATAAACAGAATGTAAATCCCAGAAACATACCAAAGGAAGTGTCAAAAATGAGAGAGGCAGTGTAGGGGACTAGCTAAAGAGCTAAAGTAGTTACAGCAGTTCTGAAGCCAGCCTGACAGGGGCTGTGAATCCTGGCTTTCTACTTCTAAATGTGCAATCTTGCATGCTCTGTTGATGCTTCTGTTCCTTTCTCCTGCTTGGTAACATGAAATGGTAACAGCAACTCATGGGTTGAGATGGAAAAGGGCTAATACATGAGAAGATTTAGCACTGTTCCAGAGATGTAGTACTCATGCAGAGGGTAATCATTTTATTATTGCTGCATGGAAGAATAGCTTTCAAAACACGGGAACACTATGATTTATTTAATAAAAAAGAGTGCAAAAACTGGCCAGATATTTGAAAATAAGTATTTGATCCCTTCTTTATACTCTAAATAAAATAAAATAAAATCTAGCCACATTAAGAAGCATAACAAATGTGGAACAACATGTGCATTAATATTTAAAATCTTGAGATAGAAGAAGGCCTTTTAAAGTATAACATAATAGAGAGAAACTTGGAAAGGAAAAGGACATGGATGGACTGGTTTATACAAAATATAGAAAACTCCCAGGCCCAAACAAAATGAAGATAGTAAAACAAAAAACGAACTCACCCTAGGCAAGTTTAGAAAGTAAATGACAATTTAGGAAACATATTTCAATATCTGAAGCAGATGAAAGTCAATATACTCAAAGTAAAGAGCATGTTAAAGTTTTTATAAATCAATAAAGATTTTACATGCCAATAAATAAAAACATAACACCTCTGCCAGAAAAATAGGCATGGGTCATGGTGTCCTAATTCACAATGAGAATTTATAAGTAGACAGAAATATAAAAGATTAATCTAATGAGTAAAACAAAGGAATATGATTTTAAAGTGAGCTAAAATTTTTACTTTTTATGGCAATGATTTTTTTATGAGCATTGCCGGTAGTGGTGAGGAAAACAAGCTCTTTCTCATACCGCTGACAGAAGCATATATTGGCTCACCCTCTCTGTAGGACAAATTTTTAGTACATATCTAACATGAATAACTTTTGACTTAACTTTTGTACTTCTAAGACTTAAATTTTAAACTATCCCTGGATATTAGAAGAAAATACATTTAAGTATACAGATTTATTATAGCATTTTAATAATATCAAAAATAGGACCACCTTAATATTAGTTAAAATGATAAATTTTAGTATATCTTTGGCAGCCTTGAGAATGAAGTTCTTAAATCCCTAACTGAAGTTGGCCGGGGGTGTGGGGCGGGTTGGTTAGCGCACTGGGAAATGCACTACCTGCCTATAGAGATCCTGCTAACTACAATTATAGCTGTCCCTACTTGTCTGCAGAAGAAACATTCCCCAGTGGATGGTTGAAATGACAGCACCAAACTATATTACAGTTTTTTCTATACTAACTCTGTCCATCTTTCCACTTAAAGAAAATGCTTTAAGGCATTCTCTGGCATATCCAAATTGCCTGCATCCCTACTTTGACTTTGGGGCTATTATTGAGGGTTATTGTTGTTATTATTATTCATTATTACTTTGTTGGTGGTACTGGGGTTCGAACCTAGGACTTAGTACTTAAAAAAATGTATTTCATCAATGAGCTACATCCACAGTCCACCATTATTAAGGATTATTTGAACCCAAATACTGGGATGCTATGCTGATTGATGGATTAGCCCAGATAGGTAGGCAGATACTACACATATAAAGCAGGGACACGATGGACAAAGGGGTGAATCACATTCCAAGAAGGACAGAGCCAGGTGGCACAAGGTTTTGTCACTCTACTCAAGCAATGCACAATTTAATACTTATGATTTGTTTATTTCTGAGATTTTTCCATTTAATATTTTTGGACTATGGCCAATTACAGGTAGCAGTGTGGAGAGCAAAACTTTGGACAACAGGGTACTGCTCTGTTTTAAATAGGTGTTCATATGATATAGAGGAGAGAAATAATGATATAAAGAGATGATTCAGCTATTTACAGTGAAGAGTGTGCAAAACAAGTTAACAAACAATAGGTACAGTATGGTCTCATTAGGAAAGTTTAAATATATGCCTAGACACAACATTAATATTATCTCTCAGTAGTAAAATGGAATTATTTTATTTTCTTCTTTTCACCTCACCAAATTTAAATTTTTGCAAAGAGGAAAGAAAATAGGGTGGGGGATTTAGCTTAGTGATTCCGCTGCCTGCTTCGTAAGCACAAGGTTCCAAGTTCGAGCCCCAGATCCCCAGTACCAAAAAGATAGAGCGGGGGGGGGGACAAAATAGTTATGATCATTTAAAAATATAGCTGCATTCCCCTGCATTCAATGACATGACTTCTATTTTACATTTTCCTCATGAATTAATACTTCTTCCTGGCCTCAGAGATTTGAAGCACCAGTATCCCCCACCCCCGTTCTGGCCAGAACTCTGGTCTTTGGCTTCCTTCTGCTACCTAGAGTTTGTTCTCTTCTTGCTTTTGGCCTTGGGAGATTTTGCATTTACTCAGGGATTCTGAGCCCTGCTGTCTCTTTCCTGTAGAGTTCATTGCAGCTCAGACTTTAAAACCAATCTGTTTTCTTCCTCCCACTTTGACTCTTGCCCTGAGGTGCTTCTCAGAGGCAATTTTCTCTGCTATTCCACTCTTAATGGTAGTGAATAGACTTTCTATTTTCCTATTTTGCTTTCTGTCAAAACAGTTTTCTGAAAATGTTTTCTTAGATCTTTACAGCCTTGACAGGTGTAAACAATCCATCTGAATTGTGCCCTTTCTCTACCTTTTCAACCTTCTGAAGACAAATTCCATTTGGCTGTAGATGCCTCCCATATAGTCCTTGAAACTATTAAGGATACTTAAGATCTCAAAATCCCCAGTGGATACATATACATCTTAAGGTTAGGCCTGCTTCAGGCTGCCCTTGACACCCTCACTGTCTAGTGATGAAGAAAGTTTGTTTGTTTTCCCATATGTTAGGCCTTCTCACAATCCTCAGATCCTGGAGAATAGTCCCTTCCTCTGGCTTCCCTTGACCCAGTATTTACCACACACAGAACTTTCCCTTCCTCAGCCCTTTCAAACATAACTTCCTATGTCCCATCCTCCCTAGACATCAACTTGTGGAACATCATTTCTTAGGCAGACAAACCCAAGATTTTGTGCACCTCAGAGTCATATAAGGAAGAGTTTCATAAGGCAAATGTGGTCTCAACATTTGTGCTTCTAACCCCACATTCATAGGTTGAAAGATTAACCCGTGTGGTGATGGTGACTGGAGTCAAGGCCTTTGGGGAGATAATTTAGTCAGGAGAAAGGAGCCTTCAGCAATGGGATTAGTGCTCTTATGAAAGAGATTCCAGGTGCCTGCCTTGACTCTTCCATGTGTGAGGGCATGGCTACAAGGCCTTATCAATGAATCAGAAGGTTGGGTGTAATTATACAAATTTAAGATAACTATGATATCACTAGGCAGTATCTCTTACGGAGCCACTGTCATATCTGCAGTCCATTGTGCACCAAAACTCCATTGTGTGACCCACAACTGTATTTTTCTGTAGCCTCAGTGGACTAACACATCTACCGATGAAGATTCTAATTCAGCAGGAAGGGGAAATGCCACACAAGAAACATTTAGTGATTCTCGCACTTCAGTGCAAATCAAAATAACTTGGGGAGTTTTAGAGAATTCACATGTCCAGACAGCACCCTAGACCTCCTGTAGGTTCAGTGAACGAGGGCAGGGGTCAGTGCCTCTCTTGCTCAGTGTATGCAGTGCAGCAGAGTGATCTTGTACCTAGTATTATTGTGTGGGAGGAGCTGATCCAGAGGGGGTGCCATATACATAGATTACTGACTTGTACAGCATGAATAGGTCTTTGCAAAGTAGGTATCGAATAAACATGAAGTAAGGGAATGAAATGGTTGGGGAAGAAAGTCTCAATAAAGGGGACTACAGTTTCTCAGAGCAAAAAAAATGTGAAGATTAAAAGCTGGCCAAAGTTAGAGAAATCCCTTGTGAATGATACCCCTTGCAGGCGTTCATGTCCTCATTCCTAGAACCTGTGTCTATTTTATCTTACACAGCAAAAGGATTTTGTATATATTATTAGAAATCTCAGTACAGGAAGATGATCCTTCAATTATGGAGATAAACCAAATGCAATCACATAAGTGCTTATGAGTAGCAGAGGGAGGCAAGAGGATCAGCTTTGGAGAAGGAGATATGATGACAGAAATATAAATCATAGATAGGAATGAGTTTGCTAGAAGAAAGTCATGAGGTAAGGAGGGCAGGAGTCTTCTAGAAGCTGAAAATGATTCCAAAGAAATTCTCACTGAGAGTCCTCAGAAGAAATGAAGCCCTACCAACACCCTGATTTTAGTCCAGTGAGATGCATTACAGACTCCTGACCTCCAGAACTTGAATAGAGTGTGCTATGTAAGCCATGAGGCTGTGGTAATTTGTTAAGGCAGAAATAGGAAACTAACACATCCTTCCAGGAATGATTCATGGGAGGTTATTTCAGAAAAGGGGTAGCATTATATTATTGCTGTCTAACAAATAACTGCACAGCTATCAACTTAAAACAACACTGATTCATTGTCCCACAGTTCAGTAGGTTAGACACCAAGGTAGGCTTGACTATGATAGATTCTTTGCTTAGGGTTGTGCAAAGGTGATGTCAAGCTTTTGGCCACATCGAGGCTCTGGGAATGACTCACTTCCAGGTTCACTCAAGGTGTTTGTCATATTCCATTGCTTTGGGGTGTAGAATAAAGGTCCTCATCTTCTTGCTGCTTTGAACTAAGGGCTATGATTGACTCTGAGAAGCTGCCCACAATCCTTACATAGTACTGCTTTCATCTCCAAGCCAGCAATGGTGAATCCAGTCCTTTCTGAGCTCTATATCTCTGACATCCTCCTCTGTAAGCTGCTGGAGAAAACTCTGCTTTTAGATGGTTCACAGGCTTTATTGATTCCCACCAGAACATTCTCCATCATTCAGTGCAGCGATCATGGATGACAGCTCACTGTTCATCACAGGTTCTATCTATTTGCAAAGGGAAGGGGTAATACGAAAACAAGGGCCTTCGGGTTCATTCTTAGAATTTGCCTGCCACAGAAGCTTCAAAGATAGCTTTAGTCTGCATGAAAAGAGCTGTCTTCCCAGCCCAGATGGAAGGGCAGCTCTGGGTGCTTGCCAAGGGCCCCAAGACTTCCCTGTCCAGAGAGAGACTCACTCTTCACTATCCAGGATGAGCAGATAGAGGGACACTTTGGGTGTAGTGTTAGGGGTAGTCATGAAAGGATGAAGTAAAAATGAAACATAAAATCATCCACTGCTATTAGTCATTAGAACTTTCTCTTTTGTATATGCTTGATTTTTAGATGAGATTTCATTAATATTTACTCAGTCTTGCAGAAATGTCTGTGATGCCCAATTGGGGCTTAAATCAAACACTGTTTCCTGCTTTTCTCCCTTCTTGCTTCTTTGCCCTTTCCTGCTTCCTCATCATCAGACAAAAGGGGTGTGGGTTTTGGCCTGTACCAAATACAATCAAATTTCCATTGTGAGAACAGATTTCCATGCAAAGCAAAGTGTTATAAAAAGCAAAACAAAACAGGAAGAACATATGAACTCTTTCCTAAGTGAGTCCTTTATTTTATTTAAGCTGTGAATTCTTATTTAACCAGTCTGATTATTTTCAGGGTTTTTCCTTTTAAATGGTTGAACTTTAAAAATCCCATCCATTTTAATTTGGCTTAGAAGTCCCCCTGAGAGCCCTCTATTTCCCAGTAATTCTCCCTCAAGTAATTCTTATTCTATTTCTAATCTGTAAAGGTGTTCAGTAGACAGAGATCACAGAACGTTCTTCACCTCTCATTTTATCTTGCAACTCTGCCGCCCACCCCCAGCCTTGGCAAGAGCTTAGTGCTATTTTTGTCATAGCTGGTTCATGCCAAAGAATGACTCTTTGGTCTCATCACTAAGGCTCCTGGGAGGATCTGCTACGTGGTTCACTGAGCCCCCCAGCTCCCTCTGTACTCTTCACTTCCTGTTATTTCCTGCCACACCATGCATCTTGCAAGTTTCACGAGGTTATTCATGTTGGAATACCTTACTTCTGATATTTTTTCATTCCCCAAGCTGGAGGATTTTGACTGCATCTTAAAATCAAATTGATGATTGACTCTTGACTGTTCCCTCCGTACCTCTCACCTTCTCTCACCTTTTCAGTTATGACTTAGGGTGACTATGCTGTGTCTCAACAAGGAGTGTTCCTGCAAAATGCACATGTGAAAAAGCTGTTATGTACTTAATTCCCATGGATGAACATGTAGTGCAAACCCCGCAGAGTTCCTGGTGGTAGTAACAAGGTCATGTTCTTCTGTTCTTCTTCACTGCCATTGCTCCATGGAGTCCCCAAGGGAACAAGAAAAATGAAAACTCACTTGTCTTATTACAAATTGTCACAAGGCCAATTTCTCCACAGTGAAGCCTTCTGGAAAGGCTTAGAGGCTCGCCACTTCCCAGGCCAGATCTGAGCATCCCTGAGTAGGAAGAAAGAAGAGGGCAAGAGAGAAAACTCTGGTCAAGTCTGCAGGCTCAGCCCACTCATCCAGGCAGCTACAAGAGAAAGGAAGTGAGGTGTGTGACTTCATGATGCATCTCCCTCCGCTCCCTACTTTTTTATTCTTGGCCTCTCTCCATCCTTGAAACCTGCCAAGTCCTTTTGTCTTTCACTCTGGCCTTTGTATTGGTTAGCAATGCTCTTCCCCGAGATGTTCATTTCCTCCTTAGCATTTGGACTGGGACTCATACATCACCTCTCCAAGAGCACCTCCTTGCCCATGTTAGCAGCAGCATTTCTCTGGCCCTCCTTGTTTCCTATTCCAAACGGAACTTAGGGACAAAATGTGTGTACTCACTGCCTTCCTTTCCCTATGAGAACATAAGGGGTACTGTTTTTAGGTGTTTGTATCATCAGCACCTAAGGCAGGAACTAAGTGCTTGTTAACCAGTTGCCAATGGCCCATCTACCAGTAACCACAAATGAGTCAGTGTCTTGGAATTTGGTTAGATTGTGGTTGCTTTTCCTAGGGGAGTAATGTGGAAAAAAGCAGAAAGCCTTTTGTGTTGGTTATTTAATGCTGCTTGGCAAATTACCCCCAAGCATAATAGTTTACACACATTTATTATCTGTTTCTGTGGCCAGGATTTCAGAATGGGTTTAGTTGGGTTGCTCTTGCTCTGGGTCACTCCTAAGGTTGCAGTCAGGCTGTTGGCTGGAGCTGCAGCCTTCTAGTGGAGCTGAAGGGTTTGCTTCTGGGAAGGCTGCTGGCAAGAGGCCTTAGTTCTTCCACAGACAGACCTTCCCGCAGGGCTATGGATCCTGACAACACTGGCTCCTCCTGGACCTATTAAAAAAAAAGAGAGCCAGCAACCATGACGTCTTTCATGACAGCCTTGAAGGTGACATAACATAGTGTCCGCCGTATTCTATGGTCACACAGACTATCCCTGTATAATACAGGAGGCAATTACACAAAAGTATGGACTATCTACCATACCTCTCCTCATTCCTACATTACTCAGATTGTTTTTTTCCCTTTTGCTTGCAGAACTGACTTATTGTGATAGGTTAGGTTGCAGGAGGCCAAAGAAAGAGATGACTGGGAATTGAAACATCAACAGTGGGGTTAAGCCGTGCAGTGAGCCTGTCTGCAGGATGCAGTGGAAACTCCAGCTGGGTAGGCAAAACAAAGCATCTAGAGAAAGCAACTCCAGATGGCAGGGTGATGGGAAATTGTTGACAAGAGATGGAGGGGGCCACACAATGCACAACAGGGCACCAAAATAGGTGCATGGAGCCCAGCGATGGGGGCCCTCAAAAAGACTGAAGATTAAGAGAGAAAGACAGTAAAACCGAGTATCCAAGCCCATGTTTGGGGCACCAGAACAAGACTTATCCCAGAGAGAATTTTGCCAAGTTTTTAAAATTGATTCTTTACTATTCCTCTGGTCCCAGCTATTCTGTTACTATCAAAAACAATTCCAATTGCTCATTTCCTTTTACCAAATCACATAAGTGTCAGGTCACCCAGACCCAGCATTTCTACTTCTGTATACCCTAGAGATTTGGTTCATTTCTCACTATTCTGATACCAAGAGCATCTCTATTTTAGCCTCTAACAGCAGTGTCCAGCCCTTACATAGGGCTTCTCCACTACATCAACAAGTACACCCCAGTCACACCCTCCACTGAGAACTCTCAGCCTGGTTTTCATGGCATCCCCCACCCCTTCTTTCCTTCTAACTGCTCACATGCTGGCTTTGAAGTGCGGCTCTGTTCCTGCCGTCAGCCCCCTCTGAGTGCTCCAGCCAGCTCACCTGGTTTTAAATGTCATTTAAACTGAGCACAACGTTGCACATCTAAAATCCCAGCCACTCAGGAGGCTGAAGCAGGAGGACTGCGTGTTCAAGGCCAGCCTGGGCAATGCAGCAAGACCCTGTGTCAAAAGAAAAGAAAATTAAGAAGTGCTGGATGTAGCTTAGTGGCAGAGAAGTTGCCTAGCATATACAAGGCCCAGGATTCAATCCTAAGTACAATATAAAATAAAATAAAATAAAATAAAATAAAATAAAATAAAATAAAATAAAATAAAAACTGTGCCTTGCATATTTACAATGGCCACATCAGTCTCTCAGGCCAGAACTAGGGCGGCAGCTTTGGACCCTGTAGCCAGTTTGACTTTTGCACCAGCACCTCCCCCGACAAAACACCTCCTTGTCCCTAACTTAATACCTCCCTCCTAAAGCTGCCTCTCCTCTGTATTTGCTGTCACTGACTGACAGTACCACGCCCCCAGGCACATTCTAGAAAGCAAGGTGCTTTCCTCTTCCCGACATTCTACCCCACAGCAAACCAGCTACTAACTTTGATATCAGGGATCCTTCCTCTCCATCTCTGGGACCCTTCCCTAGTTTCGGCTGTCATTATTTCTTTCTGGATTACATTAACCGTCTCTTATCTGTTTTCCAATCTCTTGTCTTTCTTAAGTCTTTTTTTTTGTTTTGTGGTACCGGGGATCAAACTCCGGTCCTTGCGCTTGCGAGGCAGGCCACCAAACTGCTGAGCTAAATCCCCGGCCCCTGTCTTTTTTTTCTTTTTTTTAATTTTAAAAACTTTTCTTAGTACATTTGTACCTAGGAGGAGAGCAGTGCAAGGGGGGAAATGGGATAAAATAAAATCTATTAAAATTTCTTAATAAATGTTGGCATTACGTAATGATTTCTTTCATTGTGGGCACATCATACATGTACATAACACAGTTTCCTCATTTTCACTTCTCCTTTGCCTCCCCTTTCTCCTCCCTGCCTCCAACTCTTGTGTCCCTTCCCATTTGAAAAATATCCGTATACATGTTTCCTAGTATCTATCGCTTATTTTTCTCTTTAAATTATTTATTCTTTGAGTTTCCCATGTCAGACAAACCATGACGTTTTTAAGCGCCCGTGTCTGATTTCTCTCACTTAAGATTATTTCCTCAAGGTGCATTCATTTTCCTACATGACTCAAATTTACCCTTCCTTATTGCAGGGCAGTATTCTATTCTGCATAAATACCACATTTCCTTTTTTATTAATACATGTTTGCGGTATATAATAACTACCTTCGTCGTGTGGAATTCATATAGGTACATGACACATCTTAATTCTTTTCTTTTTGTTTTGTTCCCATTTCTTCCTTTTCCTTTCCTATCCCTCCCCTCCATCTCTGTCATATTTTTTTTAATAGTAATTTTTAGGTTCACGGCAAAATTGAGAGGAAGGTGCAGATTTCTCATAAACTCCCTACCCTAACATGTGGACATCCTCCCTCGTTATCAACTTTCCACCCAAGAAAGGCAGATTTACAATAGCTGAAGAGCCTGCACTGACCTCATAATCATTCTAGGTCTGTAGTGTACATTGGGATTCATTCTTGGTGTGGTCCACTCTATGGACATGAATGAGTGTCTAATGACAGGTATCCGTCATGATACTACAGCACTACAGAGTTTCACTGCCTCAAACTCCTCAGTGCTTTGTCCCTCCCTCAACCCCTGGAAGCTACTGATCTTTCCATTGTCTCCATAGTTTCATCCTTTCCAGAAAGTCAAATAACCATATCTGGTCTCCTCCTTTCTTTTTACCCATGCTTTGTCTGTGTTGTGAATGAAATCCCCTTGGTGAGTCCTGTTTTCTTCACTCTTGTATCACTTTGTATACAAAATGGCTTGTGAGTCCTCCCACTTGATTTCTTCAATATTTTCACCTCTTTCTCCTCCATCTTTTTGGTCATTCTTAGGGTCTTTCACTCATTTCCAATCTGACTACGCAGGGTGAATTTTTAAAGAATAGATTCCATGACCCAAGTTTGGGAGATTTCTAATTTTGATAGCTTTGATGATTGAGATCTGCAGCCCAAGTTCAAGAGTGGAGGATTGGGGTGGGACTTGTCTCAGAAATTTCCCTCTGAGCGTGTGCAAATCCTTTGTGACATAAAATGAAACAAAATACCACGTTCCCTGTGTAAAACCAATGAACTAGATTGAGAAAAACACCGTCTGCTGTTTAGTGACTATGAACTTCTAATTATTTCAGTAGACCCAGGAAACACATGGAAACTGAACATTCCTTAAAAACGCTCCCTGGCTTTACTTGAAAAGTTTACTTTCCTTGGATAACAGGGAAGTTATTCTCATGACTTAGGAAAACACAGAAGTGGGTGTGAAGTTCACCTTAGTCTTCCTTCACCTCTACTTTCCTCTGAGTAAGTGTCTAGAATGTATTCAGTTCCACAGACAGCACTGCCTCCTGCACCCTTGCCCAAGCTTGTGGTTTAAGGCAATATATCTTCCTTCCCTCTCCACCTTCATCACCCCAGCCTCTCCTCAAATCCAAATGCCTTCATGTTCCTGTGAGCCAAGAGAGCATTCCCTAGCAAAGCAAGTTGATTAGTGGATGTCCTTGGAGGTACTGGCAACCCCAGGCATTCCCTAGAGAGTGCCACACTTTCTTAGCTTTCCTCAGTCTGTTTCCTTATAGGATTTATTGTCGATCTTAGTAAGGACCCAAAAGCTAAAGAACTCAATACTTCCCTTGAGAGGAATCAAAAATTGATGAAACAACTAAGAAAAAGGAAGGCTGGTATTTTTGAAGTCTAGCTACTGGTGAAGTAAGATAAGAGTGCAGACTAGAATGAACAGACAGTTTTTCAGTGCAACCCTGAATCTATTCCATTGAAGTACTTTTTTTGCATAAAGCAATTGTAAATTATGCTCTGTTCAAGCAAAGTGGCTGTCACCTGGTATTGCACAAGCATGCAAGGACAGTGGAAAAATGAGCCAACTGCCTTCTGATGATTTCCCTTCAGAGAGGAGTGGAATGATTCCTACTGTTGTCAGATAGGTCATTCACTGTCAAACTCTACTTGCTTTAAGGATAGATGCAGCGATTTTGGAATAGAAGAATCTTTGCTTTGGGATCACAAAATGATAGAGTGTGAAGGAGGTTTTTAGAATCTTTTTCTATGGCCAACGGCAAGATTAGTTTACCAAGCACCACAAGCTCACAGGAGAAACGGATCTAATGATCTACATGTGCGAAGGTTGGAGGGAGTATTTAAACTTCAAATGAGGGTGAGCAGATACTAGATGCTCTCCTGGGCCTTCTTCTTGTGCCCTCGGGTGATCAGAAAAATTGAATTCATTACTCATGGCCAAGAACCCTATTAGTATTCCCAAGAAGAGCTACTCAGATCTCCATTTATGGAAAAATGTCCTCAGATCCCAAGGGACCAGTTGTTTTCAACAACTATTCTTTGTTCATGATACAACACATGAAATGAAGACCAGACTTGCAGGATTGTGTCTTATACCTGTGACACAGTTTACAAGACCAACTTAAAAAAATGATCAGAATACCCACCCTGCTGTGAGAAAGACAAGTGCAGGAAATGCAAGTTCACACCCATGGTTGGGTAAGATCTCTTTGTGAATAACAGGCAACCGTAAGATGCCCTTTCAGTTCTTGCCCCACTGGTCTGTCCAATCCTTGTGTGTCCATAACCTTTTCTTTACTTGACTTTTGTGACATAGACCACATCTGACAGCTCTAAGTCTCTCTGGCAACTCAATTTTCCTATGACTCATTTTGACTGCCTACATGTCCTTGCTGTGAAGATTACTCATGAAAGGGTTGGACCCGCTATACAAGTTTTTATTTTTAATCCAAACATTCCAATAAATCACCAAGTATTATGTTTTCCCCAATACTCACACTAAGATTGAGCCTGTGCATTTCATGTAAAGCTGGTATTTAGGGAGCATATTGAACATCGGCTCTAAGCATCAATCCTACCAAGTCGAAGTTCAATCTCCTGGCTATAGAAAAGGAGTTTATTCTGTTCTTGGGAAATTTCGGTGTTGACCAGACAGAAGCGTAAGTTTTGAAAGAAAGTTCTAAGAAGTCATCCTTAGGTCAGGCTCCAACCTGCAGTGAGCGAGGCTAGAGGCCTGATAGGCACTGTGGTGCCCTGGGATGGATGCTTGGCAATGTTGTTTTGAAAACAAGTCAGGGCAAGAGACTGTCTTCTTCATGTGTCACTTTTTATCAGATGACTTAGTAATCAACCTTTCCCCTTTGTCTGAAGATCTACCCTCCTCAGAGCATGCACACATGCGTCTTTCCCCATCCTTTTACTGTAAAGAGTTGTCAGGAATAGGAGCCCCTAAATACCTCTAGATGCCTATAATATGGGAAGTCCTCCCGTCCAGTTCTGAAAGCTTCTCCACCACTGACTGCTAGAGGCCACCTGGACAAATCTCCCCATCAGTTACCACTGGGAAGCTAGCACCACCTCAGGTCCTCCCTGTCTTTAACTCTCTCGCCTACACATAGCACTGTGAATCTTATCTCCTCCTACCCCAGAGCAAAACCTTTTCCAGGGCTCTCTGGAACTCAAGGTTAATCATCAAGGAAATTTCCTCACTCCTTACCTCCTTTCAATCCTGGATTCACCCCAAGGGCGCTGCCTTCCCGGCATTTTTCTCAAATAGGTGCTGTTCTATTCCCCCGCAACCAGCAAGTGTTGGTGAATACCCTTTGCTCCTATCGCTCTTCTAAGCTGGCCTTATGCTCTTCCCTCCCCTTCTCCCCATAGTTGTGAAGCTCCTTCCATCAGACTAACCCACCACCAGCCCTTCTTATTACAGTCCTTTTGAAATGCCTGGGTCACTCACTTCTGTCCCTAAAAAATTTAGCTCCTGGATCAGTGCCATCTTCTCTAGTGCTGCACTAATCATGACCCTTGAGCATTTCTTTACCCATTCATCCCCTAGCCTCTGTCTTTGATCTCTTCTTCTCCGATGACTATATCCTTATTCTAAAGGCATTTTTGTACTTCATCTGCACATGTTGTGGCCTTTGCCTTACCAGGGTCCCTTGCCACAGCCTCCCAAGCTTGTTAGATAACTTCTCCCAGGATTTGGAGCTCACTTCCTCTAGCATCTCAACTTCAACAGTTCTCAGTTTTTGGGGGGACTGCATAGTACTGTTGCTGCTAGAACAATCCACGTGTATTTAGTGGCACGAAACAGCACAACTAGGTTATTTTACACTTGTGGAGGACAGAAGTTAAAAATTAGTTTCACTTTGCCAAAGTTAAGTCAGGAGCAGAAACTGCTTCCTCTCAGAGGCTCTGAGGGAAAAATCCATTTCCTTCCATTTTCAGCTTCCAGTGATCACTTGAATCCCATGGTTTTTAGCTCCTACTTCCAACTTCCAAATGCATCACTCCAGCTTCTTCCTTTGTCATCATCTGTTTTCTCTTCTGTCTCTGACCTTCCTACATCTCTTATAAAGATGACTGTGATTATATCAGCCACCCCCCAGATAATCCTCGATAATTCCCTCGCCTCAAGATCTTAAATAATATCTGCAAAGCCCCTTTTGCTATAGAAGGTAACATGCACAGAGATTATTGCATGAACATCTTGGATTGGTGCTGTCCAGCCAATAGCAATGACCTATAATGCAATGGCCTTACCACCTTTTGTTCGTCTGCCCGCCTCCTCATAGTCTCCTCCCACAACCGACTGCAGGCAATCTCCTCTATATGCCCTGGACTACCTTGTGCCCCATCCCACTCTCTCTGTTTTCTTTGTTTAAAAATTCAAGTTGGTTCAATGAAACATTTTGAACTTTTGAAAGCCTGCACCAGAAAACAGGATGCAGCTGGAGAAAAACAGGTCTCTGTCGACAGCTTCATTTTAAGTTCTTAACCACTACGCCATAGAGCCCAAGAAAGCCCAGAACAACCCCCATCTTTTCACTACCCAAGCTGGAGGGTTATTCCCCGCTCATCGTTCTCATTCTGGGCCAATGTCCTTGATCCTGTTACTGAAAGATGGAAGCAGGGAAGGAGCCCTCATTAGGCAGTAACCAACTGACCTCTCTCTGCAAAGCAATGCTACTTTGCCTTCCTTCCCCCAAGATGGTGGGAGAAGGACTTTATGCGGAAGACCAGGCCTGTCTCTCTACTCTTCCTGGGGTCTCCTCCCTTTCTCCAGGACATTTCATGAGGAACTACTCTCCTCTCTAGGGTGCTTCTGCAGCGTTCTCTCTGGAAGGCAATGCTACTGCTCTCTCCAAGAGTGCTATGTTGACTACGGTACCCCCACATCACCTTTTCTCTATTCCCATTTTAGCAAAACCCTTTGAAAGATTTGTCTACATTGGCTTTCTCCCCTCACACTTGGGGCGTATGATGCAGATTTTAAAATGGTTTATGCTCATTATCAACTGCAGTGTGACAAAGTGTTATAAGTTCAGTTCGAAATTGTCTCGTAGTCGTTTTAGGTCAGAAACTTGGGCGCAGTATGGCTAAATTCTCAGCTGAGAGTGTCACTGGATTGATCAGGACTGTAGCTTGGGTCCTCTTTCAAGTTCATTGGTAGTTGGCAGCAATTCCTTGTGGTTGTAAAACTGAGGTCCCCCTTTTCCTTCGGGCTCTAGTTTGGGAACTTCTCTCAGCTCCTAGAAGCTGACTTTAGTTCCTTCCACATCTCCCCTTAAGCAGTTCTTTCTCTCACATAGGTGTTTGCTAAAGTTACCCTATCACTTTCTGTCCCTTATCTTATTTTTTTCTTTGTTTACCTCCATCTGACAGTAGCATTTTGTGTGGCTATACTCGCCACCATCCCTAATACCCCTAGATATTAATTTTTATGAGGGTAGAGATTTATTTGTTTTGTTCATTTTATATTTTGCTAATAATTTAAGAAAGTAGGAATGCAATAAACATTTGTAGACATAAATAAATTTAGATCTTATATCTACTTTTAAAAATAGATGTACTAAATCAGAGTTTGCAAGAGCCCTGACATTGTACTAGACAGTGGTTTAGGTTTTCAGATAGTACTAAAAAAATATTAGATGGAAACAATTTATTAGGCAAAGAGTATTTATATCATGAAGGGTTTAATGATAAAATCTGCATTTACATTCTTTCTCTTATCAAAAAAGTACTTCAAAAATCTCGGGCAAATCCTGATGTATGCATATTAGACACTTTTTCATCACTGTGACAAAACACCCAACACCCACAACTTAAATGAGCACAGGTTTATTTTGGCTCACGGCTTTTAGAAGATTCATTTGATGGTCACCTGACTCCAAGGCACGGCAGAGGGGCCGGGGTGAAGGAGAACTGCTCAACCCTTGGCAGTTAGGGAGCAGAGGGAGGAAGGAGGAGCCGAGGACGAGTGTACCTCCAGTTTTCCCTGCTTCAGGACTGCCTTTGTTACAGCCATTGAACCAAGATTCCTCTTGGCACAAAATTATTTTCAATCTGGTATTTAATAACAGAAGTTACAGCAATTATCAAACTACTTGTTCCCTCAGAGCAGCAGGTTCTCTGTGGAAAACACATTTCAACTTATTGAGAAATGCCATTCTGCTGAGGGCTGCGAACATCACATCTCCAATATCAACTCTCCTCCTAAAGACAGTTTGGAGGGAGCCCCTTTTTTCATGTTGACAACCTCGAGGTTTGAATTACTCATCAAAAGATTGAACACGATTTGTCAAACGCAAATGACTCTGAGCAAGATATTGTGAATTCTAAGCACTCATTCCATAATTTGAGACCTCTTAGATTCACATTTGTGCCTTGGCAGTAAATTTATGATCTACATAAACAAGAAGCTCATTTTCCTGCAATTTAAATACGGCCTTCATGCCAAAGATTATAGCATCAATTTTTGAAAGGCACTTTGGAGCCAAATTAAATCTTTAAAATTCTGGATTCAAGTCTGACGAAGTTGCCAAAAGTGTCTTGCCTTTTAAAAGTTCTGCAATAAATAATTTAAAATGTTGCACACCCTTTGATTTATAAAGCCTACTTCTAGAACTTCATGCTGACAAAATAGTCCTATAAAAAGGCACTACAAAAATTTTTAATGATCTAGAAAAATGTTCACGATAAAATGTTAACCTGAAATTCTACTCCTAAATATGAGTGAAAACAGGTATTCATGCAAAGACTGAACACAAATATTCATAGCTGTCTGATAGCAGAAAAGTCAAAATAACTCAGATGCCCATCAAATGATGAATGGATAAATAAAATGTGGTATAGCCATACAATCAATATTATCCAGTCATACAAAGGAATAAGAAATTGATACATCTTACAATATGAATTGACATTGAAAATATGATACTCTGTAAGTGAAAGAACTTAGGTGCAAAAGTCACATAAGTGTGACCCCATTTACATGAAACAGACTAGGTAAATCCATAGGCACAAAACGGAAATTAGTGATTTCTGAGTGGCATGAAGCGAACAATGGAGTGATGTTTCCATTCTTGGGGCTGGAGCTTCCTTTTGGGGTAAGAACTCAATAGAGATGGTGCTTGGTGTTATGGCTCGTGTCTAGATGTCCCACCAAAGCCTTCTGCAGTCATAGCTGGGGACTTTTCAGAGGGGGCTGAATCTAGAGTGGGTGACTGATTAGTGGTACAGTGCTAGGATTAAGGGTGGGTGATTACTAAATCAATCTCCTGATTTGGCAACATCCTAATCCTGGTAGCCTGGGTAGAATATAAGGGACAGAAAGAGGCTTGTCTCATCCCTTGCTTGGTTTTCTGTCATCGGCCTGCAGTGAACTATTTCTCCTCTGTGATGCCCCTCTGCAATGTTCCACCCTGCCTTGGAGCCAGCCGACTGTGGACTGAAACCTCTATGAACCGTAAGCCAAATAAACTTCTTCTCCCTTAGCTTTGGGTGTCCAGCATTTTGTCTCAGCGGCAAGAAAAGTAACTGAGACAGTTGGGCAACATTGTGAGTGTGCTTAATGCCACCAAATTGTAAAATTTGCATATTTTACATAAATTTAAAAAATGTTACCTAAAAAAACAGCTTGCAAAATTATGTTTACAATGAAATATATTCTGTGTCCATCTGCAAACATAAACAAACACAGGAATTTACACACCAGAATTTTAGTGGTGGTGAATTTTGGGCATATAGCAAGTGTTTTTCAAATTACCTGTGCTTTCATAGTTTTTACAGTAAATATATATTAAAATGTTTAATAAGAGAAGTTTAAGAATGGTCAAGACATCAGTGCTGAATAAATGTGAAGCAGGAAAGCAGACCTCAGACTGACTTGCACTGTGTGTTTTATAGATAATTAGTACTGAGCATTAATTCATATTTGCATCCTGCATGCTTACAGTTCTGAAGTGTGCTGTGCTGCACAGAGCCTGTCTACTTTGTGCTCCATAATCTACATGGAATCAAATCCCATTCTGTACATTTAATTGGCAAATGAGCATGGGAAAGCATACATCTAGGCAGTAAGTAGGAGTAAGTGTGCCTAAATGATGGCATAATGGGATAATTACAACACTCACCATTACTATATACAAGAATGAATGCCCCATAAAGAAAGATTTTTATTTCTTCCCCAAATGGAGGACTCAGTGCTCGTCAGGAGAGTTCAAAGCAAGGTATTTGACTAGCCTATCTCTATTGTCTTTGTCTCATAAACCCTATGAGGAAAATCTCAATATTCTTACTTTATACACAGTGAAATTTGAATTCAGAGCAAATCACATCCCTAGGTTCAAGGTGTTAGAAAATGATAGCCCCGGATTCCCAGCCAAGATTTGGGAATCTCAAGCTCATTCTGTACCCATGGTGGATAACCTCTGCCTTGTCATTTCGTGGATGAAAAACAGATGTTTAGAGAGATAACCAGATTGGAGTGATGTCAGAGTAAATGTGTCATAGACTCAGGATTTGCTCCCACATTTCTCAGTCTAGTGAATATCTACAAATCTTAGCTGCTTCCCTGGATTTCTCAATGATACTGATGGCATAGACACTGTGCCCTTCAAGAAGGACCCCAAAACTGGCAGTGGAGGGTACATACCCCCTCTCCAGCACTCTGGGAGGCCAAGCTGGAGGGTCACAAGTTCAAGCCCAGCCTGAGCAATTTAGCAAAACCCTGTGTCCAAATAAAAACTTAAAAAAGAGCTGGGTATATAGCTCAGCGCAAAGGCTCTGCGTTTAATCTTCTGTACCAAGGGGTGGGGGCAGGCACCAAAAAGACCACAGGACAATATATCTTCAAAGAGTTAGTAGAAAGATTATGGGTACTTTAGAGCAAATAGACTTTTAAGCTGAGAGAATAAAGTTTCAACCAACAAAGTTCTGACATGAAGTTGTAAAATGTTCTCAGTTCAAACATGCAGATATTTCATTTTAGATGACTATGCTGATGCAGGGTAACACTGAAGTGTGATCTGTATTACAACTTGAGGAGCGATGCAAAATGAATGAGCCCTCTTAAAGACAGAATGAGACAAAACTTGGTATGAAGCCTGCAGGCAGAGCCACCTGCCAGCCTGGTGCACCATACCAGGCCTTTGTTAGGCTGACGTAAACTCTGTGTAAGAAGATTTTGATATTCCATCCTCTAGGGATAGTCTGCAGGTGAAGCCTCCTCAGACTACGTTCTCTACCTCATTTAAAGGAGTTGGCTCAGTGTGGAGCTTTCCAGCCTGCAGAGAAACTAGAAATCATTCTCTCTCCTTTGCAATAACTCCAGGACAGTCGATTATTCACCTGGATAAATCTCCCCTGGGTTCTATCTGTACCCCTCATACTTTCAAATACTTTCCAACGGGGTGACCCTTGGAGCTTTGTCATCCCGTTGCAAGTTGCAAGCCTTACATCTGCTATTATATGCGCATTTCTTTCCCAAGTGCTGCAATTACATTGCTTTCCCAAGACCCTGACCATGTGGCTCCTTCCTTAAATATGTGCTCCACTCCCCTTTAGTAAATCCCATCACATTCAAACACAGTGACCTGAACCCTGATTCCCCCGTGTCACATTTTCGGCTGCTGCCAGCTTGTGCCTCCTGTTCTTATCTTCCATCTCACCTCCTGTCCCTGTTAGCTGCCTGTGTATTTCTAGCCTTTCTCATGTGTCACCTGCCTCCTGCCACAGATCCCAGTCTCTCCCTTTGTCATGTACACTCGCTTTGTGATGTTTTGCTACATCCCCGCAAGTGGTGCCACAGTCACTCTGGGACCCAGTGTGGGTCCCGGTCACTTTGCCGAAGCCTGACCCAGCAAAGGCTGGGAGTGAAGTGCTCACTTAGAGGGCTGCACACTGGAACGACGAAGCCTGAGCAGGTGAGGGAAAAGGAGAACTGCTTCCTCATCCATTCACACCTCACTACGTGCACCTCAGACACTGTGCTGCGGAATCTGTGTGTGTCTAGGCCTTTATTTACTCATGTGCTACAAGAGGCCATGGTGGAAAGGGTTCTCAGACTTCCTTGGCACATCCTCTTAGTGTCTCTGCTATATTTTCATGGAATAACCATGAAACTATTTGTTTGTTTGAGTACTTGGATTTAAATAACTTAATAAGTACTACCTTGGTAATGGCCTCGTAGCCACTAGAAAAACAGCTGCACATTATCAAGAGAAAAGAAAATTTCTAATCCCTGTGAGGCACTGCAGAAGATTCTCAGACCTTAGACTCACACTGGCCTCTCAAGTCCCATTCCACACTGATTTTGTGTTTACTTGGTTTTTTGATAATGACCACTAAGCTTTGCCCAAAATAGATTGTGGAAAGGAAAGCAGCATAATATAAAGTTGAGGCAGAAGTATTTTGAACTAGTGGTCCTTGTGGTGTTGAGGTGCTGTTAGCCTCAGAAATTGTAAGTTTCCACAGCACCCTTCTGTGTTTGCTGTGTTGTCGTGGGATGTCCTCATGCAGTGTGGGAATCGTGGAGATGCCATTTCTGTTCTCATGGTCGTTTTAGGCTGATATAAATAAGGGAAGGTGCTATGAAAATTCACCAGGCAAGAGTTGAAGTTCTATTTGTGATTTTTATGGGCCAATAGATTGTCAAAATGAAATTGTGACTATGTAGTGTTGCCTACTTTTTATGCTACCAAAAAGAACTGGAAGATAAAAGAAAAACACATCACCTACTATTATCGCCATTTGGATTCTTTTTAATTGAAGTGTAATTTACATGTAGTAAAATGCACCTGTCTTAAATGCTCAGTTAGATGAAATTTTCCCGACATCAGTTCCCATGATACTTAACTGTGTCAGCCTGAGTAAGAAACACCTAGCTCACTGGTTTATCACAGTTCTGGGTGTAGATGATGCAATTACTGAAGACAGAGGACCTACTCTGGAGGTTGGTGGCACCAGCCAATCAGCTTGCATCCTGGGTAGAACAAAAAGGCAAAGAAGAAGGAAGCCTCCTCACTTGTGCTTCTTTGGAAGAGCTCTGATCTTCTCCATCACCTTTGGATGTGTGTCTCCAGGCTCCAGCGCAGACTTTTCAGTTTCCATATACAGGCAGCACCCTGCAGCGAGCATCACGCCTTCAAGTTTTGAGGGCTCCTCTGACTTTCCAGCGTGCAGATGTGCAGGAGGGCCTGTTGGCATTCTTCCACCCTGACTCTGCAAGTGGCCATTGTAACCCTAACTTACGAATCCTTTATGTATCATATATGTGTGTGTGTGTGTGTGTGTGTGTTTGTGACATATACTGTATATAGATATATGTATAGCATTATATTGTATTATATTAAATCTGCTCCTCTGGTGAACCCTGATACAGCACTCATGTAACCAGCATCATCAAATCAAGAAATAGATCCACCTCAGAGCTTCTCTTTGGCTCTTTATGAGTAGGTCCTCTCTCCTCACCCCACTACAGTGTTGTAACCACTGTGTTTTTAACTCTGTCTCTGTAGAGAAGTTTCACTGGTTCGTGAACTTCATAGAGTATGCACTTTTGTGTCTCGCTTCATTCTCAGCCTACTGTCTGTGAGGCTCATTTATGTTGTTCTTTGTGTCAGTAATAGGTCCTTCATTCTTTCTGAATTGTACTTCATTGTACAAATATGTTCCATGTATTCTTTTTTTTTTAGGGAAAGGATTTTTCCAATGGGGTAAATGCTCTTTTTATTTTCTTCATAGATGTGCTGTATATGAATGCTTCCTTAAGCAATATATTATTTAGATATTTTTGTTTGTAACTTTAGAAAATTATATGCTGTTTTATAGAAATTATACTCTACAGCTTCCTTTTTTCAACATCATGTTTCTGAGCCTTCTGTATTCAAGATTATCTGTTGCTCACTGATTTTAGTGCCAAATATTATTCCATTTATGAAAAAGTCACAATTTTTTATTTGTTTTCCTATTGATGGACAAATCCTTTGTATGCTAAATACACCAAGGTTTTACTTTCATCAGACACTTAATTTTGCAAAGAAATAAAAATAACTTACCACAGTTTTTTCTAAATGATTTCCCCCAAGCCATTTACTAATTACGAAGCAAAAAACATTGACTTTGTGCCTCAGTCACCCTACCTTCGAGACAAAATACCTGACACCCACAAATGAAAGGAGAGATTTATTTTGGCTCACAGTTTTTAGAGGGTACAATCTCTAGTTGGCTGATTCCAAGGAGGGAAGGGCATGGTAGAAGGGTTTGGCAGAGAAAAGCTGCTCACCTCATGGTCATCAGGAAGCAGAAGGTGAAGGGAGGTGCTTGGGAGGGTTATGCCTTCCAGATCACACTCCCTGTGACCCAGCATTTCCGCCCAGACCCCACTTCCCAGGGGCACATTCAGCTCTGCACTGTTTGGTGGACTAATTCACTGCTGAGTATGGCACTCTCATGATCCTATCACCTTACAAAAGCCCAAATTCTGAACACATGAGCCTTTTGGGGAACATGCTAGATCTAATCCATAATACTGTGTAATGAATAAATGAATAAACAGAATACAGCTGTTAGAGATGAACATTCCCAGTAATAAAAAAGATTGACATTGTATATCCCTTGATATGAGAAAAATATATTGCTTCTGTGGTATTTTGACCAGAAATGGGTAACTCTAATTATGAGACAACACTGAACAAATCCAAATTGAGGGATGTCCTTTGAAATACTTGGGAGCAGCACTTTGCAACAGAGACTAAGGAGAGAGACCAGGAAACTCAGTCTACAGAGTCATGAATCTTGAAGTAGAGAAATGACATCAGTGGGGAACTGCTAACATCTGAGTAAAATCTGCATATTGGTTAACTGTTTTCTACTAACATTAATCTCTTAGCTTCTAATATAGCTGTGCCATATGTTAACATTGCAGGAAGTTAAATGGGGATATATGGGAATTCTCTCACTATTTTTGCATCTTTTTGCTAAATCTAAAATTATTATAAGACACAAAGTTAAAAATAAATAGAAGCAAATCTATTGCACCACCACAACTCAGAATTCCCCCTTGGGTTTTAATTCAATTGCTATTTATTTCTCATTCCCATAAGTCTGTTTGGCTACTTTTTAAAAGCCATCTACTGACTTCTTAGATTGAATTTATCTGTTACTATAGCTTTACTATTATTATTTATTTTTAACTGACACAAAGTCATTGTGCATTGTCATAATTATTAAACCACCCTTCTTCTTTCAATAATTTTCTAAAAGAAAACAAACCCGTGGTCTCAGTGGAGGTTATTTCAGGATATGTCTGCAGACCTAAGGCAATCCTGGTGTTACTGTCATGCAGTGTTCAGTGACTGGTCTTGGTTTACAGAGGAACTCTGGTTCATGGGCTAATGGTAACAAATAAACAGGCACTGGTCTCCTGATAAACAACACCAAAACTAAGGAAACCTCACACAAAACTTTCCTTTTGCCTTTTCTGTTTTGAGACAGGGTCTCACTATGTAGTTCAACCTGACCTTGCACTTACTATATATCCCAGGCTGGTCTGGAACTCACAGTGATCATCCTGCCTCATTTTCCTGACTGCTGGGATTATAGATGTTCACCACGAGGCCTGGCTCAAGACCTTTCCACAAAAAGAGAAATGTACATGGCCAGGTGAGAAAACTGCCATCTGATATGACCTCCAGTATGGACCCGTGAAAGCCTGGTCCTGTAGCTCCGAGATAACCAGCTGCAAGAGAAAAGTATTAGAAAATAGAATGAACCCTGAAATGAACAGGTCTATGCCTTTAAAATCCTATTGGCTTTTTTATCTAAAGAACAATCTTGCCTTTAGGTCTTACAAAACTATCAAATTCATCTCCCAAGGCTTATTGACAGAAAATAATAAGAGTTAAGCCAGCCCCACTGCTATTTCCTGTCTCCTAAGTAACAGGCCTTGCCTGTTCCAGTGCATTTACGTGATTGAGCTCATTCACTCCTCACAACAAGAGGACTGGCCAGTGATTGTCATCGTCCATCCTATTTTATGGATGAAGGTAGATGCTTTGTCCAAAGTCCTACAGCCAGTGTATGTGATGCCAGATCTTTTCATTCTTAGCACACTGTGTTGTACCCTGGGTCACTGGCTGACCATCTGCCACAGTCTGTATGTGGCTGATGTTTTAGATGCAGGCACTAGAAGCCAAATAAGATGATATTGAGAAAATTGGCCTCCGGGGCCCACATTTCAGGGTTACTATGGAACCCTGACTTGTGTTCAAACATTTTCATCTGGAACACACTCCAGGGCACAAAAGGGACATAAGTCCCAGTTATCAAGGCCCAAGTTCTAAGCATTTGGTTGGGAGCTTTCACAGGTATTCCATTATTTAATCATGATGTGGCCATGAGAGGTCAAGAAAAAGAAAATCCCCAGTGGTTGAGAAAACTGATGCTCAGTTTGTGAGGTATTTGAAGCCTATAATTTTGAGATAGGATCTAAACCTCAGGCTTCAGCTTCTCAGTCCCCAGCACTTTCCAAACCTATCCAAGCCAGAGAAATTTAGGACCATAATCTTACATCACTTATTTAACACTTAAAGAAACATTGAACCACTTATGAAACTGAACATTTAGGAGATTTAGTCTTTTGGAAACCATATTTTATGTAGTTATTTTAAAACTCTGTATTTATATAGTAGGTTTATGAGGATCTGGTTAGGTCCATGCTCAGCAAAGGAAGTGGGGGGCACCAACACTGATTTTACACTCCTGTGAGTTTGCATACACTTTCTGAAAAGATACTGACTTCATACTTCCTAAGATCAAACAGAAATGCGCAGAATCCTAGTATTTACTTTTGACTTACTGAGAACATTTTGAGGGCATCTGTTAGACTACATAACTACAACCAACAATAACTATATAAAGTAGACAAACTCTAAAGTTTCAAAAAACTGGGCAGTAACTTCCTACTAAATCCTGACTGAATTGGAAAGAAGGGCCTACCATTTTGTATAGCTTGTCCTCATCTTTTGCCACAGGTGATTGTTTAAGAATGGACACATGACTCAGGCTGGGCCAATGAGAGTTCCTTCTTCAGGAATTTGTAGTGGAACAAAGAGAAATTCATTCTTCCTGTTGCTGAACCTACAGTATCTAGGATCTAGAGCCATGGGCAGGGAGCAGAGAGGCCATGGGCTGGGAGCAGAGTGAAGTGACTCTGCAGCAGAAGAAGAATTAAATAGAGGTGTTCTGTCTATTTATTAAGTTCAATCAGGACACAAAAAGCAAACTAGCTATTTTAACAGATTTTCTAATGGGAATTGGTTAAAAGTGTTGCAGGGCAGCAAGACCAATGAGAACACTGACATTACACAGAAATAGTAACTTCAGGAAAGAGCTAACATTCCTAGGGCAAGGGAAATATAGGGAAGAAGCTTAGAAGAGGGTGGTGCAAGTTGAGACTCAGACCTGTGGAGAATGGGCACTGTCCATTTGTAGTTGGTACCTCTGTAACTCACAGAAAATCTCCTGAGGTTGAGCCTCAGGGAGAAGGGGTCGGCCAGCTGGAGACATATTGCTGAAGGGCCACCATGAGGTGGGTTATGGATATGCACTGAAAAGCTCATTGAAAAACCTGGAGCACAGGTGCCCTGGACCCAGCTGCTGGGGAAATGCATGTTGTTAGGTGACATGGTTAGTAACAGCAAGCATCTGGGGTCCTTTCTTCGTCTTTCAGGCTTTCAGGCTCTTCCTGGTATCCATTCCCTTTGGATGGGATATCATAGAACCAGTCAGCGAAACAGAAACGTGATTTGTAAAGACCTAGCTCCAGTATCACAAAGAAGAGTTAATAAGAGTGAGCTGGGAGCTAAGAGATAAAAGCTTAATGGCCAGGATGCATTGACAGGCATGGTCTTGAGAATCCAGGTGTCTTTCTGGCTCCTGGACTGGGATTTCTCCATAGCAGCATTATTGACATTTAGAGTCAGATAAATCCCTGTCATGGCTTGTCCTTCACATTTTAGGAGGTTGAAAAGCATCCCTAGATGCCAATAGCAACTCCGCAGCTGACAGCCACAATTATCTTTACACATTGTCAAATATTTCTTGGGGGACAAAATCTCCCCCAGTTGAGAACCACCAAACTAAACACTCACTTTGTGTTCTGTGAAGCATGTCTGTTATTTTAATAATACCCTTTTCCCCACTTAAACTATTGCAAATGAACTCTTATTTCCTGCAACCCAGGAAGTCTTACAAGTCGTCCTAACATTTATTGAGATCTTAAATACATCTCAGGCCCTGTGCTAAGCATCTACAGACCTCATCTATGTGAATGCAGTCAACAACCCTGTGAGGCAGATACACTTGTTTAGTCCTCATCTGACGGAAGAAGAAACTGAAGGTCTGTGAGATAACTTACTCCCAGTCATTTAGTAAGGCAGGGCCTTCATGACCATGCAGCTCTCCTGCCACATGTTTCTACTCTCCAGTGTCACAGGCAGCCATAGTCTTGGCCCAGTATCCTTACTTATAGTAAATTGAACCACATGATATTGCCATGTTTATAGGTCAAAAAGGTCAAATATCAGCAAATTTATTTTGCATCCTTCATCAGTAATGCCACCATCCAATAATTGTGCCCATTCTTCAGGCCGGTTTCTACTCCTCTTCCTCCATTAGCTCTTCCTGGACTGCTTGAGTTTATGAAGATATGTTTAATTTGCTGGAGCTGCCATAAAAAAGTGATACTGAATATGGAACTTGAGTAACAGAAATGTACCCTTTCTAATTTCTGGGGGTTAGAAGTCCCAGAGCAAGGTGCCAGCTGTGCTGTTTTCTTCTGAAACCTCTCTCTTTGGTTTGTAGGTGGCTGGTTCTCCTTGTATTGTCATATGGTCTTTGCTTTTTTACATCTACATCTTTTTTTTTTTTTTTTTTT
>NW_022900928.1:123538801-123547415 GCF_012274545.1 Fukomys damarensis
TTTTTTGAGACAGATTCTCACTGTGTAGTTGAGACTGACCTGGAACTCACTATGTAGCCCAGGCTGGTCTCGAACTCACAGCGATCCTCCTGCCTCGGCCTCCTGAGTGTTGGGTTTACAGGAGTGTGTCACCATGCCTGGCCTACATTTACATCTTAATTTCCTTTCTATCAAGGAAACCAGTCATATTAGACTAGGGCCCACCTTAAATGACGTCGACTTGACTTAATCACCTCCTTAAAGTCTCTATCTCTAAATATAATCACGTTTTCAGGTTGTGAGGTTAAAGACTTTATCATGTGAACACAGCTCTGCCCATGACAGGGAAGTTCACCCTCTTGGAAGCACCAAGTGACTGGTGTTTTTGAGATTCACTTGTCCCTTAATCGTATTTGTTTTATTTGGCTCTTGAAATGTTTTGTTTTACATAAATGTGTGTAAATCTTGACTCTTCAAGAAGTCCTTATGTTACTAAGAACACTTTCTCTCCAAAACTTAGCTCAGTGGTGGGCACAATTCAGTAGCATTTTATATATAGTTATCATTACTTTAATATCAATACTGAATTAAAATAGAAACATCGATTTTTAAAATTCCAAGATTTCTTCCATCTTTAAGTTTCTGTAGCTCACTGTTATTTAAAACCACTTTTATGCAATTATAATACTCTGAGTTCTCTAGAAAACCTTTATTATTACCTAATTTTCTTCCTGATGAGCCAGCACCAATGCTATCAAGAACCGAGTTTCAAAAACACTCAAAACTGATTTGCCCTGCTGGAGCCCCTCGAGATTTTCAGTTCTAACTGCTGATGAAGTAAACACAGGCTCCAAGACTAAGAGAAAGAAAAATATTAAGACCAAAAAAGCATATGTAAAAGTCTGTGAGCCCAACCCACAGGCCAGCTAAAAATAGAGCTCCATTATGACCACTTCCTCAGCCAAGTCAGAGAGGCCGGAGAGTGGCTGATGGATGTCATTGCTTGCAAAGGAAACACAAGTTTATGGAGTAAATGTAAATATATTCATTCTAGGGAGTACTTTTCAGATCCACGCTGACTTTTGGCTGTGGTTCACAGCATTTATGCACACAGAAATATTTAGAGCTCTGTGTGTAGCAATCATTGTTTCTTCTAGAACCTGTAGAGATACCTAATTTATAACATTTTTATTGACCAGAGAAATGGTGAACAGGCTCCAGATCATTTCCCTGATGAATGGCTTCAGTGCATGATTTATCAATCACAGTTTTGCATCTGTTCATTTGCCTTCTCTCACCAAATATTTATGTGGTGCCTACTTTGTGTTGGTTTGATTTAACTTTACCAGTCTGCGCAGTAGTCAGCCAGCTACTCTGGATCTGCAAGATATAGGGACACAGTAGGGATGTTGCTTAAAAGTGGAGCCTGGGGCCATCAGCCTCCCACACTTGTTGGCTCTGGGCTTTAGGCAACTCTGTTAGAATTCAAGATCAAGTTGCTGCACATTGGGTGTAAGGTGAGACATCTTCTTGCTGCATAGAGACACCTTCTCACTCTGTCCTCACCTCTCAGAAGGCAGCGAACTCTCCAAAGTCTCTTTTATAATGACACTGAACTCATGTGTGACGTCTTCGTCCTGAAGACCCAGTCACTTCCCAAAAGCCTCATCTCCAAATATCGTCACCCTGGGGGTGAAACTTCATCATAGGAATTAGGGGGACGCAGACCTCAGTGCAGCGTGCCCAAAGAGAATGGAAGTCCACAAGGCTTGGATGAATCCCTTCATGTTCTTGTGGTCCAGTACAGGGAGGGGGACTGGGAGGGAAGAATAGATGTTTTTGTTAAGGACTAGAGTTAAAGACACAGGGCGTCTGACTCCAAGGTACTGTCCAGATAGGCCTTCAAAGTGTGGTGTGCTAGCATCCTGTGTGTACAATAACCAAGATGAGAAGCCCCCCACCCTCACCTCAAATGCCCCAGCACAACATAAGGTCCCAGGAATAACAGGTTGGGAGTGCTTGTAGCAATTATTCTTACTAAATGTTCTTGAGAGTAGAGACTATTACTTGTCGTCCATAGTGTGTAGTCCAGAGGCTGATGTACTAAATATATATATATATATTATATATTGTATTAATGACAGTCACTGAAGTAGATGCTAGGGTTATATAGCTAAGAAGGCATGGTCCTTGTTCTTCAGGAGCTGAGCCCTAAGGAGATACACATGTGTGTACGCACACACACCCACACACCCACACACACACATATATACACACAGAGGCACAGACACATACACAATAAATGCACCCCAGTACAGGACTAGAAGAGGTGTAATAAAAACACAGGGTTAAGAGCTCCCAAGCCTGATTACAAAGCACTAGGGGCAATGTGGTGCTGTCCCAAGGCAGGGCTCTTCCAGCAGGAGGAAGAATGTGTGCAGACAGCAAAGAGCTGGGGTAGCAAGCTTGAGAAATGATTGGGGATCAGCCAGATACAAACCCAGCTGACATTTTGCTTGCTGTGACTACGGAGAATGATGAAAAATGCTCATCCCCAGGAGGCCACACCCCAGAGGGTTCTCCCAAGCAAATTCTAGACTGGTGAGAGTGGAAAGCCTTCTCTAAATGTACTGACGTTTGGCACATAGTCTGCTAAGACAAGAGATTGTCTCCACAAATGTCTTTAGAAGCAGGAAGGAGAAAGAGCCTGGTGCTGAACGGTTGGATGCAGGGTGTGGCTCCATGGTTTATGTGGCTCTGAGATTCTTACCAAATGACTTTCCTCCCCAGGCCTTGGAAAGAGAGACAAGTCATCGGCAGCCTGAGAGTGAACAGCAAAGTGCCAGAATCGCCTGGGAGTTGATCTTGCTGATGTTCACAGTGGCTCTGAGCAGCCATTGGAAGAGGCATGGAGGGATGGAGCAGTGCTGTTTTCTGGAGAAAAAAAAAACCTCTTGCCGATCCAGCTGTTCACTCAAACAGAATAGGCCCACAGGCCCTAAGGCAGGAATCACAGAATGAACTACAAGGGCTGAAGGGAGCCAGAGGGATCCATGAATTAATATGTATTAGACAGCTACTTTGTACCAGACATTGTTGGGGAGGGACATACAGATCTGCCAGCCACAGGGACTGTTCATAAGAAAATCACAGTTATCCTGAGAGGCAAGAAAATGGAAACAAGAAACGTGGGGTGTGTTTGTGCAGGGGGCTTTGGGAAAGGAACATTCTAGTGTACCTGCCTGGGGAAGCCCTGAGAGGAGGCATGCAGAGGGTGGCATGAGACTGGGCTGGAAGCTTCCTGTGGATGACAAATCAGGAGAGAAGCAGAGAAGATGGTTTACAGTCGACTGCTAAATTATATCTTAGTGGGTATTTAGCCCAAAGGTAGGATGGTAATCCGATGAAATACTAGAGATTCATCATTTTAAATAGATTTCTGTGTATTATTGTTTTTCCTTCTTTACTTCTCCCCATACCATACATGATTTGTATAAAACTGTTTCCTGGTGTTCAGTAGCATTTTGCCAACAAGTAGTGCTGTCTGCTTTGAGAAGAATATAATCTTTTTCTTCTGCCAAAAACTGGAAATCTAAATCCAGGTCTTGGTTCTGGCTGGGAGACAGTAGTTGAGTACAAACAGAAATTATAATATCTGTTGTGAGAAAAAGCTCAGAAACACATGGAAGTGCTTTGGAATTATAAACAGGGCAAAAAGGGCTGCAGCGAATTCCTCTCAAGTGAATGCCCGATCCTCACCAAGCCCTGCCATAGTTCTCGGTATAGTGCTGAGCTTTCCCACCCTCCCTTCATGTCTCCAATTCTTTGTATTTGTGGTTCTATCCCCATTTTTGTGCAATAAACCTGCTTTTTTTTAATTAAGCCAGTGTTGAACTGGGTATAGCCAGTCCCCTAAAGTCCTGCCTGATCAAAGGGGAAAGGGACTGACTCCGATGAAATAGAAGATGCCTCTAAGTACTCTGGCTTTGTTTAGAAGAAATCAGCAAGGTTATTCTTTTCTGCTGGGTGTTTAAGACCAAGTTAAAGTGAGACCTGTGTCGATCAACATGAACCTCTTGCTATCTGTCAAGGTCAGTTAAGTCTCTTCAGGCATTATTTTGGAGCCATGCATAGAACTCTCAGCTCCTTTGTCAGTGTCAGCCATCAGGATGGGTCGTGGCCTTACTTGACCATGCTGCTTTCAGTGAAAGCATGCGAGACTTTTCCCTCAAGGTGACCCTCCTTTGGCACACGGTATGTTTGTCCTCTGATGCCTAGTAATCTCCCTGCTCAAGAGGTGGAGAGACTTACCAAAGATGTAGGATCCCGTAGGAAAGGTTCTTTTGTGTCCTGGATCTTGTAGACCTTGAGGGGCCAGGGCCAAAATATTGGAAAATATCAGCTGTCCTCATAATCCAGTTACCTTTCTAGTTTTGGTCTCCAAACTTTAGTTGTTGAACACCCAGAAGAGAAGATCAGTGACATTAGTAGTGCAGTAGGAGCAGTGAGTTTAACTGTTATAATTTTGTCTGGATGTTAAGCACTTTGAAATATAAAGCATAGTTAGGGGGCTGTTATTTCTTATCAACCATAGTTCTAGTAGTTTAATCCCTGCAGAACGTTAACACACAACAGTTATATATTACAGAAACTTAGGGTCAAGAGCCCCACATCATATTTTAGCATGACAATCATGATGACATTTTCTTTGTAACAATGTCCATCTTAGTATGGAATAATCTTTCAGTCAAACACCTCCATCCGATCACAAGACATTAATTAAGAAAGCTCTCATTTGTTACCCTTTAGTCGGATGTCATCTGAAGAGAATGTACACATTGGCCTTTAAATGCACCTTAGGAATCCATAGTGTCTAACCTCTATTTTACCGTATGATATTGTTTTGACCATTTGGGGACTGAACATCTGTAAGCATAGTGACACATTTAACATACATCACATAAGTTTTTAAGAAAATTGTTATTTGACTAGTTATCTCATGCTGGCCTGACGTGTATCTCTTATCATAAGTAGCTGGAGTGCAAGAGAAAGACAGATAACTGAGTCAAAAAGATCATTACCATAAATAATACCTTAGAAGACCTGTACACCCAGAAAGCATGAATATATACACCACGAAATAACAATGAGTATCAGTTACATGAAACCCTTTGTCCTTTAATTTTGTTTATACCAAAAGCATTTAAATAAAACCTATTGTTTTCCCATGGAAAACTTAGCCGTTTGACCATGACCAATGTGTACTGAAAATCCGTGTATGCTTGCTCTGTGACTTGCTCCTCCATTTGATCCCCATTTAATCATGATTACCTGGGTGATTGTATTTGTAATCTTATTGGTTGGTCAGGTTTTGTCCCTCCTCATGCCCACCTTGTAATTTTCCATTGGGTCTTACAGTTTTATCTCACTTTGCATCTGCCTCACAACATGGCTTGGCTGTATAAAACATCTTGGAGAAGTGGGGTGAGCAGGCAACCCACATTCCAGTCCCCCATCTGTCTCTCTTAGACAGAAGCTTTCTTTCCCTCAATAAATTTTTCCTACTCTAAAAGAAGGGGGAGGGAGGAGAAGTCAGAAAGGTCAGCCCAGGAGAAGGAGGAGCAAAGTAATAAGGCATTTAGCTTGATATCTAACATTCCGTTAAGCTTTTTATGGTGACAAAACATATTTTTAATTTTAGATTTGGAAATCTTTATAGCCATGCAGCCTACTGACTATCCTGAGAATTCAGGTTGGTTGATGTTATGATGCATTTCTTCTAAGAAACTTTATAGAGAACAATTGTTTCATACCTCTATATTTCAGTTCCACTTAAATACCGATTCAACTCATACTGTATGTCAAATGTGCTATGTGAAAGTAAAGTACAACAGAATAATTAAGAAACTTAATGCTTTTCTAATATATTGCATTATATATTATATATATATTAGAAGTCACTAAGGATGTGATTAAATTGATGTTATTGATTTAGCTTAATATGCTTTTTAAAAATTAAAAAATGCATCTGTAATTGCAGTAAGATTTGCTTTTTATTTATTTATTTGTTAAGATTTGCTTTTGCAAGACTTTGGCTTCTCTTCTTTGCAGGTCTCCTTAACATGCAGAACCTTCCAACCACAATAAAGACAACAGACCTCAGTTCACAGGGGACCTAATTAACATTACCAAGTTACCAATAAGGGAAAGTCCCTGAGGATATGTACTCGGTAGGGAGTGATGCCTCATCAGAAGGACAGCAACCCCAGGCTTTAAAGAGGGGTGTACAGAAGCCAGCTTAATCATCCTTTAAGCACATGACCTGCAAAGTCAAGCAAGATGAAAGAGAAATGTATGTGGCAATTCATAAATACTATTAGTTTGAAGTCTGAAAGAATATGGTATGGGTGACTATATCTAAAATGTAACTTTTAAGATTGAAGATGAGCTATCACTATAATATAATTGAAACCACGATAAAGAAGAAAGAGGAGGAAAAGGAAGAGGATGAAGATGAGGAGGAAAACCTCTGTGTTGGCATTCTTTCTTAAGGATGGGGACAGTTACATTGCTTTGAGATTAATTAATGACTTTGAAGCTAAAAAGACTTCATCAGGTGAGGAAGTAGCTATGCAGAGACGATTTTAGTTTTTTAATGACTAATTTTCTAGTTTTAAAAGTAAAAATAAAGACAAGTTATTGAGTATATAAAGGGAAGACTTAGCAGAGGTGAGTAAAGTCAAACCATGCTTTTTTGTCTGCTTCTGTTTGAGAGGAAGGTGAGAATCCTGGCTACTATCTACAAGTGTTCAATTCTAAAGGGAAATGGAACAGAATTCCTGGGCAATCCATGGGTTCCCAAGAGCAATGGATTTGTCTTGTCTGGCACTAATTTCATCTCTGAGTTACCTTTTGAGGTCTTAGGTGATCCCACAGAAACATCTGAGGGCTCCATCTCCATTTGCTGGGAATGAAACACTTCTGAACATGAAAGTTTTGGTAATTCGAAAGTATCTGTATCAATGTCTCTAATTCCACCTTTGACTTTTGCCAGGGGCAACCAAGTTTTTTTTTTTAATCTCTTCATACATTGACATTGTATATAAGAAAATTCTAATCGCATTCTAGAAATCCAACATGACATTGGAACCTACATACAAACTACTGAATTACACCAAAGTCACATGATGACTGTCCATGTCTTTGGTTGTACCAGGGAAAGCAGAGAGGTAGTTCAGAGAAGAAGGTACCAGCAAGGGGGAAAGGAAGGGCTAGGTGACAAAAGGCAATTTGATGTGGGATTTGGGAGATGGGGTGAGAGTTTTGGGAGAGAAAAGGGCAACTGTTCAGATGTGAGGCAAAACTGGAAATGATTTTACGGAAGTTTTGCTATGTTCATTGAGAGGAATTTCCCCAGTGTTTCTTTGGTTTATGAATGGATGGATTCTACTGGGTGACACTTTGTTTCATCATTTCATGATGTACTGCAGTGGGGATGTGAATTTTTCAACTCTCATCGTGAGTCATTTCCCAGAACATAGGTGCATGATGTTGGGATGGACATAGGGAAGCGAATGAATTCCACAGCACATGACAACTTCATGTCAAATACGATTCAGACCAGGGAGACCAGAAAAACTCAAACTTTCTTGGTTTTCCTGGAAATCATCTTTGTGAATTAATTACCTATGCCTTGCTGGAAAACCAAGTTGAACTTCTGACTGAGAGTGGTTTTAAAATGATTGACACTGCTTTGATTGTTCAAAGAAGGGAAACATGTCTTGGACAGAAATGTGAGAAAATAAAGAAAATTTACACAGAAAAGAAAGAAAGCCAAAGCAGATTAGAAATTAAAGAAAATAATATCCAAAGGCCCATAGTAATCATTACCAATGCTCAGGCTGTGGCTTTGTATTGTTTATTTCTCTTTTGTGGTGCTGAGGATAGACTGTTGCTTTTTGTTTAAATTCATTCCCTTGAAAGTTATGACTATCTCTGTTGAGGCTTAGAGTTTATTTTGACCTTATCTTTTATTCAGGTCATACATTTTTAATCTCTAAGAATCTCAAACAGAGGAAAAAAACTAAAGAAGAATATTTTTTAGATTTCCTGATTTTAGAATTTAACAGGATTATGTTATTATAGTAAAACCAGCATAGGCTTATAATGAGAGTTTAAGTGTGAGATTTTAATAATTTCATACTCACAGTTGATGGGATTCAAATGACATCAATAATATAAAACACACTGCATAAATTACATTTTAGTCCACAGGATACATAAACAAGCATGCTGCGTTAAGCAATTCAGGCTGCTATGACAAAATATCACAATCTGAGTGGTTTTTAAACAAATTATTCCTATACTTATGGAGGCTGGACATCCAAGATCAAAGTGCTGTCAGATTTGATGTAAGGTGAGGGCCATTTCCTTCTCTCTCTGGCTTTCAATGTGGTATAAGGGATAAGGCAATTCTCCAGGGCCTCTTTAAGAGGGGCTTTATCACCAATCTAATCACCTCCCCACTTCTCATTATAACACTTTGTGATTAGGTTTCAGCACATGAAACTGGGGGAACACAACTTGTAGTCCATACCACATACTTTGTAACAATTTTTTTTTTTTTTTTTTTTTT
>NW_022900928.1:123547860-123606209 GCF_012274545.1 Fukomys damarensis
TTTTTTAAAATTTTTTTTTTTTTTTTTTTTTTTTGGTACTGGGGTTTGAACTTAGGTCCTTGAGCTTGCGAGGCAGGCACTGGAACCACTGAGCTAAATCCCCGACCCTGTACCACACACTTTGGACTGAGAACATCAATGGTTTAGGAAAGAGAGATGAAAGGCCAACAAGTCCTGGGTGTGAGTTGCTCTTCATCCCCAACAAATGAGCAAATGTCAGCCTTTGGAGTGAAGTTGCACAAAACAGGAGATTTTCATGAAAAACAAATTGCCACCTGGGTTTGAAGATAGTGAACCAAATAGCTAATTTTATCGCTAACACAGTACCTGTCATCACTTTCAGTCTCAAGAGCAGGTATGCATTAAGCATATAAATTGCCAAAATACCGATTTCTGGGCAGCATCCCCAGGAATGCTACTATAGCAAATCTTCAGCAGCTCCAGGAAATCTGCATTCAAATGCAATCCTGGTTGAAATACCAATAGTGTAACTCACAGAATTAGAGAAAACAATCCTAAAACTTATTTGGAACCAGAAAAAGACTTAGAATAGCAAAAAGAATTTTAGGCAACAAAGGTAAGGCAGGGAGCATGACAATCCCGACTTGAAATTATATTACAAAGCTACTGTGATAAAAACAGCATGGTACTGGCAAAAAATAAAAACAAAAACAAACAAACAAACAACAGGCCCAAGGGTTAGTGGAACAGATTAGAAGCTGCAGAAACAACTGCAAAACACACCTTATCTTCAACAAAGGGGCCAAATACCTTACTGGAAGAAAGATGGCCTCTCTAATAAATGGTGCTGGGAAAATTGGCCTTCCACATGCTGAAGACTAAGACTAGATCCATATCTCTCATCATGCACTAAACTAAAATAAAAATGGATTAAAGATAGAAATATTAAAACAGAAACACTAAATCTGCTGGAAGAGAGAATAGGTAGAACTATTGAAGACATAGCTGTAGGCAAAGACTTCATGGAAAAAACTCCAATTGCATGAGAAACATTACAAAGAATCAGCAACTGGGATCTCATCTTATTAAAAAGTTTTGCAAAGCAAAAGAAACCACTGACAGAGTTAAGAGACAACCAAAGTGTGGGATTTTTTTTTTTTTGCCAAATGTTCCTCAAAGGATACATGAAACACTTTAAAAAAAAGAAAGAACAGACACCCCAAATTTAAAGACCCAATCCAAAAATAGGAATGTCAAATGAATAGACACTTCTCAGACGAAGAAGTAGAAATAACAAATAAATATATGAAAAAATGTTCAACACTACTGGTCATTTGAGAGATGCAAATTGAAACAACCAGGAGATTCCATCTCACTCCAGAAAGAATGGCTGCTGTTAAGAAATAAACTAATAGCAAATGCTGGCAGGGCTGTGGAGAAAAAGGAACTCTTCTCACTGTTGGTGGGATTGTATACTGGTGCAACCACTGTGGAAATCAGTGTGGCGATTCCTCAGAAAACTAAAATTGGAGGTCCCATTTGACCCAGCTATTCCCCTTCTTACTATCATCCCAAAAAGATGAAAAGAGTCATACCAGAGTGACATATCCACACTCTTGTTTACAGCAGCACAGTTTGTAATAGCTAAGTCTTAGAAACAGCCAAAATGCCATCAAATGATGAACGGATAAAAAAGATGTTTTTTTAAAACATACAACTGAGTACTACTTAGCCATAAAGAAGTATAAACTTGAGACATTTCTAGATAAATGGATGCACCATGAGATCATGCTGTTAAGTGAAATAAATCAGACATGCATGTGTAAATATTGCATTGTTTCTCTTTTGGGAGAAACAAAAAGTGTTAATAAGGACCAAAATATATAATAGATATTGTACAACAGGAAGAAAATTTTCAAGTGGGAAGGGGAGTTACAGAAGGAGAAGGCGGGAAGGAAGGAAGGGAAAAGGAAGAGAAAAGAAGGAAAAATGGAAACAAAATTTTCATAAATAAAGAGGGCTTGAAAGGAAGGGAGGGGAATGGGAAAAAAGAAGCAAGATATATCATGTACAGGTACAAATTCCCTATGATGAATGAGATCATTATGTATATCTAAAATGTACCAGTAAATTTCATTAATTAAAAAAAAAGAATCTCCTCCAGTTACAAGGAGGTGAAGCTGGGGTCTGAGGTTGTACTGGAAGAGACATTTGATTCTTCTCTAAGGGCCACGCAATGGGGCAGACTTTCAGATCATTGATATAAAGTGAGTGATCTTATGAAGACATCCATTTTCCATTCTAAGATAATGGCTTAGCTCCTACATACTTGCCCACCAGAGGACCATGTGAAGGAAGAGGCAGCAGGAAAGGGATTCAGACACAGCACCCCTCTCCCAGCACTGTGTCAGCCGCCCTAAAATATCTCTGGGACCTCTGGAGTACATCTGATAGCTTGATATTTCCAAAATATATTTTTCTTTACTTCTTTTTCTCATGCTAAAAGGGTTCCATGAAGCCCTCTCCCTGTACTTCCTCTTCCTAAAAATCTCTGCTTTTTGATACCCTGCCTGTCCTCGGTCATTTTCCTGTGTGCCCTGAGAACAGCGTGACTTTGTTTCAAAGCACCAACTTTCCTGTCTGTAACTTGTCCTTGGTTTCACCAGCTTCTTCAAGTTGTGGTTTTCACGTGACATGCCTATATTGAGCTCTTGCAAAATTACTCTGAACAGCACCCTTTTGCTATCAAAGGGATGCTCAGAACTTCCCAGTGAGAGGCAGCATTCGCTGAGCAGGAGTTCAGCACTCCATTTGGGCTTATATCACCGAATGAAGGAAACAAAGCCAGTGGTGATGTGGAGTCAGGCTCTAAGAACTATTATTCATTCATTACCTAAAAGCTGTGCTTTGTCTAGAAGGACTGTGGGACCTTAGACCTTCTTATGTGATGGAAGGCACTGAATCCCCTTGGCAGCCTGGTCCAGCACTGTGGTTCTTTTTCTTTTTTTAGTACCGGGGATCAAACTTGGGTTCTTGTGCTTGCGAGACAGATGGCGGAACCACTGAGCCAAATCCCCAGCCCAGCACTGTGGTTCTTATCACTTTCTCTGAAAATGAGTTGAAGAAACTCATCTTTATTATGAAGATAAATTTCTGAAGCTGCCAAGTTTCTATTATCTATGCTGAAACAGGCAGAGACTTGGTGACCTGGCCCAAGGAGCCCTAGAAGATGGTGACCAAATCAGGTCTAAAATTGCTAAATTCCCATGAGGAAGATACTGGTTCATGTCACCTTCTCCATCTTAGAAAATCACGCACACACAGATTGGTGTTCTTGGGGGATTTCTGAACTACAAAAAAGCATGTTGATTGTAATTCAGAGTGTGAAACACTACCCGTGTCACCTTGGAGAAAAGCTCATCTTAGTCACAACAGAGAAGTTTTTATCTCAACAAGTAATTGTCAGCCAATTTCCAAAGCAATAGGCTGCAATAACAAGTAAATGACCGGCCTCAAATCTGGGGGGAGGGAGAGAGAGAGAGAGAGAGAGAGAGAGAGAGAGAGAGAGAGAAGGGGGGGCAGAGAGGTATTGAGAAATTAAAGAAGTCTGGATTCAAAATAAATATTACTATTTATCTAGAAATTGGACAGAAATGGGGGGAAAAATCCAAGCTCAGCAATCCATTTAAGAACTCTGCCATTGGACCTCTTAACTCTCATGTCTTCCTAATGTTGATTTTATTTTGACCTTAAGAAAGTGAGTTTTTTTGAGACAGGGTCTCACTATGTAGTTCAGGCTGCTCCGAAATTCACTGTGTAGCCCAGGCTGGTCCCGAACTCGCAGTGACCCTCCTGCCTCACCTCCCGAGTGCTGGGATTACAGGTGTGTGCCACCAGGCCCTGCTAAGAAAGTGAGTTGTTTTTGTTTTTTTTAAAGCAAGGAATAAGATGCATGTCACACATAATCTCCATCTTTTCAATTCAAGTCTCCTGACGTAAAATTCTGCCCCCCCACCCCCCACCCCTGCCATGGCTGTGTGATCCTGAACAAGCTACTTTCTCTTTGGACAATGAGAAAAGAAGGCTTCACAGAGATAGTGCAGCAAATGTGGGTCTTGGGGAGCCAGAATTTCCTCGCTGAAGAGATTTAACACTGAGGCTTGAAGGTTAGGATTCACCCAAGGTGATGGTGGAGTCTGAATGGAAGAATTAGGAGAAGATGAGGAAAAAACAGCCCCTGAGTGACAGCGATTCAGAAAGCTGGTCTCAGGCACAGACTCAGACTCCCTGCGCCTGAAGGATTGAATCTGACTTCCCAGGTCCAGTTAAGAAAAGAAACTTTTTTCTGGAACTCAGGTTCAAGAGGGAAGCTGGATCTTCACAGCAAAGCAAGCTCAAATTTCAGCTTGGAGAAATATAAATAGGGAAAAGTCAAGGTTTTGGGAACAACATTAATCTTCATTGGACAAAATTCTTTTTTACGTTTATTTGTTTTGGGATTTTTTTTTCTTTTCTTTTCTTGTTGTGTGTGATCTGTTTCACAGTTTTATGGAGAAAGCTACAAAATGTAATCCAGATGAATTTCCTCTCAACCCCGAAAGTCTGAAGCTGACCCTTTCCCTCTACTCAAGAGCAGAGAGGACGATGGCCTTGATTCATTGCAGACCCCAAAAGACTTCAAAATTAGTCGCGTGAAGGGCAGTGGACAGGCTGACTTTTAAGACAAGGCACAAAATCCAGCAAAACAGAGAGGCAGAGACTTCAGGCAGAGGGAGAAAGGTAAAAACAGAGGGACATATGGAAAGAGAAGAATGGTAGTTGAGGTTATATCTGGGGAGCAGCAATTTGGAGGCCCTGTGGGGAGTGTTCGCTCTCACCCAGGGACTGTTTTTTCCTCATCTTTCCCTAATCCTTCCATTCAGCCTTCACCGTCACCTTGGGTGAATCCCCTCCTTCTTCAGGCCTCAGTGTAAAATCTCTTTTACATTGTTCCCTGGGCAATGGAGGTGAAGTGCTTGAAGATGTACAGACTGCTCCTGGCTGAGACATAAGTTCACGCCTCAAGTGTTTCCTCTTCCCAAAGGTTGGCATGAGGAGGTTTCACCCACACTCCCATGTCACTGAGACAAAAGGAGAGAGCTCATCATACATTCTCCATCTTTTACAAGGAGCTCTGGCTGCCATGCAGTGGGTCAGGTGGCACGGACTAAGCTGGTGTCCTCAGAGATGGGGAGAAGTGGATGGTCTGGGGTGTGTTTAGGACTTAATGACTGCTTGTATATGGGTGGAAGCTGCAGGGTGAGCTCTGCGTCAGCATCTGAGTGGTGCCAGTTCTCCATGGCTATCGGGGTGGATGGGGAGTACCACTGACTGAAATGAGAACTTCCGTGCAGGGAGCGGGCTGCTGAGAAGATGACAGGATCAGTTTTGAAAATGTGGAGCAGAATGTGCTTGTGAGGGAGGCCACAGGATTTAGAGAAGGCAGTTCAATATAGGGATCAAAACTTGCTAGAGAGGTCTGAATCTGACATGAATGAGAGTTGCTGGCAGGTCAGTTGGTGCCTAAGGACATCATAAAGGCTGAAAAGAAAGCCTAGTGATGGTTCTCTGGGGCAATACAACCTTTGTTGGTCGAACGAAGTAGAATGAATCAAGAAGGGATATTGAGGAGTGGACAGGAAAGCAGAATAAAGACCAGGAGATTAGGATAACAGTTTTGTCAGGAGGAAATAATGTTTAAGACTTTACATTCCACAAGGGTGGCAAATATATCACTTGCACCAGAATGCTACCATAAACAAGGTATAGTTATTGAACAAATGAAGAAGGAAATGTCAATAACTGAAAGTGATGCAAGGTTGGGTTCATTCACTCTGAACTGTTATGGAGAATGGTTAGGTGGCTGGTGGTTGTAGCAATCAGGCTCTGAGGAGATACGAGAAGAACCGGAGGTAAGGATGGTGAAGACCAGAGTGTGTGGACCTCACGACAGAGGATGGGTATGAACTGGAACTAAGAATCCGGGTGGCATCTCCTTTGAGATTGTTCTCTTCATTTGCTTTTGTAGGTGGGGAGACTCTTGAGCCTGCCTGAATGATGGTAAATGAGTTCAGCAGAGAAAAAGGGATCAAGAGAGAATGGAGAGCACTGGGTCTCTTGCAAGGCAACACAATGAAAGTAAAAGAAATACACAGAAATAGGACTTACACAGAAAGCAGGGAACTGGGATGGACGATGCAAACATGTGGTGATGAGGCTGAGCATGTAGCGAGGACCACAAGCAACCAGGTCCATTGGTATTTATTAATTACACAGGCTCAGGTAAGAATAGGGTAGAGAGAGACTCACGTGGCATGTGGGATATCAGCTGATGCAGGCAAGCCTTGTGGAAAGGAGGATCAGACATGTTTGCAGAAGGAGCAGAACAGACCAAAGGTCAGTCTCGGTTGAACTAGGAAGCTACTGAGACAATTAAGGGAGGAGAAGCTCTGGGGATGGAATGTGGATTGGGACCCTGAGGTCCTTCCTGGCCACAGTGTTATCTCACTAGGAGCCCTGCAGCTTCACAGATCAAGACGTAGATCTCCGAGGCAGCCATGGGGAGGAAGCTGTCCTAACCCATGGCACCATCCCACATGCCCCTGTGAGTCAGACAGGCCTCATCCAGCTCTGGGTGCATTGTAGCCAACTCTGAGGGGAAATGCCTGCTCCATATTACAGCCTGCTCTGATTTAGTCATGGTGGTCTGTCACAGGAGAGAGACACGCAGTGCTTCTGAGAAGAACAGGGACAGTAGTGAGAGGAGAATGGAGAGGTCTGGCCTCTCACAGAGGTGAGTGGGCCCCTCACTGACCCTGGAAGAGGAGAGAGTGGTATAGATGGTGTTGCTTCTGGGTCACATTTGAGGAAAGGTCAACCTAAGACTGAAGGTTGTGGATAGAAATTCACAGGTTAAGAAAAGAGAAACCAATATGAAGTGGTGTTTTTGGAGAGCAGAAGATGATGATAAATAGAATAACATGAGCTTGGCATATAGTATCGCGGGCTCAGTGATCGTCATTTCATTGGGGTACTAATCTGTCAGGTAAGTTTACTTTCTCCAGTTCTCACATTCTCTGGTACTAGTATAGAGACGAAATATTATTGGCCATTGGGGTTTCAGGCAGGTGTGGTGGCACATGCCTGTAATTTTAGCACTTGCAAGGCTGAGGCAGGAGGATTGCAAGCCTGAGGCCAGCCTGAGCTATATAGTTATTTGAAGGCCAATATGATCTATACAGCAAGAGTCTGCTTAAAAAATTAGGTATCACTAGATGACAAAGGAGGTTTCTGAGAAGCAGAAGCGTAATGCTGAGCCCCTCTTATGGGCACTGATGTATGTTATTCAGGGACTTGAATGGTTGTTCTTTCAGGTCAGGTTTATATGGGGGTGGGTGTCCCGGTGTATGGATATTGGTCCATTCCATACAAGGTCCCAGGCATTCTACTCAGGCCAGTGACTCTGGTCCTTCTCTTTATTTTCAGGGCTCTTATTTAACTCACCAGATGCTCACTAGGTAATTGATTTTGCTCTCCCTCCCAAAGTACAGGTCGATGTTATCACAGTGCTATTGAATAGCAGTGTTATTCTTTCCTAAAAGCAACCACTTTCCTTTGTTACTATCTTCTATATATATCCCAATGGCAAGAAACACACTTCAAGATCTCAGAGCAGCATTCTAGAAGTGCCCCTTGCCAGACTTGACGTGAAGGGGGAGATGCTCCAACTTCCCTGTCTAGAGTAGGGAGTACTCAGCAGAGCAACTGCTCCTCCCAAAAGCCTTTCAGACAACCTTCTCTCTTTTCCCTTTCAGTTCTCTGGAGGGCCCGTGGGACTTTGAAAGCCTATAACCAGTTCTTGAGAAGTCCTCCAGTGTGGTCTGTCTCACAGTCTTAGCCCCTTATCGTGACGTGCTGCCTCCCTGGTAATGTGCTGCCTCCCTAGCTGCTCCTTGGGGATGTGTAGGAGCCAATGCCAATCACAGTTTGGTTTCATATACAGTACAACTGCCAGCTTGAAGATGTCTTACAGGATTCCACAGGGTCATCCTCCCGCCTTCCATTCAACACCAACCTCACCAGTCATCTTCTACCCCTTAAACTCATCAGGTTCTGTCTGTCTCGGGGCCTTTGCATACACAATTTGTCTGGCTGGAATCCATATCCTTCACTTATTAGCCACTATTTGACTTTTCAAAAGTCTTGGCTCAAGCTTCTTTTACTCCAAGTTCACTCATCTGACCTCCTCAACTGGGTCGAATCCTCTTTCTACATTGGATCCTCCAGTATCTCTCTAACACTTACCACAGTTACAGTTGTCTATTGTTCATGGTGTTGATCAGCATCTCCTTCCTTCACAATCATGTGGTTTTTGTTTGTTTGTTTTTTGCAAACTGCATTCCCCAGTGCACAGCACACTGTCTGGCATTTAGTCTGGTTCTGGTGAATGTTGCCTAATGGTTGAGCAGAGCGGTCCTCACTGGTTGGCACTGGGAGCCTCTCTCTGGCAGGCTGAGGCCCTGGACAGGCTCAGCTGCTAAGCAGCACATCTTCAGGCTTCCAGCACTGGGAGTGGAGAGGCCAGCAGGAATGAGAGCTGGGCTCCACAGACTCCAAGGTCCCTCAGAGCACATTCTTTAAAAAAGGGTCTGTCTGAGACTATTTTAGTAATTGACGTTTGTGGTTTGGCTGTGGTTCAGTAAATTCTCCTGAAAGACAGGGGCCCTGGACTGCTTCCCTGTGAAGAGGCGATCCCATCCCTCTTGGATAAGAGCAGGGCCTCAGAGTTCCGCTTGTTGGGGAAAAGCCCAGGAGATGCGACAGCTGCAGGCTCTGCTTCCAGGGGAACTGAAGGTCAAAAGGTCAATGGTCTCTTGCAGAAGGGTACCCCAGCCAAAGAAATCTAGCCACAGAACCCCCCTCACCCCACCCCACCACTGAGGCCCTAAACCCTACTTCCTGCTCTAGGCTGTTGGTAGGCACCTCTTTCTCAGAAGTTTTGCTGTTGTATGAATTATGGCATAAATGGGTGTGAGCTTTGATGGGGACCTGAGGAAGGGAGGGCCTTTCTAGCCTGTGACCAGCAGGCTTTGTACTACTTTCCCTCTGTGCTCTTCTGCCTCCAAAGGACCAATTATCTTGGAGAAACAGAGAACTAGGAGTAGCACGTTCCTTTATGCAGAATATAAGTTTGCTCTGAGCAGGACCCTTGTCATTTTTCAGCCTCTGTATTAAATATGCGCACACAAATGACACCAACAAAGACTACGCACACACTCCTTCCTTTACTTCCTTTGGCTCTTTAATCTGAACAACTGCATTCAAAAGTGGCACAAAACGATTGTGAAGAAGGAATGGACTCATCGGAAAAAAAGTAAGGCATTGCTATGTGAATGATTATCTGGCTGGCAGGGGCCCCATCCAGGGAAGATCAGCGCTGAAGAGCAAATACGGCATAAACACAGACAGGTGTCACCTCCAGGAGAAGCTCCTTTCTCTGTAACAGCTGAGATTCTGGTAGAGACAGCACCTCTGGCCCCCAGAAAGCCATCATCCTCACAGATTCTGACACAAATAGTAGCTTTCTAGTTGGCCGTCTGGGTGGTCATCTGTGCCAAGGCTGTGGGTCAGATAAATGAAAAATGAAATATCCAGTAGATGATGTAAAAATACACTGAGCTACCTTCAGGCAGGACTCCCCATTTCTCAAAATGATGTTTCATTCATCATTTCTTATTCAACTGTAACTCACTGATTCCAGGCAGTGGGGTGAAAATTCAGGCAGAGCTTTCCCACTCCACGCCTGCTCCACCCTGACATTTCAGCATTACTCATATTGTTAATGACTTTGAGGATAACATTAGCAGCTCTTCTAATTTATTCTGAGACCAGTGGGGATTAATGAGGAAAAAAAAAAAAAGAAAAGAAAAGAAGAATGAGGAAAAAGATAAAATTTTGGAGGGCTGCTTTACTTTTCAGACCTCAGTTTTCTTATCTGTACAATATGGGGATCGACTACATGTTACATATAATCTGTTATGTTTCATGGCCATACATGAAATGAAGGTTTTCTAAATGGTCTGATTGGTCATTGTTCCTTTGTTCACTGTTCTTTTATAAATTTAACTCTAAAACTTATTGACTTAAAAAATACCCACCATTTTATTATCTCTCATAGTTTTGTCAACTGGGAACTCCAGTGACACGTGGTGAGACACTGCCCCTAGTCAATGTGGTGTCTAGGCTCACACAGCCATAGTTCAGTGGCAGATGGGCTGCCTGGGCGATACCAAGGTAGAAATCCCGTGTCTTAGGCCTCTTTGGGCTGCCTGGGAGGCTGAGTGCCACTCGGCAGTCACTGGAGGGCTGAGTGGTGGCCTTTCCAGAGTGAGTGTCTTGGGGTAGCTGGGCTTCTTATGTGATCACTAAGAGCTTCCAGAGAGTCCAAGATACCCAGGTGAGAAGAGGAAGGCTTCCTTCAAATAAGCCTTGAAAGTCTCAGAATGTCAGTGGTGCCGTATTACATTGACCAGTTTACTAAACAAATGTGGGTTCAGGGCAAGGGGCAAAACGGTCTCAGCCTCTTGGTGGAGGACTTGTGTGAACACATGGAGGCCAACTACCAAGGGTCACAGTGTGAGACCCGACAAATAAAAAGGCCTCTATGCTCTTTGCTTTCTGCATCCATTTCTTCAGTTTGAATCATGCAGAAATTGGAGAAAATAACTCAATATTATTAGTGATTCTTGAGTACGGATGGCATCTAATATGAACATAGTTTGATGATCTTCAAATCGAATGAGGAAGATGTGGGAAAATTAAGAAAATGCCCAAGGCATAGATGACATCATCTCTCTTAGCTGTTGCATGGATCAGGTCACATCCCCTCAGCTCCATTTGGAAACCCCTGCTGAAAGGAATTTCTCTGCCTTGGACCCTGCTGTTACACCTCTCATCACATGCCAGAGTGTGTGCCTTTTTTCTATCAATAGATTCCAAGAAACTCGAGATTTGATTCCTGTGTGTTTCTTCCACCCTGCATGAAGAGGTTCTCAATCACTCTTTGTTGAGTGCACGTAATCTCCCTCTAATGGGGTTGTAGAAGAAAGTTGAAAGTAGCATAAAGAGTAGCTCGATACCAACTCCTGGTAGTAGAAGAAGGTGATCTCATTAACTCTAACAGCCAATATTCAACAGCTCATCAGTGCTCTCTAATGAGCAATAAACTTGAAAATGTCCACGGGGAGCTTGGTTTCTGGACTGTGTCTTGGCCACTGATAGAGCTCATGGTTGGTGGAGGGAGATGGAAGAAACTGTACTGTACTATGTAAGTTTTCACAGGGAATTAACCTTTCCCTGTGATCTCTGTCTCTGCACACAAACCACTGCTGGTCCAGACTTTCCCTTTGCAAGAGAGTTTTTGGGCAGTGTGTTTATTTGGCACAACACAGATGCCAGAGGAGCAGTTCGTGGCTGAGGAAGATTAATGATTACCCTTATGACCAGTTTTAATTAGTATGAAAATAGAGGAAAACTGGGCAAAAAGGAGGCTTCCTTCTTTACATCCTTTGGGGAAATCAATTTCAGGATCATTAAAAAAGATATGAATTGCAGGCCCTCCTTCCTGTCATTACCAAAAATGTAAATATCACTTAACAGCCCACTTTTATTATGTTTTCTGATTTTTAACTATAATCTTTTATTCCCTCTCCACTCTAAGAAAAGTGTTTTTTAAAAAGTGTTATCAGAAACCTCTTATAAGGGCCGTAAAATATTCTTCTTGTTATATAGTAACTAAATAGTGCATTTAACTGTACTAGTAGAGTATTTAACTGCCAGTGGTCTCATTTTTGTATTACCTACTTTCTATTCACTCTCTAGCTTCAAGCTCTGTTGTTGAATCACGCACTTGCTGTATGTCCTCAGACAAGTTACCTAATGTCTCCATTCCTTAATTTCCTTTAATGTATGTACACACACACACACACACACACACACACACTCACACACACATGTAATTATATACATCTAACTCTTGAAGGTTTAATGAACTACCATAATGTTTAAAACAATGCCTGACACATAGTAGGTGCTAACTATCCATAATTTGAAATCAATATTTTGCCTACATTTTCTCATTTATTTCTCAAAATAAACCAAATAGCATTTGGGAACCAGAACCACATTCGCAGTTAAGAGTCTGCATCCTGAAGTCAGACTGCATGGGACTGAATTCTGACTCTCCCTCTTTACTATCTGTACATCAGCTGGGATAAAAAATATGGCGCAGGTTTAAATTTTGAAATGTTGTTACACCAATAGACCCATTGCCATCAATCCCCCTCAAAATACGCCTTTTGCTTGGAACACACTTTTCTCCTCATTCTTACCATTTTCTGAATTGATTCACATTGTTCCCTTTCATGGTCATCAGGACTTCGAGGAGGAGCCAGAAGGCACGTGAGACCAGATTGACTGAATAAGGTGACTCAATACCCTTTCCAGCCAAAGCAATTTGTTTGGTATTCATTGTTTTGGTAATTTTTGGACCTCCCAGAACTGATTAATGGCCATTGTGAAGATCCCACTGTACTTTTTGAAGGAGGACCCTACATTTCCATTTTGTACCAACCCCTGCAAATTAGAGCCAGTGCTCCCTCCGCTTCTTGGAGTTGAGTCAAGAGCCACCTCACTTACAGGTCACTGTCATCCTGACTTAGGAGAAGTGTGCATTTATTAAGCTTGCATAACACAAGTTACAAACATATCTCTGTGCATTGAACTTTGTCCCATTGTTAGAGCAAGGGAGTCAGGGGTGATCTAGGTTCAGTTCCCATTTCCATCCTTTTCCTCAGCTCCATGGAATGGTGCTGGTTTGAATGTAGCTCTCAAAGCTCACGTGCTGGAAATTTAATCCCCATGCAACATTGTTGGAAAGTGGGGTTGATAAGGTGTGATTGGATTAATTGCAAAAATGGGCTTGTTTTAAAAGCAAGTTTGCCTCCTTTTTGCTCTTTATCTCTTTTCCTTCTTCTGCCTACCATGGGGTGATACAACAAAGGTTTTACCAAATGTTAGTACCGTGGTCTTGAACTTCCCAGCCTCCACAACTGTACGAAACAAATTTCTTGTCTTTGTGTAGCACTTTGTCGGTGGTATTTTTACAGCAACATGATACAGATTAAGACACGAGTATGGAATTATCATATCACCTTGTACTGAAGAGGTGATATGTAGTAATATTATGGAGAAGTCATATTAGTACAGAAGAAATGCCAAAAAATTCATTGACTATATAATAGCTTCTCATCATTATGCAACTTCTCAAGGAATTAATATCAAGCATACTAAGGTATTAGATGGAGATTGAGAGTTTTTCTTATAATAAACATCTGTATACTTGGGACAACTGGGAAACTTTAAGGCTATGAGTTCCTGACTTGCCAGATTCATCTAATTTTATATGTGAGTTCTGTTGCTTCCTTATTCAAAATCATGCAAAGCAGCAATGCAATTAACCTGTGTGCTGGGAATGATATATACATATATATATTGTTTTCCTGATCTTACTTCTATCTTAATGCATGAGAGGTGAGAAATAAATTATGCTGAGTTAATAAAAATCACCAAGGGCAGAGGATTTAGGGACATGTGAGGTCAAGAAGGGGAGACTACGGAAGGATAAACGTGTGGGAGCCCGAAGATGCTGAGCTAAGAGGTGCGGAGTGAGAGTCCAGCCCAGCAGAGCAGAGATCGGCTCTCCCTGCAAGTAGGCAGGTCCCACACCCAGGGCCCTAGACTTCCGCTCTACGGTTGCATTCATGTCATTCCCTGCTCAAAATGCTCCAGTGACCTCTCAACCTACAAAACCCTGCATCCTACATAAGCGGACTCCCCGTCACCTCCAAGAGGAATTACTCCCTAAGATCACCACTTCCCTCTGCTCCAGCCACACTGCCCTCTCTCCCTCCCCCGCCTTCTCTCTCTTGTTTTTGAGGATATTTTTTATTTCTTCGAGACAGGGTATCGCTATGTAGCCCAGGCTGTCCTCGAACTGGTGATCTTCCTGCCTTGGCTGCTGAGTGCTGGGATAACAGGTGCATTTCCCCTGAGCCGCAGTACTCTTCACTCTGCTCCTTGAATATTCTGGGAACATCTCCGGGTCATCGATGCTCTTTTTGCCTGGAACACTTTTCTAGCATTTCTTTTTTTCCCTTGCATTATTCACTTTTTTTCCCCCCAAAGTGCACAGCCTCAGAATGAACTCCCCCAACCACCATATATAAGATAGAGCACACCCCAGTATATCTTTGCTTTATCCTTTAAAAAGTTATATTATGTATTTATTTGTTTGATTCCTGTTTGGGGGATTTTTCCCTCCACCACAATGTACAATCTGATGACAGGCACATTTTTTCTGTGGTATTCCCTGCTGTATCCATAGAGTTTAAAAGCATTGCTTGGCAGAGTAAATGCTTGATCAATATTTGTGGAGAGAATAAACGAATGAGCGAGTGAGTTAATATAAAACCTCACATGCAAACAAAGAGTAATAAAAAGGAACAATAAATGGTCTACTCATTCTGCCTTAGGAGAAGTCTGGGAGGGGTTGGGGAGCTGCCTAAGAATGCTGCGTAACAGCGAAGGGCTGGACTTGTGTTAGGAAATGTAAAGACTACATTGCAGCAGTGAGCTAATAATCATTTTCAATACTAGAAATTTGTTACATCTTCTCCTTGTACAGTGACAGTCAGCAGCAATAAACATAGAGTGTCGGCAAGTCCACAGTGACTCACTCATCTCTGTGGTGGCTTTTTGCAACAAAGTACATCCCAGGTGTCCCCGAGCTGGCTCTCTCAGTACAGTGCCTTTAGGATTTGTCTTGGGTACTAAAAACTGAGGCAATTTAATACCTAGGCACTCAGTCTGTTCTTTACTGTTACCAAGGAGAGCTGATTCCACCAAGGAAGTTAGGATGAGGAGGAGGAAGATGAGGAGGAGGAGGAATCTATCAAGTGAACAAAAAGATTAACTTGATCCTGGAGAAAATATCCTGATTAAACTCATGTTGTTCTAAGAATTTGTGGTAAAATTTACTGTTCCAAATTCTTTACTCTCTCCCACTAATAAATTATACACCCATACTCTTTGCCACCCAACTTATCCGTAGGCAGGTGGAGTGGAAATTAGTGCCTCAGTAACCTGGAGGCTGTTACTTTCTTTGGCCAATGGATTGTTGCCCATGACACAGAGAAAGCTTTCAAAGTGCTTCTGTGGTGCAGTTTGGCCTCTTACACCATCTTCCATGAGAAGAGCTGCTTCTAGGGAGATACTGGTGCCAGAATGGCAGATTCATGTAGTCAACCTGAGCCCAACCAGCAGCAGAAGCAGAATTACCCCAGCTGATCTGGGCATCTGTGGGTGAAAATAATAAACGTATGTTATTGGGAATCATGTAGAGTTGGAGATTGTTTATTACACTATAAAACTTTGACTAGGAGTTTTTGGATGTTCACAGTGATTTTGATAATGATAACTGTGCTCTATTTAACAAGCAAAGTTGATGTGGCTTAGTTAAATTACATATTCCTTTTGCTTAGATTCGGCATCCAACTATGAGAGTCAGAGTTTTCCTTGTTTGATGGTTAAAGTTGAAGCTGTTCTTCTTGGATTGTTCCAGAAAGCTTATCTACTTTAGAAATTCTGCCCGATGGACCAGAACCTCAGAGATTTCATCAGCACAAAAGTTCTATTTCTTTTGCATCCTGTTATATTCCTTTGCATAGTGCAGGTACTCAATAAACCTAACTGATTATTAGCTGCATTGCCCAACAAGATAGCCATTGACTGCATTTGCATATTTAAGTTTAACTTAGAATAAAATAAAATTAAAATTTATTCCAAGTTATTCCAAAAATATATATGGCCAGTGGCTGCCATACAGCAGTTACAGACCATTACCATCATCACATGTAATTGTATTACAGTGACCACCTCAAGCTTTAGAGATTGGGTATTTTATTAATTTTAAAGTTTGGGAGAGGTAGATTCTCTGTAGGTGGGATGATAGGATGAAGAGAGGAGAAAAGGAATAGAAGGAAAGATCCTCTTTCATCTTTGGTTTAGACAAATCATCTTTATAAAATATCACATGCTAGGTACATTAGCCTTTTTCATCCACTGTTTCTTCTAGAAATATTCTAAGGCACACAGTTCTCTAGCCATATTGACCAGTAAATGGATATAGCACATGGTCGTTCCAGAGAGGTTTTCAATAAAGCAACTGCATACTAGTTCCTCTCCCAAATGCTTGGCAGCATGTCAATGAGGTTTATAAATTCATGACCTCCAACCCCCCCCCCGCAACAAGATTCCAAAAGAACAGCAGAAAAACTCAGTGAGAAAATGTGCTCAGTGCTGCAGTTGGCTTTCCTGGTCCCAGTTCATTTACAGCAACAGCAGGCATCATATTTGTGTCCATGAGATTTGCCAAACCATATGAGCAGAGACTCAGCAAGTAAAAGGAAATACAGTGTGGGTTCTGATCAGCAATTTATCTGAGGCCAAGTACTAAGAAACAAAGAGAAACTCATTACTAGGGCCAGCTACAGGTGTATTGGCTCCATTTCAAAGACTTCCAATGGGGTTTCATTTATTTCCACATTTAACATCAGTATCAACCTTAATATAGGAAACATTGCAGTCATTTTTCATAGCACTCAGTAAAGAAAATTTCCAGAAGGAACTTCTCAAAGGACTTTGCTGGTCCATTTTCTTTCAGGAAAGTTTTATATCTAAAGTCATACAATCTGCTCTCAGAGTAGAACGAAAAGTTTCTGCTTGTCTCTGGCCACTTTGTCACCTTGGGTCACTGATGCCAATTAGTGGATTTCTTAGTACTTAGGCTTCCTTTACTAGCAACAGTCCCAGGACTCTGTAAGTTCTGTAGATGACTAACACAATACCCAGAACTCCTCAGCTAACCCTATTCATTCTTCCAACTGCTTTGCTCTCAAATCTTGAGGGACAGATTTTTCTAGACCTTCTAGATCTTCCATTCCTTCATTGAAACCATTAAACCACATTCCTTCTCCCCTCAGAACTTTCTCACTTTTATCTTCTCTTCTCAGTATCTCTCCTATAGTCTATCATTGTAATCCTTAACTCCCAAGCACCCAGGAAAAATCATCAACCCGGTTTCACCCAGTACTAGCTCTTTCTATATTGTCCAGTAAAAAGTTGAGCTGGCCAACCTCTCTTGTACACCCAACACTGTCTAGCATTTATACCACATGACTATTTAATAATTCCACCTGCCCCTCCATCTCTCCTCAATTCACCCCTTGGCATACACACATTCCCTTTAAAATCCAGTGATGATTTTTCCCTGTTCTTTAAGACACCGAACACTCTTAGAGGGTGCTATGAACTGAATTGTGCTCTCTCCACCCACCCACCCCCAAATATTTTGAAACTCTCATCCTCAATGTGACTCTATGTAGATGGGGATTTTAGAAGGTAAATAAGCTTACACAAGGGCAGAAGGATAGTGACACAGGCAAAGACCACCTCAGGGAAAATGGACAAGCCAACACCTGGGACCTTAACCTGTTACTCATTAAAAACATGATTTATGTTTTCTTCTGAGGGTGTCAGGCTCTTCAGAGTAGTTTTTGCTAAAACTGTGACTCTTCGCTCAGGCATACAGATGCCCAGTAGGCAGCTAAAAGCAAAACAAACCTTGACTTTCATTCTGTAAAACTCCAAGTCTAATTCAGCCTTGCATATGGGCATGTTAGTCACTTAAGAAATTTGTCTAAAAGTTGGACAAAAAAGTTTTACTAAATTTATGTGGCATAGTTCATCCTCTTTCAAGGCTGAGAGCACCAAGATAAGAGTAACTGAAGTAATTTTCAGGGTTTACAAGGACATCCAATTATCCCCTTGTGTAACGTCCAGCGCCAAGCCCCACCCCAGCCATGCCAGAGTCTCCCAACCTGGAATTAACTGAGTTCCAGGAAAAGCAGTCTCACAGACCACCCCATGATTTGATCAGCCTCCCAAGCAAGACAAATCATTCCATGCAAACTGAATTGCCCCAAACCAGGACTGAGACAGTGATCAACCTGTCCCCAGGCAACTACTGCACCCCGTACAATCTTGGTACAAAGTTCCTGGACTTGGTATTATCCACCTCTGCAGACCTGTGCCCACTTCAGATCCACAAACTGAAGCCTTTTTCTCCTTTTTCTCATTTTTCTTTGATTCATGTCAGATCTGTGACTCACCCCCCTCATTTTCTCTTACTTTCCAATTAAAGCTATTTCTTCACAATTACAGCTGAAGCAAGGACCCACGCTAACAGGTGACAGTCGGACCCTACAAGCAGGGCTGGTGCTCTTTTAAGAAGAGGAAGAGGCACAAGAACACTGTCTCTCTACTGCTTGAGAATGAAGCAAGAAGTCAGCTGGCCGTCTGCCACCTAGAGAAAGACCTCGCCAGATGTCAGGCCTGCTGATCATGGACTTCTAGTCTCCTGAACTGTGAGAGAAAACACAGCAGATGCTTGAGTTACAACCTGTCTGACAAATGAACTTAGGTTATGACAAGGATTTTAGTTTTACTCATGACCAAAGTCTTGAATTATGACCAGAATCCTGGCTGCTTGTGCTTCCAGAAGGTCTCAGATACAGATTTAACCCTTAAAGAGTTCTGGAAGGACCATGACAACATCCTTTCCTATGCAGAGTTAAGTGAGAAATCCATGTGTCTCTGAGGAAACTGAAGTTGCCTAGCAGAAAGTGGCCCAAAATTTTTCTAGAGATAGACTTTGAAGGCTGTGTAGAGGTGCCTGACAAACTTGAGTTACAACCAGCCCTCAAAAATGAATCAGGTTCCTAAGTCAAGGGTCCACTGAAAATCTTTCTGGTTAAAGCCATCCAATCTGTGGTATTTTGTTACAGCTGACTAAAGCAAATGGAAACCTTCATCTTCCCACCAATAAGTCTGCAGTCCTATCTCTACAATGATCCATTATCCTTCTCTTCTCTCCCAGTGTAGGAAGAGACAAATCTCACAACTACTTTTCGAGCTTCATGAAGACTTTGCTTACTTGATCTTTCCATCTTTGCTCTTATAAACTAGTATCTACCTTTCTGCAGAATTAGTCTCAACATCTTGAAAACATGTTCTAATATTTCCCATCCTAGTAAATGAAAGCTGTGTCTACATCCCCTTCACCCTACCAGTTCTCTAATTCCACGTTCAGTTCTACCACCAGGAGAGTTCTGTACATATCGTTTCCGTGTTCTCGCCTCCCATTTACTCTTCTGCTACTACAATCCATATTAACCACCACATTTATTTATTTGACATTGCAGTTATCTAACATTGTCTATCAAAGTATGTTTATGGCTTGAAACAATACCAGCTCACAAATCCACCCTCTGGGCAGGACCGGAGGGCCAACTGGGTAGCTTGAGACTGGAGACAAAATCATCTTAAGACTTGTTTGTTCGCATGTCTGGCAGTAGATATTATGAAGACTCAAAACATGTGGGGACTAAATAGCTGGGGCCCATGCCAGAGCACTATCTCTTCTTGTGAACTCTCTACTATGAAGCTTTAGAATAATTAGATTTTTTACACGTTGGCCCCTCAAATCCAAGGTGAATACTTTAAAAGAGAAGTGCCAGTGGCTAGGTGAATAAACAATTTCCCCAAATCAAAAGGGATAAAACTACCATGGATTATGCCCAATAACTCTGTGGTCAAAAATTCAAATAGCAGATGAGAGATTATCCAAGCCCTGCTATGTCCCTTTCTAGGAGACTTAAGGCCTGGGGCTGGAAGAGATGATACCTATTGTAAACTAAAGTCTCAGTCACAACTCCTACAATACGGCGTCTCTATCATATGTGCTGGGCTTTCCCTATACATACGGTAGCTGGATTCCAAAACAGAGGCAGAGACCACTGAGAACAACCCAGCCCCAGTCATTGCATGTCTTAGATTTTGTAAGCTGTGTATAAAAGCTTCATCATGGAGCTTCATCCAGTCAAAGGGCTTAAGTATCATCTTTGTCTCAATAACTCTAAATACATTCCAGTTCAAAAGCTTTAATGTAACCTTCAACATCTTCATTTAGATATCGGATAGGCTTTAAAAACTTGTCAAATCTGAAAGGGCAACTTGGGTCTTTCCCATCAAGTTCTAGTCTTAGACATTTCATCTCAAAATGCATTTCATTCTTTCTTTGGTGTCATTAAAAAAAATACTCAAGACTATACTGGGGTGAACACTGCCAACTTTCACCTTGCAATGAATCTGTGATGGCAGGTGCCTGGAGAAATTGGACCCTATTATATTTGACTCAAAGAAATTGTCCTACTATTAAAAGACATTACCTTATCTAGGAAAGTATGATGGATATGGAGGGTATTACACTTTTTTCTCTGTTAAACTGACAGGTGCATTCAACCTGTTAAACTCAAGGTGCCTTCAACCTATTAATAAGCTACATTTCTGTGATTTCATAATTTACTAAAAAGCATTTATTGAATGTCATGTACATGAACATGCCATTGTTCTAGTTGCTGGGGAAACACGGGTAAATAAAACATAGCAGAATAAGAAAAGGCAGACAATAAAAAATATATGTGTAGAATGTGTCAGGAGGTGGCAAGAGCTGTGCCGAAGAGTGAAACTAAGTAAAGGTAGTGGCAAGTGAGAGGACAGCACAGGAAGGAGTTTCTAAGCTTCCTTCCCTCCTTTCAACAGTATGGAGATGTAGACACACTTAATATTATCTTACAGGTATTTCTAACCCCTTCTCCCTATCTCCATTTCCCTCCTGATCCCCGGGTCTTGCTTTGTTTATCCTCCCTCACAACGACTAGCATATAACCTACTCTGTATTTATTTCTCAACTGTCATCTCTTCCAAATAAAATGCAAGCTCTGTGTCAACTATGAAGATCTTCTTTAGTTCCTGGTCCATCTCTGGTGCCTAAAAAGCTTGCTGAGAAGAGTAAACTCACAAGTAACCTTTGTTGAATAAATCAGTGAAGAAGAAGCTTCATGAGGTTCATCTAGCAATCAGCAAGAAGAGGTAGCACCCCAGCCACATGCCTTGATGTTGGAATAAACCTTCTCATCTGCACATCATTATGAGCATTCAGGAACTGAACAATGGACTTCAAGCTTATGTTGAGAGTTCTAAAAGTTCAGCCAATTTATTGTATTGGAGCAAGTAGCTAGACCTATTTTGACTACAATCTAAAGATGCTCTTTGGGGCCTCACCCTGCCAATAACCTACAGCTGAGATCAGGTAGCTGAGTTCTATAAATGTCTTCCATTAGTAATAGCCAAGCAGCCTTTCCTCTTCTGACTTGGCTTCCCCAAGTCAGGGGACTTGAAATGTCTCCAAAGGGCTATTTCAGAGACTTCACTTCCTGAAATTATTGTTATTGTGTATGTTAGGCCATTTGCAGCCCTCTCTCATACTCTAGAGACTGGGCACAGAAAGATGGAGGAGTCATAGGATTTCCTTTGGCCATGTTTGGTTTAATCAGTATGAACTTCACAAAGTACATCTTGCTCATATCCCCAGAGCTAAGAGAGACTTATGGAAGCTGTTGTATAAAATAGCAACTGTATTTTCTTTGTCTCTGTGTGTTCTTAGGGAAGCATGGCCTGTGGTTATTTTTTTGCATTGGGTTGCTGGTTTGATGCAAATCTCCACATAAACTTTCAGGAAGTGGGGATTTAAAATGGTAAATAGCAAAGAATGGAGCTTTATAAAAAGCAATTATGAAGATAAAAACGTTCACGTGGAGACTGAAGGTTTCTGGTTGAGACACCCAGATGATCATTTCTATTGTTGTTGTTCTTGAACATTAGCAAGTCAAACGCTGAGAGTCATAAATAGAAATTACCAATGTTTGCAAAATGTCTATAAGAAAGAAATTTTACCTTTTAATTACTTACTCCTCTCTCCCAAGTATTCCTCTCTCACACCTTGTCTGGGTATGAAAACTCAGCCTAGTGCAATACTGATCTTCACCAGGTGAAATGAGACACTTTGTGCCTGGACATATCACAGGAGAAGAGCTTTGGGGGAGCTCTGACTAGCACACTACTGGAGAGAAGGAGGGATGCTCTCTCTGTTCCCTTCTAAGCAGGAAGGGTATGAGCAATGAGGTCAGCTTTTCTGAACAGAGATTTAATTTAAATAATGGCATAGTTAAATAATAGTGGATTCTTTTTTTTTTAATTTTTATTTTTTAGGTATCAGGGATCGAACTTGAGACCTTGCGCTTGTAAGGCAGGCAGCGGAACTACTGAGCCAAATCCCGAGCCCAGGGGATTCTTTTATTCTCACTAGACCAAGATTATTAGAAACTCTGAAAGTAAGGTCTGTATTCATGAGATGGCTGGAGGCAGTGGGTGAGGACAGGGGTTGGTGTTGTTTCTACCGAAAGAGAAATTCACAACAGACTTCTCAAGTATTTGATTTTTTGACATACGGTAATCAAATGTAAAGCATTGCTTTCAATACTGTGTTCAACAATGTGTAAAACTCAGGCCTGATTTAAGAAATGTCATTTAAGAATTTGACTTCTTTACAAGGCATCAAAACTGAATCAGCCTTATCCTGGGACAGGAAATGTGAATTTTGCTTGGCAGTGAAAGGGAGAAGGACTTCAGCTAGCCCAGGGCAGAAGGTTAGGGGAGGCAAACTCACCATCCTAACCTGTGGCCATGACCAGAGAAAGCTTCAGGCAAATTGGAGGTGTGACCCTGGGGACAATGGAGGTGAACTCCTAAGTAATTTGAAAAAGCTACAAAAGTAAAACAAACTACAATGCTGGCCCAGGCCCAGGTACAAGGCAATGGAAAGCAAGCACAAGTAAATGTAGCAGCAGGAGAAGGAGACTTCTTGCACTACTCCAGGTGGTTCTGGGAAGTCAGGAAGGAGTGGCCAGGTGGGCGCCATCTTTGAGTCTTTTCCACCAAAGTAAATCATTTCCTTAATGAGTCCCCGAAGTAGCTGCTGACAAAGAATGTCCAAGAATATTAACTTATATTAGGTTGACAGGCAGGAAATAATGAAAAGAAATTGAATTAACCATCAAGTTGTGTGTGTTTGTGTGTGTGTATATGAGGGAGGGGGGTGATCAAGAGAGACAGAGTAGATGCGACTGTAGTTGTGCTGTCTGACACTCTGGAAAGGTGAGATCACCTTCTGAGCATTCCAGCTATTTATGAGCCTTTTCCTGAATGAAAAAGATGCAATACAAACTGCAGAAATTGCTTTAGTTCTCATAACAAATGCCTTCTCCGAGCTGAAATTGGGGCTGGTGCCCTGCAGCTGATATTAGATCTTTTATGTTGTTCTAAATTAAATTCAGAGCAATTCAGCCCAGGCCACAAGTCCTATTATGAGGGCTCGCTTGTGCTAAATCTGTATTTATGGCAACATAAAATACATGTTGTTCTTATTGTCAGATTTTATTATTGATGATGATTTCTAATATGTGCCCATCAACTGCCTTTTTAATCACTGTCAGTCATTCTTTTCTATTGTAGTCAGATCTGAAAGAGCACATGATGGTTTTAAAATAAGACATCTCCTCTGCTGTACTGTATTTAGGGCTAATTAAGAGTAAATAACTATTTCCAACAAGGAGGGCAGTGTCCAAGAAAATCTCTGACAAATGCAGCCTTCCGCTCGGAGGAATGTAGTCCTGTCTGCTGCCAGTAAATATTTCCATTCCAACCCTAAGAAGCTCCATATTTCCCCCCACTGAGAATGGCATGCTGCTTTGATACTAGTAGAAAAAAAATAAATACCAGTCAAGGCCAGGAAGGAAAACACAAGAAGCATTTAATTAAGAAAAATATATAATCTCCATTTCCTTCAGTGTCTCCCAGTCCCCATTCAGTGGCTGTCCTCAGCTGTGTGAAGCAAATGAATGCAATCACAGACTCTTCCCTCCCGCTCAAGTCTGACATTTCCCCTGAATCTCCCCACCTCCCTCCACTCCCACACCCCCTGTGATGCAACACAATTCTTTCATTATATTTTGAAGGTTACAGTCAATCGCTCCAAGACAAGAATGCAAAATGGATAGGATCAGGCTTCCTGCATTATGAAGATTCATCTTGATTTCAATCCCATAGCTCTCTGGCAGTGCATTGCCCAAAGGACTCTCTGTTAAATTTTGCTTTGACTGGGCCTTTCAATTTCCTCTTTCATTTAATGAGGAAAGATACGGTTGCTTTGCAAATTATAGATTTTAATTTTCCTTATATTTCCATGTCCCACTGGAATCTTACAGCTATTTTTAATGTATTTCTTCTAACTGATAAAAGTTAAAATGAAATGTCTTCCCATCCTGGAGAAGAAGAAAAATGAAGTGCACTAAAAAATACATAAGCTCAGAGAAATTAGGATAGATGAAAGAAAATAAACTTTGAGCTATCCATATGGAAAGATAAGAAATATATTTCTTATATTTATCCCAATTTATGGAAATGTAAGAAAACTCTATTATAAACTATAGAGTTGGAACAAATTAACATAATGAAGAAACGAGTGGTTTTTTTAAAAGTGCAAATACACAAGAAATTTTCGTATGCTATCAACAAGGAGGGGTGACTTAGCACTTCTCCGACTTTCTTATTGATTTCTCCAGCTATGTTTCTCAATTCTAGTTTTTGTTGATTCTCCAAGGAAGCTAGAAATATTAGCAGTATTGATAATTATTTTAAATTAATCCATTTAAAACTTATAGGCAGACCCAGGGTTACTAATTTCTAGTTGGCCCCAGTGTGTGGATGAAGTGTTGCTCTCTGTTGATTATAGTATCTGAGTTCACTTTTCCTTTCCAAAGCCCTTTCCAAATCCCTACCCTCTGTTAGATAGGGTCCCAGGAGCCGATGATGCAGAAATACAAACAATGAATGTAGGCTCTGAATGTGCAGAGCTGATAGTCTAATAAATAAGATATCTAATTATAATAGGAACTTGGAGGCTGCTTTTGTTAAAAAGCACTGACACTTTATTTGTGCCTGCAAATGTCCAGTGGGTACCTAAAAAGATAGAAACTCTACCTTCACTTTGTGACTATCTCCTTTACTGACTTAAAGCTTTGGAGCAAGCTAGGCATGGCGGTGCACGTCTGTAATCCCAGTACTTGGAAGCCTGAGGCAGAAGGATCGCAATGAATTCATTCAGCTTAGACTACATAGGGAGAACCTGTCTCAAAACCAAAACCAACAAAGAAAATATTTGGGTTACATTTTCTCCCCAATGCTGCAAGTAGACATATTCCTTGAGTCATTGTCTCCTACAGTCACTTTAGATCCCAGGAGCAACAGGTCTGATGGATAAGTATCTTGCAACAAGAATCAAACAACAGTAGCAACTTTTAAAATTAAAGACAAGGCCCACCTAACCCATCCAGAGATAACAATCACATTATGGCTTGATTACGATCACCAGCTATGCAAGCCCCCAACCCTCACTATATAAACCCAAGAATGGTGGTAGTTAACCCCCCAGAGAAACAGATTTTTAGTCATTAGACTGCTGGTTTCATCCCCAGTGTGACCACCTTAACAGTAAACCCTTTTTGTTGTCTTCAACACCATTCTTCTCTTCAATTGGCTTTTGGGGATGTATGGCCAATTGGGACACAGATCAATGGGAACCCCAAAATCCAGCATCTGTCCAGGAGTCTGATTACAAAATTGCACAGAAATACATACATCACAGGTCAGGAGTCATGAGAAAGGAGATAGATACTATCCAACAAGGTCAGCTGTGTTAGGCAGAGTCACCAGGGAAGGACTTTCCAAGGAGGTGACTTTTGAACAAATACAGAAGACAGGGTGGTACAAGATAAATTAGAGAGATGAGCCAGGTTGAGAACTCAGAGCTTTGAGAGAGAATGGAAGACGACTTAAAAAAACAGCATGATGTAAATATCTCTCTGTCTACATGCAGACTTAACTTTTGGATAAGGTTGCCGGCTGAAATTTAGGATGCCCGGCTACATTTCAATTTGAAATAAATAGCATTAGTATGACTATGTCCCAAATATTACATGAGGGCATATTTATACTAAAAACAATGTATGCAGAGGCTAGAACCTTGAATAAAATGCTGTTAGTCATGTCCCTGTCCCCTGAGAGTAGTTCTCACATGGTTTTGCTTTTCTGCTCCCTCTCCAATCACCTTCCAAGTCAATTTTTCAGGCCTGCTGCTTGGATTACCAGCAGTAGGGTGGGGCTGTAGGCCCTTGTACAATTACTCCTGTCCCCACTGTCTTTGATAAGCCCCTCCTTACTTCCTCTTTCCTCAGTCACTATCTAGCCTTCTGACCATGCTAAAATTGTTTGGTATTAAATTTGTTCTCCTAAAGCTTTTGGAACTTTGTAAACACACACACACACACACACACACACACACACACACATACACACACACACACAGGGGTTGGGGAGAGAGAGATGTAGCAGGTCATTGTTTCATAAGCAACCAGGTCTAGCAAACTAAGGACTTGAGCACTTGAATACTCTCAGGCTTTGACATTTTCCCTATCATAACTAACTGTAGGAACAAATGATCCTCCACCTAATAGCTACATGTGTTAATAGGTAAGATGATCACAAACACTTGGATTATACTGGGTTATTCTGCAGACTGTGAAATGAAGATAGAGAGCCACAAGAAAGCTTTCAGCGAAAAACAAGAGATATTTTTCTATTCTTTAACATTTAAGAAAACCAAGACTTACAGAAATGTGAAGAAATAAAATTGTTTTCCAAAGGTGCTGTATTTGTTCTCTTGTACTGACATAGCAAACTGCCCTAGACTTGGCAGGAGAACAGAAATCTCTCACACATTTACAGACCAAGTCCAAGATCAAGGTGGTGACAGGACTAGTTTTTCTGAAGCCTCTCTCCTTGTGTTGCAAAGGAACCCTGTGTCCTCAAATGGTCTAACATGACTTTGTGTGCCCACATTTCCTCTTCTTATGAGGACAGCAATCAGATTGGGTTAGGTTCTATCCTAATGGGCTCCTTTAATCTTAATAACTTCTTTTGAATGCCCTATTTCTAAATATAGTCACATTATGAGGTAATGGGGCTTGACTCTTCAACATAGGAATTTGTGAGGCCACAAGTCAGCTCATAAGGGAGGATACACTTGTTAATGACAACTGGCAGATCAACAGTGTTATCCATAGCTGAGAGAATGAAGGACCAACCAGATTTGGTCCCCAGAGCTGTACAATAGTAGGGTCATAGAGATAAACAAATCAACAGAACACAGGATCAAGTCTAGCATCCCTATTATCTTGAGTGTACACATCAGCTTTTTTCATTGAATGAGTGGTTGCCTATTTTTTCTCACTGAGATTAAAAGACCATAAAGAGTAAATAAGATTCACTGAGGCGTGTATAACACATGATTAGAAGTTTAAGCCTAAATGCCCCCTAATCTCTAAAATTTGATAATCATCAACTATAGAATATGTTTTAAGAGCTTTAAAGTGGTCCTTTGAAGTGGCAGGGGGCATAGTAAGCTCTTGATTATGGGAGAGGAGTAAGCACAAATTTAAAAGCCAGAAATAACTGCCTACAATAGTGTTTATTGAACTTTTCAAAACATATTAACCTGATGTCAGAGCAGAGCGTATCCTCAGCTAGGAGACAGAGTATCCTGAAAGAGAGAGGGAGGGAGTAGGGGGTGGGGAGGGGAGAAGGTAGGGAAGAGAGGGAGAGGGAAGGGGAGGAAGGAACTGTGGCGTCTTCTTAATAGGGCACTAATCACATGGGAAGGCACCCATCCTCATGGTATCATTCCCTTCCAAAGACTCCACCTCCAAATACCATCTCAGTGGGGGTTTGGCCTTCAACATATGAGTTTTGAGAGACACAGACATTTAGCACACAGTGAGAAGAGATAAATGGATGACTGAGTTTTATCATGAAAATGCATTTGAACTTTACTTTCTGTTTTATAATGTGCTTCTTTTCACTTTGAAAGTAAAAGCTATTTTACTTTTGTCCCTCAAAACAGTTCACTTTCCAATGAGAGGCTTTATGCTTATGATACGGTTTACCTGACCCTGGTACCAGTCAGATACCTTTGGTTATTTGTGCTCCAGTTTGGGAATTTGCACCTCAGAGGTTTAACTGCCCTCTTGTAGGAGGAATAAACCCTTCAGACAAAAAGCAAACTCACACCCTCAGTAAGCCTTAGCCATGGGCCTGACCCAGCCTTTCTGTAAGTAAATGAAGGTCTAGATTCCATGCAAAGAAGACAGAATTTCTCTTTTCCCGTCCAAATGCCGACTTGTTAGAAACCTCCAGGAGCTCCTAATATGTCCTTGTTAGTTAATATTTCAATTGCTCATTGCTCTAAGCATGCCATGTATCAGCCAACCATGGACCCTCAGTTACATAAAATAATTCTCACTTATCTTGATTTGTGACTAATGAGTTGGCCTGGCAATTCCACAGATCTTGACGAGGTGTGACAAGTCAGTCATTGTCATCTTGGTTGGGGGTCACTCCCACTAGCTACCTAGCAGCTGGCTGCCTTTTGGCTCACATGTGACAGTCTTGGCTGGGGTGACTGATAGGGCATGTGACTCCACCCACCTTCAAAAGGTCTCCCCTTTACCCAGCACAAGCTAACCCAGGCTTGCTCTCAAAGTGCAGGAAGAGAGACTAGATGCGCCAGTCTCATGGGATCTTGCTCAGAGGTTGAGGTCTAAAATGCGCCCCCACCCCCAGTCTTGTGTTCAGAAGTGGAGCTTTTAGAGAGTGATCAGATCATGAGGCCACTAACTCTATCCAAGGATTAATCCACTGATAAGTCTGTAATGTGATAGTATTATTAGGAGGCAATGGAAACTTGGGTGGTGGAGTCTAGCTGAAGGGACTGGATCATGAAGGCATAATCTTAGGAACTTAGGTTTTGTCCTTAGCCCCATTCTTTCTGTTTTTTCTTGTTCTGGTTCCTGGCTGCCATAAGGTGAGCGGCTTCTCTCCACCATGCCTTTCTGCTGTGACGCTTCTGCCTTAAAAGCAATGGAATTGACTGACTGTGCACTGAAACCTCCGAAACTCTGAACCCAAATAAACCTTCCTTCCTTTGTTAATCTCTGATATTTTGTTACAGCAATGAAAAGTTCATTGATGCATGAGGTCACGTTTTAATAACTAAAATAAATCCTAAGAGCAGGCCAGATTAAAAGAACAGAAATTTTACTCCTCTTTTGATGGGAGAAGTGACCAAGTCACAGTGGAAAAGTCACAGATTTAGGGAGCAATACAGAATCGAGGCATTTTCTCTATCTATTCCAAGTTGGCATTTTGAATTACTCTCCTCCACAGGCAAAACTTTATGTTTTTATTTTCTTTTTCCTGTACATTTACTTGTGGAGGCCGAGGAATCTTATTGGATCCTGAGACAGAACATTTGTGTGGGAAGAAGTATACAAATATTTAGCTACTTATATTTTGGAAGGAAAAGGGTATAGATCTTCCCTAATAATGACTTTCTTGAAGGCTGGTGATTAACTGAGGATAGGATTAGTCTGTTAGATTGGGCCAAATCTTTGATCAAAGCATGAGAGATTTATGAGAAATTTATTAGAGCCATGACAGTTTGGCATCTGCTCCAGCAGAGATTTCAATCACGTAGAGAAACAGAAGACCATCAAAAATGTGTGGAGGAGAACAATTATGTACATAGTTTTGCAGAGGGAAAAATAAATCATATCTTTGAAGCTAGTTAAAGAAAGTTTAGTAATTATAGGCCAGATAAATAGTCCATAAAATGTAGTTGTTTCATGGGATCATATCTTACAGTTCAAAAAAAAAATACACAAAGGAAGTTCAATTTCTTATTTTAAAAGTATGTATCATTGCCCTACTTATATGTTTATTTCTCTTTGTCTATAACTCAAGATGTTGAGAAAAGAAGAAAAAGGACTCATATAGTTTCAAGAATGGCCATGTGAAGTCAATTTTAGAATCTAGAATGAAGGGCCACAGAGACTATGGCGATTGGACATAGCATTCCATATGTCAGGTGTGGTGATAGCTCTAATACCCCATTTGATTTCCACCAGAACATTGTGAGATAAGTGATAGTCACCTTGACTTTACCCGCAAGGAAGCAGAGGCTCAGAGAGCAAACAGTTTTCCCAAATTCACTCAACTAGTGAGAGTGAAAGGTAGGAATTGAATCCTAACCACTTCTTTTCTTTTCTTTTCTTCCCCCATGGCCACGATCATTTTATTAAAATAGGCTACTTCCTTCTCAGATAATCTCATCTTTGTGATGTGAAAAAATGTAAAAAGTTATTAAACTGACTTTTGCTCTTTGGGGAGAAAGAAAAAGGACTTAGATTTAATGCCACACAATTGACTCACTTTTTCGTCATGGTTTTGCCCTAGAATAATCTTTGTTAAACCAAACACAGAGAGATCAATTCTCAGAGAAAAAGCCGGCAAGAATGGTACAATGGCTCCAAAATTTACAAGTCTGAGGAAGAATTTTGGTTCAGATCAGGCCTCCAGGAGATGGCAGGGGTGATGCCCAGGGCATAGCTGCTTTGGTCGTGGTTGCCAACACCATGGGTGAGGTCATTCTGAAGAACAGCCCCATTCATTCACGCATCCCACACACCTTCTCAGACAGCCAGAGTAAACAGCTTTCAGATGCATTTCCTGTTAGCTAAAAAAAACTCCATCATGGTTCTAGTCAAATAATATTTGAAAATTCCCTTTTTAAATTTCCTTTAAAAGTACATGCTTTTGTAAGTGTTTTCCTGGACATGATACCATCCTAATTATTCCTTGCCCAATCTTTATCACCAATCACTTCAAATCTAGACTATTTACCCAGCTTTTCAAGGTAGCTAGGGTCACTCTGGGGTTGTCCCAAACAGTGATGACAGGAACACTTACTCCATGGCCAGATCCTGCAGCTGGAGTCATGTATGACCTGTCTGTTTGATGAACATTTCCCACACAGCCTAGAGACAGAACTAACTGGTTGGAGAAGTCTTGAGGTGCCTTTGTAAAGTGGCTAAAAAAATTGTGACTGGAAACATGAAATAATGACATGACAGACTAGTTATTACTTAATCTTTAAGAAAAAATTGCTCAGAATTGTTGCAGAAGTTGACACCTCTAAAATTGCCCCTCATTTCCCTGAAAAGAATTCAGAGTTCAGAGCTTCCCACTTCCCTGTCTTGATTTTTCTCAATGAGCCTCAACTAGAGGAAGCAAAACCTCTTCCAACCCCCACCTCAGGCTCCCCAAAGGAGGTGTGGGCAGAGAAAAGGTTGGTTTCACCTTTACATAGATCTGCTGTTCTGTAAGATTCTTGCCTCAAAGAGGAAAGAAAATAAAAGAGAAATGTTGGCATCTGGTAGATAAATCACTTCAGGCAATGCTAAGTCACTTTTGGGAAAGGATAAGGGCATAGAGATTTAATATTGAGGTTTAAAATTAGAGATACTTCCAAAACTATTATGAAAATGACATTTGCCATTAAGGAAAGCCTGACTGAAAAAGACAAATCTACTATCATGTACATTTTTTAATCTGATAAAATTTGGAAGCTTCTATCTAAAGAACAAGTGGTTCTTTAAAGAACAGGAGGCCAGCGCCTCTGGTCAAGGTGACTACTTAGTGATGTGTCTGTCCTAGGTTTGAGAATCTATTTGTGCAAAGGAGATTCTAGATGGTCTTGTCCATTCGCGAGACTTGAATATCTTGAGTAATCCATGGAGTGCTACTCAAAACACCAATAGCGTAATGATAAGGTGAGCGAGCTCCACTAACCTCTAGGGAGAGAATAGCCTACTGGAGGCTTAGGGACCCCCAGCCTCTGGTAGTCAACACTCCCCTAAACAACTCAGGCATAGCTACAAATGTCACTGACAGTTCATGCCTACAGAGCAAGTTGGGAAAGTGAAAATCAGAGCTAGTCCTATGGCTGTCCAATGACAATTATTTCACGAATCAGATTTCCACTTCCCTTCCAGATGTTAGGTTGGTATGGCTCTAACAGATGTCTTTCAATTGATCATCAGGGCTGACCTTGCTCACCAGGCTGGTGAACAGGAGGCTTTTTCTTTTCCAGACCAGCATTCCTTTTTTTTCAACCCTTTTTTCCCTACAGATAGCAACTGCTTTTACTAAACCTCCTAGGATATGAAACTATTTCCCTTCACACTAGCCCCACTCCCACTTCCTAAAAAAAAAGACATCAAAATCAACCAAGGCCTGTGATCTACATTTCAACTCTTGGTAGTTATGATTAGTTTTTATAATATATAGGAATGAGTGAGCACATGCTGCTTTGCCCAGAGGGGTGATGACTTGGGTAACACTTTCCATTTTTCCTCTAAATGTTCTCCTTACGAAATAACTCAGGAAACCCATCCTTAGTCATCAGCAGTCAAATGTACAAAAGTCATGAACTTGTTTGAATCATCTTTCTAGTAAAGACAGAATCAAGCAGAAGTCAGTTTGAGGTACTGCTGAAGAGTAATAGCCCTCACCTTCAAGGGTTGTAATTAGTAACAGAGCAGAAATACTAACAGTCAAGGTTAACACTAGCAAAAACAGAAGCAAAAATAACAATACAGCTAGGAAAGGAAAAGCAGAAAAAGAAAACATCAACAATATTATCAAAGCCTACTGGTCTAATGCACACTTTTTAAATTCATTTTTATAAAGTTCAGTTCACCAAACTCCAGATTTTTCTGGAGTATTTGTGAAATAGTCATTATGCTAAGTTCAAGAGATAGAAATATGAATAACACTGAATCTCTCTTATACAAAAACTATGCTAACAACAGAATACATTTTTTAAAAATGTCAACTCTCTTTTTTCTTCTAGTGAGAAAAATTCTGTACTGATGAATATTTATTGTGGTCACTAAAGAGTTTTTTCTAAACAATACACTGTGACAGAAAAGGCTACCTCTCCTTCCAAATACATTCTCATTCTCTTGCCAGCCTCATTAATTCTACATTTCCCAGCCTCCTTTTCAAATAAATGTGGCCATGTGATTAAATTCTAGCTAATGGCATGTGATCAGAAATAAAAAGTGCATCTGGACTGTGGATTTTTAATAAGTGTTTGTATCTTCTCATAACTTTTTTTCTGACCTGCAGGGCACACATGAAATACATTGGTCTTTATCCTGAGGATAATGGAGATTAAAGTCCTTCTCTGGAGAATTTTTAACCAAGGAGATTGTTATGGCTTTTATCTAGAGGTTCCCACAAGGCTTCATTCATTGATAGGTGGGGCTTTTTGGAGGTGGCTGTATCTAGAGTATGCAACACTGGTATTTAGGGTCTTTAATTGAATTGGTTTAATGTAGTATCCAATTAAATTGGATAATGGAAGCTACACTCTGGGTGTGAGTGGCACCACCAAAAGGCTTATAGCCTCGATAGGATAAAAGGGAAAAGGAGGCTTGCTTGCTACTGCTGCCTCTTGCCTACTCTGCCATTAACTATTTTTCCTCTGCCATACCTCTCCGCCATGGCACCCTGCCTGAGAACCACTGGACTATGGACTGAAACCTCTACAAACTGCAAGCTGAAGTAAACCTTTCCTTGTTTAACTTGTGGGTATTGGGTATTTTTGTCTCAGCAAGGAGAAAGTAAGACAAATTTAGATATGATCAAATTTTCTGTAAGTAAAATATTTCTTGTAGCCAGTAGGAGATGTATTACATGAAGAGAACCTTGGGTAAGAGACCAACTAGCAGGCTACTGCAGGAATTCAGGCAAAAATATTATATTCTGAAATAAACAGTGTTTCTGGGTGTGAATATTATATCTCTAGACCTCAACTGCTAAAGTTAGTTGAAGGAAGATGGGAATAGGGCATACAATAGCTTTATCTTCAGCCCATGATCCACAGAACACAGCCAGGAAAAAGGCTCACATACTAATTCCTTCCCCAAAGTCTCAACAGTTCCAGCATTGCACAAAAATCCAAGTCCAAAGTCTCCTGTGAGAATCAGCACAAACTTTTAGAAGTGAACCTCTATAAAATTTAAAAAACAAATTAAATATTCAAAATATACAATGAAATAGGATAAACCTCCTATTTCAAAAGGAAAAAAATGAGGGATAGAAAAGAATGAGACCAAAACCCAGCAGGGTAAACATTAATTCCTGTAGCACCAAATCAAATATCTGGGCCCTTTGAGCTGAAATGTGTGTTCCAGAGGGCTTGGGTAACTGCCTACTGCATGGTCTTGCCAGTTGCAATCCACATGGCCTCTCTTTTGGGTTGACTTCATTCATAGCCTGCAAATTTTTTCAGCAGACATTCTGAATTCATAACATCTCTGATTTCCCAGGGTATCCACGGTACCTACAATTTCATTCTTACAGCTTCACAAACTGCCTTTTTAGAACTCCTTGCCTGACCTCCAAGGCTGTCCATTTAAACCTGGGTGGAAGTTTCCATGATCTCACACCTTTTGTGTTCTGCATGTCTGAGCAACCAGGGATGAGTGGATGATGCTGAGACGTGCTGCTAACTCAAGTAGTAGCCAGGCCAATTGGACCATGGCACTAGTGGCTTCTGAGTACCTAGATGGCAGAGCATAGTGAAATGAATCCTGCAGAACCAATTCTCTGGGCAGCCCTTCTCAAGCAAGGCACCCTAGGGCTCTCTTCTCAAATGAAAGGTTTATACTTTTGTACTCTTAAGCCTCTAATGGATGCTAATGAATGGGGTTTTGCAAATGTTAGAGACATCCTCAAGTCACCTTTGATTTTGTCTCTATTCAAAGTACTTAGTTTCTTTTTAACTTCACTAATCTCTTTAGCAACTGTACTTCCTATGATTTCAAAACTTTACATGTGATTTTGGTGGCCAGAATTTAAGTTTTTGAAATATTCCTGCCTTGCTTTTTGCTCCCAGTTCTCACTACAAATCTCTAAAAGCAGCCAGCATTGCCTATACCACAGCCTAAATGTCGGGCTGCTCTGAAATTGCCTCTGCCTGTGAATAAGTCTGCCCCTTTAAATTGAGCCTCCCACAAAGTCTAGGACATGGCCAAAATGTAAACAAGTTCTTTGCCAGAATATAACACACATGGCTGCTGGTCCAGTACTCAAAAGAGTCCTCATGCCTAGCTGAAACCTCCGCACCTACCCTTTACTATCTGTATTCCTATCAGCATTCTGGTCTTCTGAGCTCTGAGTAGAATCACCTATCAGGCTTTAGTCACATATTTAGCCTTTCTCAAACTCCCATAGTCCAACCTTTCCAAATTCCTACCACAAACTAGTTCCAAAGGGTTCTGGACCACATGGTCAGGTATATTGATTGCAACAACCATATTCTGTGTACAAATTTTCTATATTAGTCAGCTTTCTCACTGGTAGTACAAAATACTTGCCTTACACATGAAATTTAAAGGAGGAGACCCTTAATTTGGCTCATGATTTCAGAAAGTTTAGCCCATGGTTAGCTGGTTCCAAGCCAGAAACATCATGGCAGAAGGTACTTACTTTATGGTAGCTGGAAAGCACAGCAGTTTGGAAAGAATGCCAGAGAGGAAAGGGCTAGGCACTAGACATAGTCCAGTTCACATCCATGACCCACCCAGATATGCCCAGAAGTGTGCTTTACTAAACTGCTAAGTGTCTCTTAATCCAGTCAAGTTGATATTCACAGTGAGTATTCACAAAAGGATTCTTGCTGGAGAAATCCTAAATAGAAAGTGTGCAGGAGGAACTCCTACAAAGATGTGTTCAATGAAGATTTGTCATGCTAGAAAGAAAAGAAAAAAAAGAGGAAGATAATATTTTAATACAGAATCTACAACTTTTTTAATTATACAAAAACATGTAATTAGTAAAAAGAAAAACAAACTGCAAAATCTTTAGGCACTGGTTTAGGCACCAGGAAGCTGCACAAGGTTTGATGGCCCAAGTTATTGCCAAGGTATTAGGGTGATACATTTCCACCCTTTGTCTTCAGTAGGCAACTTATAGCTTTGTAATCATCCACCACAGCAAAGCACAACGACCTTGTCAATTTTAACCTAAAGTGTTTAAATAATCTCTTGACTTGGATTTTATGCTTATCTCCTTTCCTAGATTAAGATATGAAATTGGGGGAGGTGTTATAAATGTTCAGAAGGATCTTGCCTATTATTAACCAGCTTTAGCATTTTCCCTTTAACCTTACTTTCATCTGTAAGACTAATGTCACTCCTTTATCTACCTGTGAACATTCCTAACATTTAAATATTTGATAGTTTTGTGGATACTAAATAAACTACCTGAACTCTGAGGAAAAACAGTAAGCCCTAAATATACTTGAACAGAATTGAAAGAAAAGAAGCAAACTATTTTAGCAGTCAGAGAGGGTCTAGCTTTGAATATAAGGAAAGGAAATATCTTAAAAACACTCTTCTGTCACATAGTGCTCTTAGTAGACAGAAAATTGGTTCATTCTTTGAGGATAAAATGTAGAATCAGATTAAAAAGGGAATTATCTGCCAATGGAAACATCAATGAGAATTTCTTGCATATCCTGGAAAAATAAGATTTAGCCCAACTCTGTTGATATTCCTAAGGAAGATCGGACCTAAGAACTGGCAAGAATATTTATTATTTAAGTAATTTATGAAACTATATGAAAATAGAATCATTTCATTGCTTTGCCAGAGACAATGTACATTTCTTCTCTTTACTCTCCACATTTTGCAAATCTATAGAAGTAGTTTGCAAGAAGAACTTTTAAAAACTCACTTTATGGAACAGATAGGGAGGTTAACTGTGAAGCTAGGTTTTATATAGCAAACTGTTTTCCCCTGGCTTTCTTGTTAAAATGGGGTGAATATATTCTACTGATCCAAAACAAAAGTGACTTCCAAAGAGCAGTCAAAACTGAACTCAAGAGTGCATCTTCTCTATGGCACACATTTAAAATAAATAAAATGACTAAGTTACTCATATTAACACAAAAACATATGTCAAAAGTTAAATTACAGAACAGGGGGCTCTCAAGGGTGGCGGATACCACATTAAGATGTGGCATTTGCAGGCATCTGAGAGGCTAACAATGTGGTCCTAATTCCTACATAGTTGACACTGTCTTAATTCAAGTTTCTACTTCATGGCTTGTTTTAAGCTTGATGCCATTTATTAACCTCTACAATTCAGTTAGCATTGAGTTTAGTGGTCAGTGATGACTAAATTACTTAGGGCCAGTGATTAGCAGTGATGAGCATTTCTCTCTGCAGTGGTGGTTGCTCATACAAGTGCTGCTTAAGGTGTGGCCTGCAAACCTCTCTAACTAGTGTTAGGAACCAAGGATAAGCATGGAGGAGACTTTACAGTGACCCAATATTGCTATGATATCCAAATGTATGCTTTAAGTAAGAGTATCTTGTTCAACTGAAATTTGCCAAAATAATCGAAGATGAATTGGGTTTCTTTTTTCAAGTCTTTCAGCAGAAAGAGATTGAGAAATATGCATCTGCATTGAATTAGGAGACATAATACAGAGATATCATCCAAGTGTTGGGACAGGAGGATTCCAGATGAAAAGGGGAGAGATATTTTAATTAACCCAAAGTTTATTTTTGAGAGAACTAAAAAATTTCCAAAGAACAGTGGGAACTGATAAAGCCATGGTCTACTTTATGCGTTTGGACCTTGTGGTATAGTCAGAGGAAAGGCTCATCTAACCAGTTGTAAGTCTAGTAGCTGATTTTCAAAATTTATTATTAAAAATGAGTAATACATAATACATAGTCAACAAAAACCTACAGTTATATAACCTACAGATGCTCACCTCTATTATTCCGGGGACATGTTTCTGATATTGTTTTGGATAACATACTATTCACTTAGTTCATTGTGATTATTTCTAAATTCAGTATAACTCTCCATTAACATTGTTAATAACTGTAGAATATTCTATTAAATAACTAGAACATTCCATTATATGCTACAATTTATTTAACCCATCTGTTATTGTTCAGTATTTGTGTAATTTTGATCAATTGTATATAGTAGCCTAGATCTTATTCTGTCTTTTTCTTTTAAACTTATGTGTGTCTTCTTGCAGGCAGTATATAGTTGGATCTTACTTTTTAATACAATCTGATCATATCTGTCTTCTTGTTGAGGTGCTGACCATTTATGTTTAATAATAATGTCGACATAGTTGTGGTTTAAATTATCTTGCATTTGTTTTCTATTTGTCGCTTCCATTCTTGTTCCATTTTTCTTCTTTTTTTCTCCCTTTGTTTGTTTATTGATGATTTTTATGAATCCATTTAACCTCCTTTGCTGACTAGTTAGCTACAACTTTTTTTGTACTATAATAGTATTTGTTTTAAACTTCATAGAAATCATCTTTTGTTTATCACAGTCCACATTCCAGGAATACTATATTGTTTTGCACATGGTGTAAGAACCCTAGAAAATTTGAATGTCCCTAAACTTTGTTTAATTTTATCATATACTTTGCTTCTATGTGTACTATAAGTTCTCCATACATTGTTAGTATTTTCCATTAGACAATTATCTTTTTAAAATGTCAATAATAAAAATACTTTCTCATTTATCCATATAAATATATATCTAATTTTTTCTGTTATCATTTCTAGTATTCTGTGTTTAGATTCCTCAGATTTCTATCTAGTACTATTTTTTTTTCACCTGAATATTTGCTTCATTTCTTATCGTGTTGGTCTACTGGTGAGGTGACTTTTTGTGTGTCTCGATATGTCATTGTTTTGCTTTAGCTTTTGAAAGATAATTTCACTGGGTATAGACTTCTACGTTGACAGTTTCATTTTGTTTCTTTTACTATTACATTAAAATAGCACACTGTCTTCTGGGCTGAATTATTTCTGGTGAGAAATCGGCTATCATCTTTATCTTGATCCTCTCTATGTTATGTGTCATTTTTGTCTGGCTGCTTTTAAGATTTATCTTTATCACTTAATCACTGCAGTATGGTTAGGATATTTTTTTTCATGTTCTTGTGTTTGGGGGTGGTTGTGGAATATCTCAAATGTATGACTATATAATTTTGTCAAGTTTGGGAATTTTCAGACATTAATTTTGAAGTATTTTTGGTGTTCCTTCCTTCTATGGACATTCAAATTATATCTGTGTCTGTCCCCTTAGACATAAAGCAAAATTTACTGAGGCTTCTTCATTTAAAATTTCTTTTCTCTATATATTTGATTTTGAGCACTTTCTTTGTTATGTCTTCAAGTTCACTAATTCTTAGTCATCTCAGATTGTCACAACAGAATACAGAGGACTTGGTAGCTCAAAGCAGATACTTATTACAGTTCTAGAAGCTGGAAAGTCAATTTGGTTCCTGGCAAGTGCTCTCCTCCTGTCTTCATGCTTGTCAGATAGTGAATGATCTCTCTCTCTCTCTCTCTCTCTCTCTCTCTCTCTCTCTCTACCAGGGATTGAACTCGGGTCCTTGCACTTGTGAGTCAGGCAGCAGAACCACTGAACCACTGAGATAAATCCCCAGCCTGCTCTTTTTCTCTTTTAATAAGGGCAATGATCATATTGTAAGGCCCAAAACCTCATCGTCTCTCCTTACATTCCCTCACAAACACCCATCCTCAAATGCTACAGGCCTTGGAGCTCCAACAAATGAATTTCGGAAGGAGCACAATTCCATTTCTTTGGCAATGTTTAATCTGCTATTAATCCTATCTGCCATGCTTTTAATCTTAGACATTGTAGTTTTCATTTCTAGAAACTTGATTTCTGTTTTTAATATCTTGTCTTTATATCTTTCAGATTTAATATTTTCTCTAGTTTCTTGTCACATGGAATACAATTATAATAACTTCTAACATCTTTATTTACTATATTCTATCATTGATGTGATTTCTATGTTGGTTCAAATTGATTTTTATCAGTAGGTGTCATAGTTCTTACTTTTTAATATGCTTTAATTAAATGACAGGCATTTTTGGATACTTATAAATATTTCTGAGCTTTGGTTTGATGAGCAGCTAAGTTACTTAAAAATAATTTTTACCCTTTCAAATTTTGCATTTAAGCTTTGTCAGGAAGTTCTTACTAGTGTTTTGTCTAGGTCCAGTTTTTCCCAACTACTTAAGTCCATTTTTACCCTTTTTTACTGAAGTAAAAGTCTTCTAAATACGCTGCCTAAACCTGTACAAATGCTGAGATGTTCTCTTTGGCTTGTTGGAACGTGGTCTACCCTTAGCTCTTTCAGTACAGGCAGCATCACCTCTGTAACCTGTCAGTGTCTTTTCCCCTACTGTTAAGTAATGTTATTAAATGCATGTCTGGCTCAGGGTCCAGCTGAGGACTCAAGGGCACCATGGAGCTCTCCATAGTTCTCTATTTTGCTCTGTCTTTTCTGGTTCTCTACTTTATAAATTTTAGCCACTTCAGCCTCCCTGTCTCCTGTATCCAACCCCTCAATTTGGGTAGATCGGTAGGCTCGACTTCAGTTCCTGCTTTCTATGTCAGTTCCAGAAATTTCCACTTCAGCTATAAGCTGGGATCATAGTAACCCTCATCTCATTTGTTTCCCATTTTTCAAGGATCCCCATACTTTGTTGCCTGATGTTCAATATCTTAAAACATCTACTTCTTTTTTCTTTTGTTCTCATGTTGTGGTTGTTTTAGGCTGAAGGGCAAATCCAGTCCTTACCACTCTATCTTGAGAAGAATTACCCATTATATTGTTTCTTGACTTACTTTATCTATTTAAAATCTCAACCTTTCATCCCTCTTATACATAGGCAACTGGAAACTGTGTTTCACTCAGCTTTGGTAGAGTTAATTCCAAAGCCTAGGCTGAAAGGAAGAGACTCAAAGACAGCATAAAACACATAGACTGAACTAGACATGTCCAAATTGGTTCTGTAATTGGAAGTTGTATAGTAACCATATGTCATGTACTCAATTGGACCGCCCTATAAAAGCACATTGATAAATGCACATCTAGGAATAAAGTTTCCTGTAAATAGGCTAGGGCTATATTTTAAAGTAAACATTTTAAAAGCAGCTAAATATGAAAATATACTTATTAAGCACATTCCTTCATCTACTAAATGTATATTAAGCACTTAACCATGTTCCAAAAGCTCTTCTAGATACAAAAATGCTATTCAATATTAAGCATTAATTACAAACAAGATTTAATGATTTTATGTCTAAAAAAGATGAAACACTGACCCTTCCAAGTTCTCCCTGCAACTTTAGGAGGCTGTAAGCACCAATAGGTATTTCAGTCCCTAAAACTACGGATTTAGTTTTAAGTTCTATTTGCCCTAAAAAATTGGGGTGGAGACTTTTTTTTCTAAATGAGGGCTAATAAGAGTTTGTTGTGAATGTGTCAATCAAATACCAAATGAGATTGACTTAATAAAAGAATGACACAGAACCATTTGGCCTCTAGAAAACCATGCACAATAATAGTGTATAAAACATTTGAAGTTAAGAAAGTCAGTGCTTGGGCCAGGGATTTAGCTCAGTGGTTCTGCCACCTGGCTCACATGTACAAGTACAAGATCCGAAGTTTTAATCCCTGGTACCAAAAAAGAAAAAGAAAAAGAAAAAGAAATTCAGTGCTTCAATGATAGTTAATACTGTCATTTAAATTTCTATAGAGGTTGGTTTAAAATGAAAATTATAACATTGCCAAGAAATAAAAGAGAGGGTAAAAACAACCCAAAAGCATTGGTTTGGATTATTCATTAAAATATGCTTAAAATTCAAAGTCAATGCAGACACACAAAATTTTAACAAATTATTTCTGTTGCCAATCTAACACAATATAATCAGCATCCACTATAATCAATTTGTTAATTAATTCACTCACTTCAATTAATGTCCACACTTTACTTGCTAATAAACTATTTTGGAATAGCTTTAGGTTTACAAAAATTTGAAGTGGTCATATAGAGAGATACACCTCACATACTCTCCATTATAATCTTTACAGTACATTTGTCAGAACTAAGATAGCAACCTTGGTACCTTACTGTTAACTAAACTTCAACTGTGTGACACAACATGAAAGTTATTTGCACAATGAGTTTAAGCATGTGCCTTTTCTTAGAGAATTAAGGGTTAGAGATGCAGCCCTACATTTGGGTTCCCTTCAGAAGAACTCAAAATCAACTCATTTGGACAGAATTCACCGTGAGGTCTTCCTGCCTGAGGGCTGCTCTGCCTTTTACATTGGACCAGTCCTAGCAGAATTCTTCAAGCGTCAGTTAAAATATCCCAGAAAAGTTGTGGTTTTTACTGAGAGGACTTTAAAATGTCTCAGAATCTTTTTCTTAACTAAATTCACTCACGTTGTATCAATCCTTGAGTGTTTCAAAAGATTAGCGTTCACTATTTGGCAATGTATTTTTTTCCTGTTTTTTGTATTAATGCATACATCCAGGTAATCAAATCACACTTGTACTTGTGTTTTTATGAATAGCTCTTAATGAAAACAGGATTTCATGAAATAAGAGACAGTACTGGAAAATCCAAGATGTATAGCTTTTGTTCCCATGGCAACGAACTAACTGGTTGCACCTGGTCCTCCAGGGTAATTAATTTCTTGTGTTCTGGGTTGGTTGGCTGCTTCTCAAGGCCAACGAAAAAAGAGAGGAGGAACAAAATGACCTTTCACTAAAACAAGACAAACTTTAATCTCATATAAAGGAGTTAAACTTTTGTATATTCTCTATTTTCACTCGTTATGGTTTTCAGATATGAACAATAAAATGAGAAGTGAGATTTTTTGTTCTGTGAAGCTATTGAATTAGCCACCATTCTAGGATCCTGAAGACTTTTTCTCATGCTTGAACCATTGGAGCTGAAGAAATATACTGGACACATCTATAACTAGGAGCTAGAAGCCTACATGTCAAGGATTCAAGGACCAACTGTCCCCACCCCTAGCTGGACAAGGGAATCACCTGGAACTCTTTTCAACATATAAATCTGAGTTGCATCTTTGTGAAATTTTGGCTTAATTAGTCTGGGGGGGCGGGTGGTGGTATTTTCAAAGCCTACTAAGGTATGAAACACTAGTAAAGAATCAGAATTACACTGTATACTAATACAAAAAGAAGTAAACAATGTTGAAGTTACTTTACAAGAAGTAAAAAGATGTTTATTGAATACATGATATTTATAAAAGTGATTTGTTTTGTTACTAGACTTTCCTTCTGTGATGCAAGTTATTAAAAACATCAGGGAATGATTAAGGTAATAGAGTTAGAGAGTAATTTTTCTTAGTTTTTAAAACTAAAGTTTTAGGATATACTTTCCATCAGAGGAGGTTATGGGGTCTGAATCTCACTGAGGCTCATTTTAAAGTTTCCCTGCTCCACAAGCTAATTGTTAAAAAATTTTACAAACTGACTGCTAGACTGTGAGCAGCTTGAAACTGACTAAGAAGGGGTAGATTTGAAATCAGCCAATGCTTCCGATAGATCAGGGCTTTGTTTTTTCTGGGGGGCTGGGTTGTTAAATTTCTACCGCAAACCACTGGTTTTCAGCTGTGAGAAAAAGGTCCAGTGGATGAAAGTTGGGCCTCAAGGGTTTGTGAACCCCTTATTTTTACACATAGAGAAACTGAGGCCCAGACAGTTTAAGTGACATGTCAAAAAAATTATTGGTGGATAAAAGAATAGAAGCCAATTCACACAAGTGTCTGTCATACCTACCTTGACAATCTATAAATCTCTGGTCTGTAAATGCTGCCAACAGTTAGCTCAACATTTGACAGATAACATCTGTCCACAGTTTTTGTTATGTTAGGGGTGCAAAGTGTCGAGTATTATTAAGATGCCAACAATCTGTAATAATTACAATACATCCAGGCGATAGAGTACTATGGTGCCATAAAAGAGAACGAGACTTCTATGTAACAAAATGGAAAGATCTCCAGTGTGCATGGATAACAAAAACATGCAAGGAGAGCAATATATGGAATCTGCTACTCTTTATGAAGGGAGAAATAAAAATAAATTTGATTATATTTTCAGAAAAAAAAATACCTGGAAGATTTAAAAAAAACTACCTGATAAAAATTAGTCCCTAATGTGGGAAGGAAGCAACAAGAGCAAGCCATGTCTGCATGGAAACTAAAAGAAAGCTCTGAGCACTGATAGCTGGTCATAATCCACTCTGTTCCCTGTAAAAGTACAATTTCACAGGATTTCAACAGGCGGTCACACCATGACCATAATAGAACCAGACCTAGCAAAGACTCTGTAATTTAGGTGTGCACTTCACATGCACGCACACACACACACACACACACGAAACCACAAAAGCACAAAAGTACCAAAATATCGCTCTCTGCTAATGTCAGTAAGCAGCTTCTCTCCAGCAATGCGGGCTTCACTTTTTTTCTCTTGAATCTTAGGTAAAAATTAAGGTTATCAGGCATTCAATTGTCCTCACTGCCTTACAGCATCTAATTCATCCAAAGGTCAAATTTAAACAGAAAAAATAATATACTGAAAATTTAAATATCCAAGAATACATAATAAATTCACACAGAGAGAGGGCTGTTAAATGCCCCATTGCTAGTCTCAGTGAAGATGAAAATAGGAATCTAATACAAAACAAGATAGTCAGGCTGAAATGGAGAGGAAGGGGACAAGACCTGTGGATGTACCTACAAATGTGTGGCTCTGGGCTTGAAGTGTTCTCCACTTACAAATAAGAGGCTTTTTCTTCAGCCAGTATGAGCAGTCTCAAAGTAAGACTTTGACCTTCTTGATAGCTTGTTCGCCTTTATTTCGATAATGACATGATTGGCATTTTTCATTTATACCATCTCTGAACACCACTATGTCCCAGGCACCAGGGATTCAAAGGTGAATAAGATTTGGTTCCACCCTTCTCCATTGTTGGTGGGAGTGCAGACTGGTGCAACCACTATGGAAATCAATATGGAGATACCTCAAAGAACTAGGAGTAGAGGTTCCATTTGACCCAGCCATCCCTCTGGTGGGTATTTTTCCAAAAGAATTAAAAAGAATCATATCACAGTGATATATGTGCACCCATGTTTACAGCGGCCCAGTTTGTAATAGCTAAAACTTGGAAACAGCCCACCTGCCCATTAGTTGGAAACTGGATAAAGAAAATGTGGTTTTTCTATAAAACAGAATACTACTCAGCCATAAAGAATGAGAAAGTAGATTCATTCATAGGTAAATGGGTACACTTTGAGGATATACTCCTAAGTGAAATAAATAAGTCACACATGTGTAAATACTGAATAGTTTCTCTGGTGTGAAAAACTAAAATAGTACTCAAGATCCTAATGGGTTAATTAGCAATGTGAAATAGGAAGAAAAGGACCAAAGTGTAAGGACAGTGAGAAGGGTAGGGGAAGGGGAATAAGGGAAAGGGGAAAAAAGTTGAGAAAATGTAAAAATGGAATTAAAGTCTTTGTTGGTGGGGAGGGGAAGAGGGGTAAAGGGAGGGTGGGGACAAGAGGAAAATGAGAACCAAGACCTGTCATGTAAAGTTACAAGATCCCAGTAATGAATGTACTTATACTATCTACCTAGAATGTACCAATAAATTCAATTAAAAAAAAAAAGATTTGGTTCCAGTTGTCAAGGAGTTTGCTTCCTGAATGCTGAGTCTAAACTGCTCCTCCGTCTTCTCACTACTTTTTAGATATTGTCTTAGTTGCATTCTTGCTGGCCAGACTCAACACCCAACCCTGGCAAAGTAAGAAGGTGGGCTTTATTTTGACTCACATGTCAGAGAGGTCTCAGTCCATAGTCATCTTACTCTGAGGTGGACTGCACGGTACAGCAGCATGGCTTTGGAGAGTTGCTCATGACATGGTGACCAGGGACAGACACAGTTGAGGGAAGTGGGAAGAGGTAACCCCCAGGGACCCATCTCTTCCAACCAGATCCCACCACCCAATAGCAAGTCAGTTGCTGTGCACAGCAATCCACTGATGAGTATCACCCCCCATCCAATCATCCCCAAACCCCACCAATGAGCACGTGAGGCTTTTGGGGGGACACCTAGCCATAAGCCATAACAGATATAGCTATGACCCAGGAATAATTTTGTGCAGTTACCTGGCCAATGTCCCTCTCTGTCTCCATGCCTGATGAGTGACTCTTGGAAGGCGGGTGCAATGTGCACCTCACTCACCACTGCATCCCTAGTGCCATGCAGAGCATCTGCTACAAGGAGAGATTTGTATGGGGTGGACTGGTGTCCCTCTGTAACCTCAGAATGTGACCTTACTTAGAAACAGCTATTTTTGCAGATAACAGTTGGTCAAGATGTGGTCTTCCCCTGGATTAGAAGGAGCCTCATCCAATATGACCAGTGTCTACATAAGATACAGAGAAGAAATGCAGCTGCACACACAGGGGAGGAAGGGCCTGTGAGGGTGAACACAGGGGTTGGGGTGATGCAGCTGTAAGCCAAAGGCCAAGGATTCCCAGCAAACACCCAACAACTAGGAAGAGACAAGGAAAGAAAGAACATGATTTGGCAACAGCTTTCCTGGATTTTCAATGTCTTTTTTAAAACACAAGACCCGGTGTTTGAGAGCATCTCAAAAGGCACACAGCATGGTGTTTGAAAAACAGGACTTCCTGTCACACTCTCCGGGTAAGGCCTGGTCTTACCACTTCTTACGTGTTCCAGAATCTGTGAAATGTGAAAGTGGACGAGAAGAAGATTTGATGAGATTTTACACATAAACTGTGAACCTGGACAGCTGACAAAGGTAGCTGTTGGTTAGACAGAGCTACTGTGCACTTGAGCTTTGGCCCTTTTAAACTGCAATGCACTGTAAGTGAAATGTGCACCAGACAGAGGTACTAAATATGAAAAAGATGCAAACTCCTCACCAGTAAGCTTTTTATATTGATTCCATTTTAAAATGAGAATGCTTTCTAATATAATGACAAGTAAAAATGTATTACTTTGTGAGGATACTAGAAAAATGTGAAATTATTTACATGGTTCAAGTTTGTAGCACTCACAATAAACTTTTATTGGTCAGTTCTTAAATAAATGGTGCCTGGACATAAATAAAAGTACCTCTATTTAAATATATTTAGAATTATTAAAATTTGGTAATGAATACTGGTGCAGAAGCAGCATGAATTAGTTGACCATCTCTAACCAAAAAAATTTGAATTGCTTGCCATGCAATGAAAAAGTTTCAGATGTTGGAGCATTTTGCATTTTATGTTATCAGATTAAGGATGCTGAGCCAGGAAAGTCTATGAAACACTTCTGGTCCCAAACATTTTGCATAAGACATACTCAGCCTGTAAAAGACCACTGTGGATGCAGTAATTTAAGAAACTTTCTTGTTCTAATATGGATGACTTTCCCAAGCTATTTGATATTTTTTACCCAGTTACTATTAAGTGAGCACTTTCTGAGAGTAAGTCTCTGAACTACGTATTTTGCACTCATCACCTTCTATAATAATAACACGGCTCTATTGCTTCTGAATATCATAAATGATTTTCAGTGCATCATATGTGTTATTTAGTGCTGACACTAAGCTCCTACGATGCTAATATATATCGTTTGCTTTTCACTCATGGTCGTCTTTCTGGAGGAGAGAGAAACGGCAGTCACAGGCAATAAGCAGAGACTTTGGTGTGTGCCTGGCCCAGCCAGAGTCAGCACCCCCAACCTGGCTCTGTCCTTCAGAGTGTGACTCAGATCCAAACACTGTCTAATCTGTCTTGGCAAGAAAAGTGCAAGAATCCCTTCTGGAGACAGGACAGAGAACCAGAAAATCTTCTAAACCTGGAATTTCCAGGAAGCAACACCACCCCTTTTAAACCTTAAAGCTTCCTGCCCTGCTTTATGAATGTAACCAAACACGAAATATGGAGTATTTAAGTAGTACCTCATCTGAGTTGAGGCGTTGAAAACAAACAACCCTCCTTACCCAGATTTTTGACATTTCAATAGAACTAATTCTTAAAGAACCACAGTTTCCCACATAAAAATGATCTAATCCTTGGCACCTCTGCAGGAGCAAGAAAAGGGGACAACAAATGTCAATCCTGTCATTGTTGTGGTCACATTTATGCTGTGTATTCTTTGCAAAAAACAAGAAGGTGTATGGGATTTTCCTGTGACTGATCTTGGAGTCTTTGAGCCCAAAGGATGAAAATCATTATGAGCCTCAGAGAAAATTCTAACTGTCCCCACCAAGAACTGAGTTAGAACTTCATCTGTGAAGTGTATAAGAAGGGTTGAGCTTCTTGCTGTTTTAATTAACCACCAAACTGAACTCTTTCTCTTTAGAAAGGTAGAGGGAGGGGGAGAGAGCTTATTGTGTCACTTGGAGACAAAGTCGATGAATGATACTGGTAAAATGTCATTGGATCATCCCAGACAGGTTAATGGCATTGTAACAAAAATTGGAGACAGTTCTGGATTTGGCAGGTGGAGGCAAGGGGGCATCAGTAAGAGTGCTTGTACAGTATAAGGAGAAATCATGCAACATTTAAGCTTATGTGTCTGACTTATTTCAGTCACCATTATACTTCCAGCCTAAGACCGTTCTCAAACTCCTCAAACTTCTAGATTGATTTCCTTTTCTTTCAATCTTTTCTTCTGAATGATACAAATGTATCTCTCCAACTAGGAAAGGTGTCTCTGTGGCCAGGTTGGCCCTGTTTTTCTGCCTTCCTTGAGAAGTGGGGTTCTCCTGACCTCACCTTCTTCTCCAGCATTTGTTCTCTTTCTGTTTCATGGTTGTCTACAGATGCTGCTTCTGTTTCTTCTCTGTATCTCTGTAAACTTCAATCTTTCTTCCAGCCACTCTACATGCAGAGCTCTCAGCAGGAGATTCCAGATCAATAATGTGACGACTGTTTCTCCATTTTCGTATTATTTGAAACTGCAGTAACATTCCACACAACCAACTCCTCCCATTTTGAAATACTCCCTTCCCTGATGACACTATTCTTTTGGTCTTCTGGCAACCTGCCTGGCTACCCTGCGACTCTTCTTCTGGAACTTTTAATGTTGAAATAACACAGGCTCACTACTAGCTCCAGCTGTCTTCTTCCTTAATATTTTTTCCCAAAGATGTCTGTCTCCCCCATGCCTAGGGATCCAGTTTTGTGCCTCAATATGTGTACCCCACATTATATTCCCAGCTCAAATCTAAGTTCAGACAAGTGGCATCCAATTGCCTACCCATCTTTTCCATTTATAGATCCCACAAGTACCTGGGCTCAGTGTATTCAGAACTGGGTTCCTAATGTCTCTCTAGCCCTTCGACCCAGCACTTGCTTGAGCTTGGCCTTCCTAACTCTGGTTCTTCTCCAGTGTCTGCGCCTTCTTACGGAATTGTTTTACCCTCCACTCAATTGTCCTAGTAGGAACTCCAGATTCCTACTTCTTCCTCATTCCTTATAGTCAGTCAATCACCAACTTCTAAATATCATTTCCTCTGAACAGCCACCCAGCTGGTTCTTACAAAATCCTTCTTAGTAGTGCCCCATGCCCATACCTACTCTCCTCCATTAAAACTCCAGTCACAATGCATCCCAAGATGCACATCACACTGATTCACTCTTTTACTTAAAACTTGAATATCTCCTTCCATTTGTGCCTGGGTAGTTCCCCAAATGAACAAAACAGTCCACAAGCACCCATATTATCTGGCCACTACTCACCAGCCTCAGTTACCATTTTAGCCCAATATCACCTGGGGGGAATAATACTGCCCCCATGACAGTGTGTGAACTACAGTGATTCTTTTAAGATAATAACACATAACTGACAAATTAATAAATGCTGTTAAAGTGACTAGAAGAGGAACAAAGGTAAAGACCATGTCTTTACTGTCTTTTGGAATAATATTGGATAGAAGTAAGTTTAAAAATATAATAATAATGCCACCACAAAGGAAAAAAATTCTGAGTAGAAAGTGGAAAGTTTTTGCTCAGATTAGTATTGATTGTTATAAAATATACAATTACAGAGGAAGTTTAAGATAGGACATTATTTTAAGAAATATTTTTTCCAATTAAAAGATCCCATTACTCAATAATGATTAAGTTACTAAACATACAGGGAGTCAACCCTAGTTATCATCTGAATCACTCTCTGCAAGTGATACATTTGCTATGTTTCCACTGCCAACACTGTTTCTCCTTGAGATATTTTTCTGCTATTTAAGAAAGTCTATTTTAAAAGTAAGAGTTGCATGTTTATGAGGTTGACTTTGCATTGACCAAGACTTAAGGCTCTGAGGGACTTTGAGCTGGAAACCATGGCTAAAGCTCTTGTAAATATCATATCAGCATAATAAGCAGCAGACTTTGATTTTGCAGAGGAAATGCACATTTTATCCAGCACTAAAAATAGATTATTGAAATTATTTTGAAACCAATGTCAGTAATTGCAACACATAAAATGGATCATATGGAAAGATCTTGTGCTCCAAGGGAGTTCAATGCTGTGAGTGCTAGTTTGGTGTGCTGATGGGCACAACATTTACCTTGCATTCAAACCCCTTCAGGAAAATTAACTTCTTCACATGAGCAATCAGATTCATACACACAAAAATGACCTCATCTTGCTTGATTATCTAAAATCACATAAACTTCTTAGAGGAAAACCAATAAACACAGCAGTAAACAAATGGTTCATTTCATACACATCTTCCACCTTTGTGCTGAAGAGTCCCTTTCAAGCTGTTTTATGGTAAACGGAAGCACCAATGATTAAATACAGTAGTCTCCCATGTCTGTGTTTCATTGTCTGCAATTGCATTTACCTCTAGTCAGACAATGGCTGAAAATATTACATGGAAAATTCCAGAAATAAATAATCTGTAAATTTTAATTTGTGCACCATCTTGTGAAGTATGATGAAACCTGGCACCATCCTGTTCCATCCCACCCAGGACATGATTCATCCCTTTTTCTAGTGTATCCACACTGTATATGCTACCTGCCCATTAGTCACTTAGTAGTCATCTCAGTTATCAAACCAACTGTTATAATGCTGCAGTGCTTGTGTTCAAGTAACCTTTCTGGTGTGGCCTAATGCTGCATCACAGTGCCTACATCATCTTACCATGTAAACACTGTCCTCCCACATTATCACCTTATTATATTTTGAGACAGAGAGATACTATGTTTACATAGCTTTTCCTATAGTAAATTGTTATAATTGTTCTATTATTAGTTGTTGTCAGTCTAACGCTTAACTTATAAATTGAACTTTAGCAAAGATATGAACATAGAGGAAAAATGGTACAAATATGACTTGGTAGAATTTGCAGTCTGAGGTATCCATTTAGACAATATCTCCCATGGGCAAAGGGGGCCCACTGCACTTACTAGCAAAGACTAACCTGGCTACCTATCACCCTGGAGGTATATAGAAGAATTTTGTATTTCTTATTAATAACAATATCAACAACTTATTAATTATTATTTTTCAAGTTTTTTTACTAGTCCATGTTTTCAGTACATAATGGTTGCATTCCTTGTGTGGAGTTGGTACATGTACATAATATAACTTAATTGTTTACCCCTTTTCTGTTTCCCACCCATTTCTTGGTCCCCTTCTGTTTTGCAAAAACTCAATGTTTGTTGTTCCTGTTAACTCTTTTATCTTGCTCTTCATTTGTATTTTGAGTATTCAATAAGGGAAACCATGTGATATTTAAGCTTGTGTATAGTTTTATTTCACTTAACATTATAGTCTCAAGGTATATTCATTTTCCTATGAATGACTCAGGTTTATACTTCTTTATGGAAGAATAGTACTCAATAGCATAAATATCACAATTTCTTTATTCATTTATCTGTTGGTGGACATATAGGCTGTTTCCAAAAATTAAGAGTTCTTCAAACTCCAACCTAGACTGATGTATCCTGCAAAACTCTCTTTCAAAATGGATGGGGAAATGAGATACTTCCATGACAAAGAACGCCTGAGAAACTTCATGAACACCAAACCAGCACTAAAAGGAATTCTGAACAATATCCTAGAAAAACACAATGAAGGTCACAACACTTTGAGGCCCAACACAGCAAATCTAATAGGCAAGGCAAGAAACTAAAAGGAGAGGACAAAAAATTAAAAAGAGTCAACAGAAGGACAATAACATGACAATAAGAAGTCAGTACATATCAGTTATAACTATCAATGTCAATGGCCTCAATTCACCAATCAAGAGAAATAGACTGGCAGAATGGATTAAGAAGCAAAATCCAACAATATGTTGTATACAAGAAACATACCTAGTGCAAAAACAAGCCCATAGACTGAAAGTGAAAGGATGGAAAACAATTCTCCATGCAACAGGAGCCCAGAAAAAAGCAAGGGTAGCAATCTTATTCACAAAGTACATTTCAAACCAAAACTGATTAAAAGAGACAAAGAAGGCCAATACATCCTTGTAAAGGGAACAATTCAGAGGAAGAGATGACAATCATAAACATATGTGCACCAAATATAAATGCCCCCAACTATATAAAACAAATATTAAGTAACATTAAAAATCAAATAAGCACTAATACAATAGTAGTGGAGGATCTAAATACTGCACTATCACAAATAGACAGATCATCTAGGGAAAAAAATCAACAGTGAAATACTAGAACTAAACCAAGCTTTTGAATGCATGGACTTATTAGACTTCTATAGAGTGCTCCACCCCACAAAATCAGAATATACACTCCTTTCAGCTGCACATGGGTCATTCTCCAAGATAGACCATATACTATCTCACAGAACAAGTTTGAATAAATGCAAAAGAATTCCCTGTATTTTATCAGATCATAGTGCAATTAAGCTGGAGATCAATAGCATAAGAAACCTTAGGAACTTCACAAACACATGGAATTTGAACAACACTATCCTGAACAATCAATGGATCACAGAGGAAATTAAAGAAGAAATCAGGCAGTTTTTACAAATAAACAAAAATGCCAATACAACATACCAAAATCTATGGAACACAGTGAAAGCAGTTCTACATGAAAAATCCATAGCACTGAATGCCCACACTAGGAAAACAGAGCAAGCTCAAATAAACAATGTAATGATGACTCTTACACTCCTAGAAATAAAACAATAGCAAGAAAAACCCAAAGCTTGAACAAGAGAGGAAATTATAAGGATTAGAGCAGAAATCAATGCAATGGAAACTGAGAAAATGATACAAAAAATGAATAAATGATGCAAAAATAAATGAAACAAAGAGTTGGTTTTTTGAAAGAATAAATAAAATAGATAAACCCTTAGCTAATCTTATCAAAAAAAGGAAAGAACATTCTCAGATCCATGCAATTAGGAATGAAAAAGGTGAAGTCACAACAGATCCAACAGAAATCTTGAGGTTGGTCAAAACCTACTTTGAGAACCTGTACTCTAATAAAATGGAAAACACAGAAGAAACGGACAGATTTCTAGATATTTATGAATTATCAAAATTGAAAGAAGAAGATAAAAACATTTTAAACATCCCAATTACAGTCAATGAAATTGAAAATGTAATTAAAAATTTACCAACAAAGAAAAGCCCAGGTCCTGATGGATTCACTGCTGAACTTTACAAGACATTTAGAGAAGAATTACTGCCATTACTCTTCAAACTTTTCAATGAAATTGAAAGGGAAGCAATACTTCCAAATTCATTCCTGAAAGCAAGTATCACTTTGATTCCCAAACCAGGGAAAGATGCAACTAAAAAGGAGAACTAAAAGCCAATCTTAATGAATATAGATTCAAAAATCCTTAACAAGATACTAGCAAACAGAATACAGAGGACCATCAAGAAGATCATACATCCTGACCAAGTCGGATTTATTCCAGGGATGCAAGGATGGTTCAACATATGTAAGTCAATCAATGTAATACACTATATTAACAATGTCAAGTACAAAAACCATATGATCCTCTCTATAGATGCAGAAAAAGCATTTGATAAAATTCAACACCCATTCATGATAAAAAAAAAACCCTGCAAAAAATTGGAATAGATGGTCTATATGCCAACTTAATAAAGGCTATCTATGAAAAACCAACAGCCAACATCATATTAAATGGCCAAAAACTGAAAACCTTCACATTAACATTAGGAACAAGACAAGGATGCCCACTATCACCACTCCTCTTCAATATAGTTCTGGAAACATTAGCCATAGCAATTAGACAAGAGAAAGAAATTAAAGCAATAAAGATAGGAAAGAAAGAAGTTAAACTGTCATTATTTGCTGATGATATGATACTCTACATTGAAGACCCAAAAAGCTCCACCAAAAGGCTTCTAGACTTAATTGACACTTTTAGCAGAGTAGCTGGACACAAGGTCATCACCCAAAAAGCAATAGCCTTCTTGTACACAAATAACAGACTCACTGTGAGAGAAATTAGGGAAACAATTCCTTTCACAATAGCATCCAAAAAAATGAAATATCTAGAAATCAATCTAACAGAAGAAGCAATCTAACAAAAGAAGGAAAGCAAAAGACCTCTACACTGAAAACTACAGCACTCTGAAAAAAGAGATCAAAGAGGATATAAGAAAATGGAAAGATATCCCCTGCTCCTGAGTAGGAAGAATCAACATAGTGAAAATGGCCATACTACCAAAACTGCTATACAGATTCAATGCAATGCCAATTGAAATTCCAACACTGTATTTCACAGAACTAGAAAAAATAATCTAAAAATTCAATTGGAACCATAAGAGACCTAGAATAGCAAAAGCCATCCTAGGCAACAGAGACATGGTAGCAGGTATAACAATTCCTAATTTGAATTTGTACTACAAAGCCACTGTGATAAAAACAGCTTGGTAATGGCAAAGAAACAGACCCGAGGATCAGTGGAACAGACTGGAAGACAAAAAAAAAAAAACCAACTCCAGATGTACTCAGCTACCCCATCTTTGACAAAGGAGCTGACCATCCCCCCTGGAGGAAAGATAGCCTCTTTAATAAATGGTGTTAGAAAAACTGGATCTCAACCTGCCAAAGATTAAAACTAGACCCTTATCTCTCACCATGCACTAAATTAAAATCCAAGTGGATTAAAGATCTAAATATTAAAACAAAAACACTAAACTTGCTGAAAGGTAAGTTAGGCAGAACTCTTGAAGACATTGGCATTGGAAAAGACTTTATGAACAAATCCTCAGTACCACAGGAACTAGCAGAAAGAATCAACAACTGGGAACTCATCTTATTAAAAAGCTTCTGCACTACAAAAGAAACCATCAACAGAACTGAGACAAGCTACAATGTGGGAAAAAAATTTTACCAGCTGCTCCTCAGACAAAGGACTATTATCTAGAATATATAAAGAACTCAAAACAATTAGCCCCCCAAATATAAAGACCCAATCCAAAAATGGGTATCTGAAATGAACAGACATTTCTCAGACAAAGAAGTAAAAGCAGCAAGTAAATATATGAAAAAATGTTTCACATCACTGGTCATTGGAGAGATGCAGATGAAAACAACACTGAGATTCCACCTCACCCCACAAAGAATCGGTGCTGTCAAGAAATCACACAATAACAAATGTTGGCAGGGTTGTGGCGAGAAAGGAACTCTGCACCAGTGCAGACTGGTTCAACCACTATGCACATCAATATGGAGATACCTCAAAGAGCTGGGACTAGAGGTTCCATTTGACCCAGCCATCCCTATGCTGGGTATCTTTCCAAAAGAATAAAAAAGTCATATCACAGTGATATATGCACACCTATGTTTATAGCAGCACAGTTTGTAATAGCTAAAACTCGGTAACAGCCCATTTGCCCATCAGTTGGAGACTGGATAAAGAAGATGTGTTTTTTCTATAAAATGGAATACTACTCAGCCATAAAGAATGACAAATTAGATTCATTCATAGGAAAATGGATACATTTTGAGAAAATAAATAAGTCACATGTGTAAATACTCAATAGTTTCTCTGGTGTACTATAACGGTACATAAGATGATCCTAATGAGATAATGACAATGTGAAATAGGAAGAAAAGGGTTAAAGGTGTAGGGAAAGTGGGAAGGGTAGGGGAAGATAATAAGGGAAAAGAAAAAATATGAGAAAATGAAACAATAGAAGTGAAGTGTTTGCAAATAGGGAAGGGAGGAGGGGGTGAAGGGAGGGCAGGGACAAGAGGAAAAATGAGAACCAAGGCCTGTCATGTAAAGGTGCAAGATCCCAAAGATGAATTTAATGTACTGTGTACCTAGATTGTACCAATAAACTCAATTAAAAAAAAAGAATTAAGAGTTCTTGATGTTTTTCATCTCTTTGGGGAGACTTTACTGACAACTATTTTATTTTCAAGGACATGGAAGTTGATTGTGTCAACTTGAGCAATTTGGTTAAGAGAAGCTTAGCTAAATTGGTTCAGCAATTCCACACCCTAGGCATGGAAGACCCACCCTAGGGAGGCTCACTGCCTGGATGGTACAAAGGGGAAGTGAGGAAGGAAGCGGCTGCTTCTGTTCCTCAGAGGAGCTGCTGTCTTCACCTTGGATGTTGTCCCCTGACTTCCAGTGCAGACAGTGCAGCTTCTAGCACAGATCCTTCAGCCTTCTGGTAGAGACTCCAGCTTTCCACTGCAAACTCATCAGCCCCCTAATACAGATCCACACGGGACACTTCAGTGAATTCCACACCTTTAATTAAATCTTGGGTCTCCAGTGTGCAGACAGACCCTCTTCAGTCTTCCTCATCTGACTCTGTGGGTGGCCATTGTAAGCCAATCTTGTAAATTCATATATATGTTTGTATATCTTGTGTTATGTCTGTTTCTCTGGTAAATATAGACTGATACAAAGGAAAATAGCAGGCAAATCTTCTGGATGTCATTTGTGATTCCCAGAGTGTGCCAAAGGTAAATGGAACCATATGAGGATTTTAGATGAAGCTGCTCCCACTGGAGAAGCTACCACAGCCTTGGGGTGGAAAGCAGCTCCATTATAAAAAGGGTTTTGTGCTAGTATGTTCTCAGAACATTTATTCAAGGTTTGTTCAGAAGGAAGACAGAGTGGAAAAACCCTAAAAGAGTCCAGCTCTCCAGCTGGGGAGTCAAGTTAAGAGTTGGGGCCAGAAGAAGAAGGGATTGGATGCAGACACATACTTTATATTTACAAAGACTTTTGGTTGTATTCAATTTTCTACTTTAATTTCTATAGTACACAAACTTGTTGAAGGCAGAAATAGTGTTTCTTTTGTCTTAAATTCTCCAGAACTAGAGACAATGCCGGGTATAGAAGTGGCAATGGATAAATGTTGGGTAAAGTAATTCAGGACCTGGGAAGATACTGAGACAAAATCCTTGATTACAGACTTCTTTGACAAGACCAGTCAATCACAGATAACACAAGTTTCTTCCATGGCCAAGCATTATTTGACAATTCCCAAGATAATAGCCACCTGTTGTGAAGCACTTGTTGTTACTTTTGAAGAAGAGAAGTTGCTAGCAGTATGTGATTGTGTGCCACTAGGTGCAACGTGTCCCTGTGGTCAGACTACAGGAAAGGCCTTGTTCAGAGTGACTAAGTAGCTGGATGACACATTCCTGTTAAGTATAAAAAGATGACTATGGGACATAAAGTGGTCAGAGAAACAAATTTTTGGTCTCATTCATGCACTCATTTCACATGAAAATTTTCAAATTGCCCAGTTTAGATAAGACAAAGAAATTATCCTTAAATCAGTTCTCAGTTTAGTGTGCCCAGAACATGGTGAATCTATTCCCACATCTTCTTTTAATGTTGTTTGGGCCATAATTTTTACATGTACATGATTTTGGTGAGGTGAGGCTGTCACTGTTGCTTCTTTTAGCTCTGGAACCTCTTGCTGGCTGTATCTTGTGGTTCCTCTACCAGACATGTGGCTGACTGCTTAGAAGCTGATTCTCTGAATTCCCTCTGAGGCAAATGATGTGCTTTAAGTTCTGTTTGCCAAGACAAAACCTGATGGTAAATTATTTCCATAGTTAAATGTAAGAACAAATTGATCAGACCAGCCATTCCTAAACTGGTGAAAACTTAGGAAAGAAATCCAGATGGAAGTTTAAGAAATCAAAAATTTCCAATAATATATGTAAAACAAAATCTCAGATTTCTGGGATTACCTTATTTAGCAGCTGCCAGGAAATACTTATTGTTCTATATAATGTTTAAGAATAAATGTAGTAGGGCCGGGGATTTAGCTCAGTGGTTCGGTGGCCTGCCTCGCAAGCAAAAAGACCCGAGTTCGATCCCTGGTACCAAAA
>NW_022900928.1:123606369-123667187 GCF_012274545.1 Fukomys damarensis
AAAAAAAAAAAAAAAAAAAAAAAAGAATAAATGTAGTAGTAGCATCTTTTTTACTGTTGACATTGCTAGGCCCAATGATACTTCAGTGGGTAGGGATTTTCCACCACCAATGATTTGCATGGTGGCTTGAAGATGACAGGAAGTAAAGTCTTCTGATGGCCATGTCAGAAGTTAGCAAGGAAGAACACTTCAGCTTCCACCTCCTAAAGCACTGCATTCTAATGATCACAAGAAAGAGGTTCTCTCTCTTATTGGGCATCAGGGTCAGTAGGGGAAGCTTTGAAAATCACACATTCCTAGGTCCCACCCAGACGTTCCAGTTCAGTCCTCTTGAAAATGTATTGAGCGATTGTGATGGTGATGTTTTGCCTGGTCCCAATAGCCGTTAGACAAGAATTTCATGAACCATTTGCATCTTGCAAGAAGGCAAAACCAGTTACATTTCTGGAGCATTGCATCCATAACTTTTACATATGTATTACAGGGTGAATCCAGTGAGATGTCAGTGACCACTTCATGAAGATCAAAATTGAGCCATTTTTCTTACAGAAATCAAGACTAATTATCTTTAAAGAATATACTGTACATAAAACCATTTTTGATTGCAAGCTAAATTTATCTCTAAAATTATCTTAAGTGCTTAAAGTGATTACTTTTATTCAAGTAAAATGCAGATATTCTTTAGTGACTTGCCTGGAGAACCACACATAAAAACTATCCACTAGGCTGAGTGGGTTGCAAAGTCTAATAAAAGGAAGATGGTATCTTCATTCATGGTGCAGAGCTCAGAAAAACACTTGTTTTTGCAAGGATTTTTTGGCCTTCATGTAAGTTTTTTATTTTGGAAGTTTTACAAGTAAGAAAGTTTTAACTGACCATGTACAGTGGCATCTGAACATCTAGAGACCTTGGGAGATGCCAAAGAACGTTTTAGAAGGCTTTCACAAAAGGAGATAAGACACATTCAATATTAACAGCAATGAGCTATTTGGCTCATTTCTACAGAAAAAAGGAGCTAGAAGCATGAGGTCAGCCTTCTTGAAGGACATAGGAATCAAGGTGGGTCTGGACATGGTGGATAAATCATGGTAAGAAGAATGCATTAGAGGCGAGGGTAGCAACACATCCACAGTCGTAGCAGGGACGTGCAGTGTCCCTGATGAAAACCTAACAGGCTTGAGAGTATGACCTTATACACATGGCTTAGCCACTCCATGCCTCTTTATGCCTCTGTTCAATGGAGACCAGAAGAACCAGCAAATCAGAATAACTCATAAGATTATTGTGAGGATTAAGTGAAATTAGACCTTAAAATAGTGTCCAGAACAAAGGATGGGAAGTCACTAAAAAGTATCTTTATTGCATTTATTATTACTAATGTCATTATTGTTTGGTCAGAGATGTATCCTGCAGGAAAAAGTGGCTGTATGATTGACTGAAGAATATGGCTAGAATACGGAACACTAAAATTTGAGGAGGTAGAATAATGAGGCATTATAAACAACAGTAATAATAAGTTTTTGAACAAGTGGATCACTTGAAGGCAAATGAAGGAGCAGGGCAGGACATGGGTCTGGGCTGTTTGTTAAGGGGAGAAGCACATTCTAACATGCTGTCACCGACCAAATTATCACTTAAAGACATCCTTTCCTGAAGGAATAACTAACTGAAATGCCGTCGTCCACCTGGAAAGGGACGTGGGTGACTTTTCTCACATCATTTGCTAAATGTCCTGAAAGTCCCCTCTCAGTTATTCTTAGAAAGAAAAATATGTTTTGTTAACAATGCACTAACCAGAGACTGGGGTGTGTCTCTTCCCGCCATCCCTTTTAGCAAGGTCATTATAGTATTGTGGACAATGCTGATGTCTGTATTTCTAGAGTTCTCTTGGGGAGGGGCTGGTTTGGTTTGGGTTTTTTTGAGGGAGGAAAGAGAGGAAGTGGGTTGACAGTGAAATAGTCCTTCATGACAAACAGACCACATGGTTTTAATTAGGAAGCAGGGCAGTGTCTATTCAGCTAAGCAGTAAATCAGGGCTTTGTGAGGCCGGTGGGCTCTGACAGCTGGAGCTCAGCTTCCCAATGTCCACCAGGGCTCACATGAACTGCCAGCAGACTGCAGAGGCCGGCTTGGCTTTTCACTCACACGCCACCCTACGTCCACCACAAAATGCAGAGAAACAGAGCCGATCTGCAGGGAGAGGCTGGGGAAGGCTCTGCCTGGCTTTCCAGCTTAATAATTCTCTCTATGCCCATTATTTTGATTCATCCGTCAGAAAAGCACTCAGATCCACATCTCTTATCTCCAGGGAAAAAGAGTCTCAGAAATTACAAAGTACCCTAACCAATTTCCTGTGCTTTCATATAGAAATAAAAAAATACACTGGATAGAGGGATGTAGACTGAGTTCTTGTCCAGTTACATGCAAGGCAATGTTCCTAGCTGGTGCCTTTGAGGCAGGACACACACACACACACACCCACACACTGTGTGAAAACACACATACTTGTACAAAGAATCTTCCAAGTTTTCCTCTGTCATCTGAATATCTAAATTTTATATTTCTGTCTATTATCATTATCAAAGGAATACAGGAACTTTGTAGGGATGTTTTTAAAGGGGTGATAAAAGTCATTTCAGATTTGCTTCTCATTTTAAACTAAAAATGTTTTAGCATAAATAAAGGTCAAATGTATTAGCTGCATTACTCATCCGACCCTCTGCATTGTTAGATTCTGTAACACTGTATTTGGCCAACCTCTTATAGAACATAAATGGAAAAAAATGTCACACACACAATGAACACACGATGACTTTTTTCTTGTGATTATCCCTTAAACAATATAATACAACTGTTTGCAAGCATTTGTTTTGCATTATAGATAATATATCGTAATACATAATATATAATATATATAATAAGTAATTGAGTGATAAAATATTTAGGAGGCTGTGCATAGATTATATGTAGGTATTAGGGACATGAGTAACTTCAGAGTTTGGTGTCTAATAGGGGCTGTGGAACCAATTCCCCAAAGCTACAAAGGGATGACTGTACTTTTTGAATTATGCTTGTTGAATTACCTGTGGGCTTGGGCATCCCTAATGGCACCTTTGCAGAGAAATTCTGGAACTGACTACTGATTTGTAAAGAGCGGCTAGAGAAACAGAAGGTGATGAAAGGAAATGTAATTCTCCTTTATGAGTTTGTTTCCTCTCATGCAGTAAGACCTTCCTATCACGGGATTTAGGAGAGGGGTGCAGATGGATGTGAGTGTTGAGTACAAGAGACAGGATGGTAAACTCTGCTGGCAGGGGGGTCGGCTGAGGAGCCCAATTTCTGGTCCCCCCATTGTCTGAGGACAGGTCTGGGTCAAGGAACCCACTTTACCAGCTCACGTCCCGTGTAAACTGGATGCAAATGGTCTTGATCCAGAGCCCGAGAGCTTCTGCTGGTGCTGAACCCTTTAGATCCTAGGATTGAAAAACAGAACTACCTTAACCATGTGGCCCGTACAGTGGTATTTCAGAGGATTTGTTTCATTCTGGAGAGTGAAAGCCTCACTAGTATAAAGTACAGGTTAGCAGTATTACCCTGAGTGAGGCAAAAAGCCTCAAATTTCTGTTATTTACCCAGTGTCAGGTATCTCACCACACTGCATTAGGTACGGCAGAATTAACACGTTCTTCACTCCCACCAGGCTCTTCAAAGGAACGATATTGATTTTCATACTAGACTTATGGTATATAACCACTCCCCCCAAATAATCCTCCAAATCTGGTCTCTCCTCAAAAGAAAAATTAGATATTTACCTAAGAAAATCTTTAAAGATCTTATATTTGTGGTTGCCAGCCCATGTATTTCTAGATATGTCATGGCGTTTCTGTTATGAAGCAAAAGGTAAAATAAAACCTCTTGTAAATAACAATAATCCTGGGAATTTAAAAAAATAAGAAAAATCTATTCTGACCCTGCCTCTTCCAAGTCTTTCCTAACTCCATAAGAAGTTCTTGAGGATGAGTCATTAAAACCACCAAGCCAACAGCTGCTGAGGAGAAAAATCTGGAGCTGGAAGAGTAGGATGTGAACCCTAATGATCACCTGGGCTCCTCTTACAGGTTCTTTCAGGAAAAGGATTGTCTTGTGTGTAGAATGGTCTCATATCTGGGCCCCGCCTCAGGTAAGCTGTGTGACCATGGATGGAGAACCTGGCCTCTCTGAAAATGTTTCCATTTAGGTGGCCATAACAATGCCTACCTGCAAGTGACCTTATTAGGACTAAACGAGGTAAAGTGAGCCTGATATTTGCCCCATGATGGAACATTTAATTTAGAAAGAAAGAAGAAAAGAAAGGGAAGAAAGGGATGATGCAATGATTGAATTAATTGGAAATCAGTTCCTTTCTACTAGTTAAGAAAATGTAATGTATCAGAACACTTAGATGTGGCTTTTAATCAGGAATCTGGATTTAAATCCTGATTCAGCCCTTTGGTAATCTTGTGGCTTTGGCAAGCGATTTAAAATCTTTAAACCTGGATGCCTCACTTGTAAAATGGGACTAACATAGAGATACTGTGAGAATTTCTAGGAGATAGCATACAAGCTACTTCGCATAAGGTCTGGGATAAAATAAGTCTTTGATCTGTTACTTATATTTTTAGCTGTTACTTGTATTTTTATCTTATTGTTATCGTTATTATTCATTAACAGCAGGGAATGAATGAAGGCCTTTGAGTGTTTCCTTTGAAGCCGGCTTATTTTGGTACAAATCTCATAAATTTGCAAAGGGTAAAGTTACATGATCTTCTTCTCCCAGCAGAACAACTTCATCAGTCTCAAAAGTAACCTCTGAACTCTTTTCCAAATCACTGGAGGCTGCCCACATTAAAATTGGCTTCTAAGTCTAGAAACAACTGTCATCTCTGTAGAGAACTCCTGCCAGCCGAACTGGAGACACAGCATGCTGGTTATAAAATAAGCAAATTCCCAAATCCTCTCAGTATCAAGGTGGCCATGAGGTTACCCTTACTGTTCAATCACAGGGAAATGTCGGCACCAACAACCCATTTAACTCTGGTAAAATGTGGGCTTTGCTCATCCTTAAAGAGATAAAAATGCATATAGATTCAACTCAATTATTCAAGATAATAAAAGAAAGATTTATGCAGGGTATGCAAATTGGCTAACAAATATGGAAATTATAAAGTCAAGTTTTCCCTTGAATTACCCTTTAGAAGAAATCAAGAATTGTTCTGCCCCTAAGACAGTAGGGAGGAATATGTAACTGATCTGATTCCCTGCAGTTAAAATATCCAGGAGTATGGGGGTGAGGAAAGGGAGAAAGTGGGTGTGGGGAATTCTGCTAATCCAGGCCCTTAAAAATGGTGTTTGGGGAGAGGAGTTGGAAATTTCTGCTCCCCCGCCTGACTTCTTTATTCCCAGCATCTGTCATCAAGAATCAGTGGCAGCTCCTTTCTCAGAATAAATCTAGATTTCAGAGGATTCTGAATGAATTCAGCACTGGTTCTATCACTGGTCTAGGACTCTTAGACTCATGAGAGGCAGCCATTTTGGTACAAATCTTCTTTCTTTGTTTCAGAAAGAACATTTTGTACTCATGCTTGAAGGTATCATTCTTACAAGTATTTTCTTCACCAGATCCTGTGCTCGGGCATATATGAGGAATTTCACTCACTGCCCATAACAGAAGCACATTTGCCAGGAGATACACGGAGCTGGCTGTACTACCTCATGAAGTATCCTGTCATGTGTTGTTGTTCCACAAGTGGCAGAAACATAGGTGGAAGGTTGATCATGAAGAGGTATTTGGCAAACCTAGGTTTCTTTTCCAGACATTTGTGGAAAACTGAAAGAGAGTGACGCAGAGCTCTCCTGGAGGAGAAGAGCATAGAATATACACACACCTGACCAGTACTTCATGTCTTTGGGAGAGGGGAAAGATGAGATGCTTTCTGGAGTCACAGGCAGTAAAAATCTGCTGCAGAGTCCCCAACTAGCAAATAGAGATGTTGACCAGAACACAAGCTATGAGCATTGGAAGGGCAGAGCTTTCTGTAAGGGCAGACTGTGCATGTATTCATTTTTCTAGAAACTCTTCATCAAGGGAAGCAGTGATACAAGCACCATACAAGTGTGTAGGAAGGTAGATCCAGAGCTATGAAGGAAGCAGTGTGTCAGGCTGATGGTGTGGGATGCTGGGAGACTGTGTGGGGTTTAATGAGGGTGGTGAGAGGACCCAGCCACCATATGTGTCCTGACCAAGCTTATCTGGGGCTGAACTGGTCCTCATTGTGGAAGGATCAATACCAGGGAGGGAGAGAAGGAAGGAGGAAGAGCAGTAGAGACACTGCCCAATAAAGTTTGGGGAATTTGTGTTGAATTTTGTTACTTGGAAATATCAATTTTTAAAAGTGTATGCAAAAAATGGGCAAAATCTGAGTAAGTCTGTTGTCTAGTTAATTATATTCTGCTAATGCCAATTTCCTGGTTTTGATAATGTGTGACAGACGTAAGCTGTGAAAAAGAACATGAGACTTCTCTGCGTGCTTCTGTCATCTTCTTGTGAGTCCATAATTAGTTGAAAACAAAAAGCTTCTAAAGAGCCAACATGACTGTAAAACAGTTGCATCTCCTTGTTATATCGGACGCTGACCTGTCCTTCCTCTCTCCAATGGCTTACCGGGCTCTGTCAGGACAGAGCAGCCTATACAGGGTGAGCCTGCCTCAGTCAGCAGTCACAGTCTCAGAGACACACCCTTGAATCTCTGATGTCCCTCCCAATTTCTTTATTTCTTTAATCTCCCAAAGAGTTGCCTTTTTTTCACCAGATATCTCAAAGTTCACAAGTTTTCCATCTATAAAACCTTTTTTAGTCCATGACCCAATGCATCAAAAGAGTTAAATGTTAACTTTCTAGTCATATTTTCACTTAAATTTACTACATCTCTGAGTTGTTCAAGTTATTAAAACTCACCACATCTTACTCTGCAGGCTTCTTAAGACACAATTCATGTCTTCTCTATTTACTTGTAAAATAGGTCACTATTATTTTGCCCCATTACTCTGAAATATGAAATACTATGTTACTAGATCAAGTCTGAAGTGTTCAGACTTGCTGACACTAATGGAACCCCTTTTACAATTTTTTTAAAAAAAATTGTAACAAAATGACTGGATTTTTCCAAATAGAGAAGCCATTATTTCATTACTTTGAAGCAGCTCCTAAATATGATATGAACAAAAGATAAATAGGAGAAAATTGTGTTCAACAGACACATTTTTATCACTGAGTTTGGAAGAACGCTATTATAATCAAGTGGTCCTCAGGACTGGAATCTCGGGTGTGATTTAATTTTTAGGGAAATGCCTATACCATACCATTTTTCTCTATAACTAATTTACGAAACCTAAACATCCAGTAAATGCCTACTTGAGGATTTCTTTTTTCTCTGTCTTGCTCAATGGCTTTTCTCCTTCCCTCATTTTCTCTCCTCAAAAGATCTGCCTTTATTATTACACTGCACAGAGTCCATACAAGACATAGCCAGATTTCCTAGGAGATCAGCTCTGTCTTTTTCTGAGGTAATTTCGGGAGGTACATATAACTTGTGAGAAACAAAATAGAACACTGTAAAGTCCCATTTTACATGAACCTCAAAACCCAAATGTTGAAAATAGCACTAATGAATGGATATTACCTTTCTCCAGAATGTTTATACTGTGGAAGGAGTTGTGGTCACTACTTTGCACATCCAATTTTACCCAGCATTTGTGTAATGCTACCATTTTCAAAGTGTTTCTGCTTAAATCAACTCACTTGATGACAAAAATCATGTGACCAGCCTTAAGTACTAAGACGTACATTACAATTTGAAAATATCCTTGCACATTATCATTCAAACAACATAGTGAAAAGGAGAAATTAATTGAAGAAGTTTAATGTGCTGCTTGCTAATCAGCATTCATGAATTTTTCCTAAAGTTCATTTAAAAAAATCTGAATAACCTAAGTAAGAGATCATAGCATATTACTCTTTACTCTCACCATCACTGTTGCCCCCTAATTCTCTTTCATAACTTTATGATCATTTCAACCACGTATTTTGCCATATAAAATCCACTTCTAGTCTACAGCCATACCACCCTGAATGAGACTGATCTTGGAAACTAAACTCCACTTCTCTATAAATTCTTAGAAAGCTGTAAATCTCTACTTTAAAAGTTCCCATTTTAAAGATTCCTTTATTATATGATATAATAAGCATTCATATAACAGTGCCAGGTTCAAAATGAATACCTAATAAATTATAGATATCACTGTTTTACTTGCTAACTCTCCTTAATGCCTTTTAGAAGTGATTCTTTTTTATTTATTTATTGGTATTTATTGATACAGTTACATTTATCATTGGGATCTTGTACTTTTACATGACAGGTCTTGGTTCTCATTTTTTCCCCATACCCCTGCCCTCCCTCCACCTCACCACCCTCCCCTATTTACAAAGACTTTGTTTCCATTTTTTCCTTTTCTCACATTTTTTTCCTTTCTCCTACCCTTCCCACTTCCCCTACACCTTTAGCCCTTTTCTTCCCATTTCACATTGTCAGTTAGAAGTGTGATTCTTTTTTTTTTTTTTGGTATCAGGGATTGAACTTGGGTCCTTGAGCTTGCAAGGCAGGTGGTGGAAACACTGAGCTAAATCCCTGGCAAGAAGTGTGATTCTTTCTTAAAATTCTTTAGACTTTAAATTTTTCAGTGTTCATTCATGTTTGGCTTTGTTTTAACATCTACAAGGAAAACACCCAAAGACAGAAAATGGAGAAAATAACCATTGAAAACTGGTTTTGAGAAAAAAGCATTTTAAAGATTCTCCAACCTCCGTTGCCTTCTGTCTAAACAATGGCTGGAGAGATGGAGTGCACCTGTTTATCAGTCTGTATAGTTCAACAGTTACCTCAGCCTAGAAAAAATTAGCTTAAACGAACAAATGAAAAAGTGAGTCACTTGATTTCTACCATACCAGGTGTCCCCACTTAGGCAGAAGCTCCCAAGGGCAAAGTGCTAGGTTATCACCCCTTGGGTATCATCTGCGAGCTGAGGCCCTGAAAAATTGCTCACCTGCATGATTCTGTCACACTTGCTACCACCAGAAAACACTATGGGTGTGGTTGGAAGGTGCTTAGGTAGCAGTGATCTGTTTTCTCAGGGTTCTGGGGTTCAGGATGAAGATGTCAGCAGTTGTGGTTTGTGGTAAGGGCTTTCTGACCAGCATACAGATGGCCACCTTTTCGCTGGGTCCTCACACAGCCTCTCCTGACGCTGATTGGGTCTGGGCCCCACCTTGATATGGTTCGAATGTGTACCTTAAAATTCAGGCCTTGACACTTACTCCCCGCTGCAACAGGACTGGGAGGTGAGGCCTGATGGGAGGCGTCTGGACTGTGAGGACTCCACCTCATGACGGGATTAATGCTGCTGTAAGCGGGCTTGAGGGGTTGGGTTCACGCTCTTGCTCTCCTGTCAGTGAGAACATAAGTGGGGCTCATTCCCATTTTGTCTTTCCACCTTCCACCACTCAAGGAAGCAGCAAAAAGCCCTCACTAGATGCCCAAATATTGATCTTGGACCTTGAAGCTTCCAGAACTGTTGTAATTAAGTTCCTGCTCAGTATAAATTACCACACCTGTGCAATTCCATTACAGCAGCCCAAAGCAGAATAAGACACACTCTTTTAACCTATAAATGGGGAGAGCACAAAATATCCCTTCCATAACAACGTCCTAATGAATAGGTCACCCAGAAACGATAACCTAGACATCATGACATCTTTACAGTCATATCCACACAAGAACGATTTCCCTCTGCAGCCCACTTGGCATTTTATCTGAGTTCTTGTTTCTGCTTTGAAAGCCATAGAATGGTAAAATCTGAAAGTTACTCTTCAAGTAAATGCTGTATTTAAGCTTTACCTGTGAGCTTCTGGATTTACTCCTTTTCGGCTTCCTTGGTATTAGTAAACTTTGCTCTGAGTTCCTTTTATCTACATTCAGATAAACCAGGAAAAGGGGACTGTGGTCATGGGCCACTTGTTCCCTGGGGTGTCACACAAAGAGAAGCCACCATGGGAGGATAAGACCTGGGTGTCCACCTTGGGTCTGAGGGCCCAGCCCCAGCCCTATCTAGAGGGGCTCCATTCAAACTAAATCCTGAAGGTTTACAAGTTATTGGTTTAATAATGCAGGAAATATTCACTTCCGTAACCCATCACTCTTTTCTACTACTATTTCTACATTTTTTTCACTTGTGGTCTTTCTGCTGGACTACTCTGAGCATAGTCTCTGAATGTCTACTGTGTTGGTTGAATTGTGTGTTCCCCCAACCAAAATACGTATGCTGCAGTTCTAATCCCTAGTACCCTGGAATGTGATACTTATTTGAAGAGAGGTAATGAAGTTATTAGAGTGAGCTATTCATTCCAAAGTAACTGTAGTCCTTGTGCAGAAGGAAATTAGGGCAGGAGAGATATGGATTGATGGAATATGAGGTAAAGTCACAGACACAGAGACGGCACCATGGGAAGACTAGAGTTGTGGTGAGTTCAAACAAGGAACTTCCAGGAGCTGGGCAAGAAAACTTCCCTGGGTACCTTTAGAGAGGAGTGACCCAGCTGACATCTTAATCTCAGATTCCCAAACCATGAGCTAACATATTGTTAAAATACTCAGATTATAACCCTTTGTTGCAACCACCCCAGAAATACAAGAGGGAAATGGGTTGACTTGAGTTCTTCCTGATGTTGGATGATACTGAACCGGCTTCATTCATTCCCACTGGTAAACTAGGACCATGACAATTTGCGAGGTCAAGGAATTCCTGGTCTTAAAAGAGAGAAGATTGGGTAGAACCAGATGGACACTTTAGAGAGTTGCCCACAAACACTGAGATGCAGTGAGGGATGGAATAAACACAAGATTAAAACAATGACAAAACCAGAGAAATGGAGAACAAATCAGTGGTTGCCAGGGTTTAGAGAAGAAGGCAAGGGTATGACTGTCCTAGGGAGTTTCATAGTGGAGCTGGAGCGCTTCTGATTGCTGTGGTGGTTTTACAGATTTCTATTTGGGATAAAACCACTTAACTATTTTTCCTTATCTTTAATCCCCTACCCATCCATTCCTGCTCCTTACAAAAATTAAGATGTGTTATTGTACATATACCAACCACCCATAATAAATGGAATCAGAATGTTCTGCAAATATGTACAAATAAATAAACTATTCAATTATGCACACACATGCACAAACAAACACACATATTAGTGCATTCAAAAATCTGGTGGAATTGAAATAATATCTGTAGTCAAAATCATTGTGTTGTTCTCGTGTCAATTTCCTAGGACTGATAATGTACCATAGCTATGGAAGATGTTAGTTACCACTGGGAGGAGCTGGATGATGATCATATAGTTCCTCTCTATAATATTCTTGCAATTTCTTATAAGTCCATTATTCCTTTAAAGTAGAAAGTGTTTTACCAAAAAGTGAGCTTGGCTGGTAACCAAAAGACAGAGGCCTAAGTTCTGTAGTTTTTCTACCCATGGGGCGTCTGCTTTTGAACTTGCCAGTCCCTATTTACTCACCTGTTAAATTAATATCATAGTTTAGAATGTGAATATTTTAATAATCGTAGGACAGTTTCTAAAAATCCATTTCAAGGATACAGGAAGCAAAATATTAAATATGTACAGTAGAACTCATTAGCATTTTTGTTCTCAATTTAATATTGATTAGACCATCTTTAATAATTTTTAATCTAACTCAAATCCTCTTAAATAGTTGAAAGTAATATGAAAATTCAAACTTTTCAGAATTGCAATAGACACACTCCAAAATGGCCTAAATGCTTCATTAGTTGTCAGTTGGTAACTGCTACAATTACTAGATTCCGATGATCTCTAATTTTGTACTCGCATCCTTTTCACTTTAGAAAAAAGAAATGTATGAAATGGAATAATTGATTCTAAGAAGTGGTTCCAGACTAGTCATTAGTATCTTTTAAATTTCTACCTGGTGAGATGTAATCAAGTCTGATGCTGTTCAGTAAAATGTTCAGGAAATATTCATATATTCTGTTTTCAAGATTTATTTTTAAAATGATGGTACTTGAAATACAGTGGCAACTGAATAAACAAGCTACAGAGCAGGGTAATGGATGATCCAATTTCTGTGTTAAATATATGTGTGTGGGCACAATGCTTTACATTTCTTTCAATACATGCATAAGAAGAATATGAGAGAATAGACATCACATTGTTAACAATAATCCTGTACAAAAGACTGAGGTTGTGGGGCTCATTATCTAAGGAATAATATTTAGCCAGTAAATCATAAAGTGATATTTAATGCTTTCCCAATCATCTTAGCCAATATTACATATATATTCCTATATCTCTACACACACACACACACACACACACACACACACACACACACACACACACACACAGTATATACTGCCAGATCACTACCCCTGCAGTAATGATGCAGAGGAAGGTTTAGCCTAGAAGGAAGAATCTTTTTGTGTCTTACTTTTTTTTTTAAATATTTACATATATTTACTCTTAAGATACTTTTAACCCAGCCTAACACAGCCATACATCTCAGTCTCACTGACCCATTATATTCTTTCCCAATCCTTTGACTCTCTTGGCCAGCCCCAGAACCCTTGGCTTTGCTACACTGACCTCTGTCCCACCTCTAATATGAAAAATGCAGTGTCTTCAAGTAGTCTATGTGCTTGAACCGGTTGGCTCTTCTGGCACAGAAAGTTCTCTGGAAATTCTTCCTTCTGGCATAAGCCCTCTCCCTGAGCCCATCTGCTCCATTCATAATGGTTGGGTGAAGAATGCTTGGCCTAGCAGCACTAGGATATTGTGAGGAAGGGAGAAGGATTTAAATCCTAGCAGCCTGACGAACATACAGCAAGGATGGAAAATGGTTACTCTTGGACTGAGCATAACCAAAGCATGGTGACATTGTTTATATGAAAGAAATTGCAGACACAAAGAGGAATGAGCGAGAGATTCCTGTCTCATAGAGCCTTTGTACTTCCTGTCTCAAAACATGTGCAGTTAAGTCCAGGAAATTAAAGGAGCCCTACAGCTCTCCATGGATAAGGGAAGGAGGGATTTGGCATATACAATGACTTCAATTTCCCAAAGAAGGAAGCATGGAGAAGGAGTGGGTGCTCCCTTGCAGATGATGCATGGTTCCAGGGAAGGGTTACAACCTTAAAGGAGGGCTCAAAGAAGCAGAGAAATCTTCAAAGATCATGGCATGGTGAGAAGTTGATTCTTTGGGAGCCATTGACACAGGAAAAATCATAAGTTTGCTGGAAGTCTGGGATCCTTCTATCTGAAACCCTTCCCAGAATATAAGCCAGTTAAGACAAAAATCACTGCAAAAAATCCCAATCCCAACCCCTGGCCCCTTTCTGGGAGAAACAAAGATACGTTCTTGAATTATCAGCATTTTTGAGGTGCTCTAGAAAATTCATAAACCATGAACTTGATCTCTGATGAGAACTCCTCTTATTCTTTCCCTTAGAAATTTTGTCTATGCATACATGTCAAGTTTGCATAGTCTCAGAGGTTTCAAGATCCCACTTTAAGAATTTAGCTAGATTTCCTTGAAGAAGCCTAAAGCTCAGTGGAAAGACAGGAAGTTGTTTGTGTGGAATTTAGAATATGTACAAAAATATCAGGGAAGTGAAAATAAGAAAAATTAATAACAAAAGGAAAGCCAAAATTAATAGGCTTAGTAAAGTAGCAAAATCTCCTTGGACCAGAATTTAAATAGAAACTCATCTGGTAAAACTGAATGGTCCTCAAATGAACAATAAAAAGACCCCAAGAGTTGGGGGCAGGAGATGAAAAAGTAAAGGCCTAGAAAGAAGCTGAGTTAATTATGTAAACACCTAAAGCACAAATTAAAAATCACAAGAAAAAATGTGGTCAGCTTTCCCAAGAGAGCACAGGCAGATAGCAGGTAATTGTGTTAAAATGAGAAAAATCAAAGCTAGAAATGAGATGTAAATTGTAAGCCACTAACAAAGACATGTATGACATTTAAAAAATATATATGGAATGAGAGACAGTTATGGGGATATTGACTTTTGGGTTGCTTTTTAATAAATCATGAACAGTCTCTTTAACTCATAAATGTAGAGCTATTGATTTAGCTAGTAGTCAATAAGAACAGTAATGGTAATAATAGTCATCATCATGATAATATCACCATTATGCCACGGGTATGGACCATAGAACTAGGCATGACACTCGATGTTCATTCTTTCATTTCCTCAAACATCAATTATCAAAGCATTTTAAATCAACAAAACCATAAATTAAGAACATCTGAAGTTAACAGAATAACAAACAAGATCTTAAATTAACAAACAAGGGGAAAGAAAAAAAACATGAGACAACGAAAAAATGGAAATAAAGTAGGTGTAAATAGGGAAGGGAGGAGGGTGTGAAAAAAAGGCAGAGACAAGGGGAAAAAAATGAGAACCAAGACCTGTCACGTAAAGGTACAAGATCCCAATGATGAATGTAGCTGTACTGTATACCTAAAATGTACCAATAAACTCAATGAGGAAAAAAAAAAGCAATCAACACATTAACAAGATCATATAAAGGACAGATAAATGTAAGATTTTAATATTCTTATTGTTTTCAATATTTTTTCCTGCCCAGCACCTATTCCCCTACTCTATTAAGAGATTCCCTTACATGCCAGGTCAGCTAAGTCTGGAGCAACCAGAGTCAACTTGGCCAAATAAAAGACAGCAAAAGCATCAAGAGCAAGAATCATCCTAAGGACAAAGCCTTGTTCCAGGGGCAAGGCTATGGGGAAATCACACACTTTTATTCCTAGACTTCCTTATCGTGTGAACCACTGCCTTACTATTCCTGTATAAGTTGGTGTGAATGTAGTTGTGACTTGCAACCCAGACTTCTCAACAGAAGGGTTTCCCATATGTGTTATTGTTATTTCATGCTGCAGAGATAATAGAGATAAAGACAGCAAAGGTGCCTGTCCTCATGGAGCCCAGAGCCTACCAAGGAAGACAGGCACAAACAACTAACTACTAATGTGTGGAGACCTATAAGGGAGAAGCACTAATTAACAACAGGTGCATCATACTGTGTCTGAGAGATCCAGGAAGACTCCCTGAGGGAGTGGCCTTCAGTCTCAAACAAGAAGTGTGAATAGAAGTTTATAAAGTTTAAATAGATGACATTAAAAAAGCATACATACAAAATCCTTGCACAAAATCTCACTCCCTATATTCTATACAAGGCAACTTATATTTTATTAGTAGAATAGGCAGTACCAAAAATACAGAGTTCAGGATATATATTATGTAGCAATCAAGGCATCTATAGATTAAACAAATATGTGAGATACACATTGATACCTCAGCTTATGAGCTTGGTTCCATGATTTTGGAAAAAATGGCTACATTTGTATTTGTTCAGAAAAGATGAGTACTGCTGCATTTGTTACCTGATGTAGAGTTTGCAAACAAAAACAAAATTTTGCCAAATGCTTTTGCTTGTGAACCAGATTGTTGGCAAACAAAAACATCCATGAACAGAGGCATCACTCTATTAATTTATGTTAACAATGAGAAATCAATACAAGGAGATGGATTAAGAAACATAGAAGTCTTCATGGATGTACAATGTCAGCAATTATTCCAGTGATGGTTGATGTTATGGATTTTGTCTAGATGTCCCCTCAAAAATCTGCCAGAGGTGGGGCTTTTGCAGGGGTGGCTGGATCTAGAGTGTGTGATGCTGGGGTCTGGGGTGTATGATTACTAAATTAGTCCACTGATTGGTCTGGCATAGTTCTGGGTAGGATTAAGGGTGCCCCTGCCTGGTTGTGAGAGTTAATATCCCTCGGGGCTGGTCACCTGCATAAAATACAAGGGGCAGAAAGAGGGCTTGTGTCATCATTCGTTGCTTGTCTCTTGCTGCTTGCTGACTTCTCCTTCATGCCTACTTCATGAACTGTTCCTTCTCTGTAATGCTTCTGTCATGCCACCTTGTCTTGGCACTAGCCAACTATGAACCAAAACCTCTACAAACTGTGAGCCAAATAAACATTTCCCCTTTAAACTTTGGGGGTGGGTAACTTATCTCAGCAATAAGAAAAGTAACTAAGACAGCCACTGAAAGCTAAGGAACTGTGGAGGGACAGTCTAGACAGATGGTAGGGTGACATTCTGCTGAAGCAGTAGGATTAGAGGGCTGTGATAGACTTAGTAAAATCCCACAAGCTTGTAAGCATCAATCTTTTAAATCTAAAAGATGATGGAGTTATAACTAAATAAGCTTTAAGAGCCCTCATAAAATTAAATTCTGTGTGGTCTCCAGTCTAGTTTGTCAAGATGTAATTTTGATATGCGAAGTTATCATTCAGTCACTTACCAACAGCTCACATTCTCGGGTTTATATTTCATTGAGGCCTTTACATTAATTGTTCTCATTTGTAGAATCTTAACCGATATAGAGAACTTGATTTTTAAAGAAAGAGAAGGTAAAATCCATGTGTCTCATTGTATAAAATGCTGGTCCAATGTGATACTTTTCAAACTCAAACTGCATTTCTAGCAATGCATTTGAATGGAGAAATTAAGTGACATTAAATGAAATGCATGAGGCAGCATTATAAAACAATGGCTCCAAAGTATGCATAACCAATGTCCATGGTGCTGTCAGTGAAGTGTCTTTGGGAGGCACACATGTGCCTCAGCCACATACAAGCTATTTTGAACACTGCTTTTTGAGTTGCCTTTAAAGAGACTGCTTGTTCACTTGACTACTTTTAATATTAGTTAAATATGTCCTTTAGATGATTTTAAAAAGTCACTTCACTCCATGTGAATAAGGTGGGTAATCACAGTGTAGAATTCTACTTTGAACTGTAATATGACACAGTGAGCTCTATTCCCCTATGTGTAAAAGTATTGAACACTAACAAAATCCTAAAAATAAGTGCCACCTACTAGGATGGCTACTCAAGTACACATTCTAGAATGACACATGCTTATGTAATTTTTAATCATCCAATGTACAATATTTATTGTATCTGGAATTAAAATTGAGACCACTTCCCCCTCTGTTGAGTCTTGAATGTACACGTCCATCCAAAATTCCTTCTCTGAGATGATGGTAGTAAAGGGTAAAGCTTCTGGGAACTGATTAGACTCTGGCCTCAGCCCTTGGAGATTGGGTCTGTGTCCTTACAAAAAGGCTGAAAGGGATGAGTTTGCCCCTCCATTCTGCCCCTTCTATCATGTGAGCACCCAAAAAAACAGTGCTATCTTAGAAGCAGGGTGAGCCCTTGTCATATATCAGATGTGCACTTGTGTCTTAATCTTGGCTTTCCCACCAACAGAACTGTGAGAAATAAAACTCTGTTGTTTATAAATAACCCAGACTCAGGTGATAGCCGCAGAAATGCTGCTTTGTTACAGCAACACAAATGAACCAAGACATCCTCCAATTATTCTTTGTGAATTCATCATTCCAAAATGTTTTGCAGCTTCTGTCATGAGCCATACCCACACAACAGCTACTCAAAGGATAAGGGTGACCTCAAGCAATAACGCAAGGCTGAAGCAAGTAAGACCCAGAGCCGGCCCTAGAGTTTCAATCCCTAGTGTGGGGCCCCCAGAAGAGATCATCTGGCAGTAGACAGAGGCAAGGGGGTGAAAATGCAAGAGTTTTTAGGAAATAAAAGTTAATTTTTGAACGTTTGAAAAATTAATAAAATCTAACATGTTTGCGGCCACTAATTGTACCTTTTAACAAGTTAATAGTATGCAAATATTGCATTAACTCACAGTCTGTTTTCACTGTTGAGGGAAAAATATTTTTTCAATTTAAGTCATTGTAAAAATTCAATGAGTGAGGCGAGGGCAAGGACAAGGGGAAAAACGTGAGAACCAAGACCTGTCATGTAAAGGTACAAGATCCCAGTAATGAATGTAATTGTACTGTATACCTAAAATGTAGCAATGAACTCAATAAAAGAAAAAAAATTCAATGAAATTCACTAGTTGTCAATGTTTTTAATAGATAGTAGAAATAATTCACCTTAGTAGCCTAGCTTTCCCAACATAGGAGATATTCAAAGGGGAAATGGGAACAGAAAATTTTCCTGAACGATTTCAGGGGCTCAAAATACTTGGGAGAAAAAACTGATAATATACACCTCAATTATTTCTTTTTTGAATCCATGTGTGTACTGAGGTCTGTTAGGAAAAACAACCCTTTAAAAGAACAGAAAACAAAAGAGAACAGCTAAAATGATCACAGTTTACTATTAGTAGACATCTTCCAGTAATACAGTGCATACATTTACTCTGGCAAATATCTTTAATTTCCACTTAGGGGTATTTAAGTGCCCTCAAATAGAATTCAACTCAGGTCAGATGCCATCTAAAAGTGCCTCTTTCAATTTAACTTTACTCACTAATGTTGAAGCCACCATTAATCTTAAGGCAAAAAATTGTAAGTTCCAATAAATTAAAAACTTTTTTCCCTAAGACAAATAAAAGCACACTTCAATCCATCCATTTTATAAAATGACCTAACTCAAAATTGTGACTGCATCAGCAAATCTATCTCTCTGATTCCCTGTTAAAAGATTAGGGATATGCCATTCTAGTATGTAACAGCTACAAGGAAGCTTACGTTGCTCTGCTCATATGGAATTGATTTGAGCCAGAAAAGATTTTACAAAACCACAATTTTCATATTTTCTGGGTCAGCAAAATCCAATAGAGCATAGTGATCCCAGGGGTATGGGGGCTGAGATCTCAAAGAACCCAAATATGGTCACTGGAAAACAGTTCTCTTTCTTTTTTAAAATTTTTTTTCATGAAATATCAGAAAATGCCACTTTCATTCTAAGAAAATCATCAGTGATGAATTCAAATTTACAAGTGAAGGGTTCATTAAAGGCCTTTTAAAATAGTAAAATACTGGAAGCAATCCAAATGTCTAATAGTAATGGAAGGTTGGACAAATGAAGATGTACCTATTGAAAATAATGTTCATATGATTATACATAATGATATTGAAAAATATTCACAATAATGTCATTTAAAAAAAAAAAACACCCTGAAAGCAAGACAGTGGTGAAAGCCTGATCATCATCTGAACATTCTATTAGACTCAGAAAAGGCTCAAGAAGAAAACTGTGATTGTTCACAATCATTTGGCTCTTTCTGGTCTAGAGACAGCAAATAATTTTGGTTTTGCCAAACTTTACCAGTCTGCATGTTTATTTGACTTTTGCAATCAGATCAATGTGTCTTTACAAGTGATTTGTATAACTTCTCGGCCTTTTGGCTAAAATCAAGAGTACAAGTGATTTGTCCTTAATGACTTTTTATTCTCTTGTCTGTCATTCTACTTTATTTATTCTCTTTTCATAGATAAGGTGTACATGAGTGACAATTGAAAATGCAGCCATTTCATCCTCTGGAATCAAGGAGGAGCCTGGGCAAATGTTTCATCATAATCCAGCTGCTATCTCAAGTCTAGAAGGTGGAAGCCATGGTTCTTTGAATCTTTCAAACTGGCCCCCCTAAGACCACAGATATCCATGAATCCCAAGCCCTGTTGAAGGAGGGTGGGAAAAACCCTCTTGTTTCAACTTTCATCCTTTCTGTGATTATTCACACAAAGACAGAAAAAAACACTTCTCTTATGCATAATGTCCCAGTACCACTTGCAATGTGTCTGGTGGGCTCTGCGTAGTTTTCATAAGGCCTAGGAGGTAGAAAATAAGCAAGGTGTTTCCTCCAAGGACTCAGAAAGTAGCACCACATAGCAGTGATACTAAGAAATCAAGTACCCAGGGAGTCAGGCCGGATTCCTCAGCAAGTCCACAGAGGAGCTGAGTGACCCAGGCCATGACACTGAAACTCACTCTGGCTTTGCATCCTTGTTCTTTAAACTAGGACCTGTAACCACACTTTCAACAAAATCATAACCACAGAATTATAAGCCTCCATCCATCATGCTTTTTGTTTTTCTTTTCTTTTTTTCCCCCATTAAGTTTGCTGGTACATTTGAAACAAACAACACAGTTACATTTATCACTGAATCTTGTACCTTTACATGCTATGTCTAGGTTCTTATTTTTTACCCATACCCCTACCTTCCCTTTACCCCCATCACCCTTCCCTGTTTAAAAAGACTTTGTTTCCATTTTTTCCTTTTTTCGCATTTTTTCTTTTCCCTTATTTGCTTCCCCTCCCCTTCCCACTTCCCCTTTAATCATTTTCTTCCTATTTCACACTATCAATTATACCATTTGAACCTTATTTACACTTCTAGTTTTTCACACCAGAGAAACTATTCATTATTTACTCAAGTGCATCCTATTCATTTCACTTAAGACTACGGCCTCAATGTGCATCCATTTAGCTATAAATTTCTCTAGTTTTTCATTGTTTATGGCTGAGTATACTCCACTTTTTCAGAAAACCACATCTTCTTTATCCAGTCTCCAGCTCATGGGCATTTGGACTGTTTCCAAGTTTTAGCTATTACAAAATGTGCTGCTATAAATATGGGTATGCATATATCACTGTGGTATAATTATTTTCATTCTTTTGGAAAGATACCCAGCAGAGGGACAGCTGGGTCAAATGGGACCTCCAATCCTAGTTCTTCGAGGTATCTCCATATTGATTTCCATAGTGGTTGCACCAGTCTTCACTCCCACCAACAGTGGATAAGGGTTCCTTTCTCCCCACAACCCTGCCAGCATTTGTTATTGGTTGATTTCTTGACAGCAGACATTCTGGATAAGGTGGAATCTCGGTGTTATTTTCATCTGCATCTTTCAAAGGACCAGTGATGTGAAACATTTTTTCATATATTTATTTGCTGCTTTTATTTGCTTGTCTGAGAAAGGTCTGTTCATTTCAGACACCCATTTTTGAATCAGGTCTTTGTATTTGTGGGGGTCTTTTTTTTTTTTTAGTTCCTTATATATTCTAGATAGTAGTCCTTTGTGTGAGGAGTAAATGGTAAAAAATTTTTTCCTACATTGTGGGTTGTCTCTTAGCTCTGTTGGTGATTTCTTGTGCACTGCAAAAACTTTTTAATACAATGAGATCCTAGTTGTTTATTCTTTGTGCAAGTTCTCATGCTGCTGAGAATTTGTTCATAAAGTCTTTTCCTATGCCAATGCTTTTGAGAGTTCTACCTAATTTATTTTCCAGTAAGTTTAATTTTTCTGTTTTGATATTCAGATCTTTAATCCACTTGGATTTTAGTTTAGTGCATGGTGAAAGATAGGGATCTAGTTTTAATCTTTGGCAAGTAGAAAGCCAGTTTTTCCAGCACCATTTAGTAAAGAGGCTATCTTTCCTCCAGTGAGGATGGTTAGCTCCTTTGTCTAAGATGAGGTAGCTGAGTACATCTGGTGTTGTTTCTGTATCTTCTCATCTATTCCATTGATCCTTGGGTCTGTTTCTTTGCTCATACCATGCTGTTTTTATCACAGTGGCTTTGTAACATAGTTTCAAGTTGGGAATTGTGATAACCCCTGCCTTTTCTCTGTTGCCTAGAATGGCTTATGCTATTCTAGGTCTCTTCTGGTTCCAAATGAATTTTTTGGATTGTTTTCTTAAGTTCCATGAAATATACTGTTGGGATTTCAATCAGGATTGCATTGAATCTGGATAGCAGTTTTGAAAGTATGACTACTTTCACTCTATTGATCCTTCCTACCCAGGAACAAGGAATGTCTTTCCATTTTCTTATATCCTTTTCTATCTCTTTTTTCAGAGTGCTGTTATTTTCAGTGTAGAGATCTTTTGTCTCCTTCATTTGAGTCCTAGATATTTCATTTTTTGGATGTTACAGTGAAATGAATTTTCTCCCTAATTTCTCTCTAAGTGAGTCTGTTATTTGTGCACAAGAAGGCTATTGATTTTTGAGTGTTTACCTTATATCCAGCTATTCTACTGAATCTGTCAATTAAGTCAAGAAATCTTTTGGCAGAGTTTTTTGGGTCTTCTATGTAGAGTATCATAACATCAGCAAATAGTGACAGTTTAATTTCTTCCTTTCCTATATATAATCCTTTTATTTTGTTCTCTTGTCTAATTGCTGTGGCTGATATTTCTAGAACTATATTGAACAAGAGTACTGATAATGGACATCCTTGTCTTGTTCCTGATTTTAGTGTGGAGGATTTCAGTTTTTGATCATTTCATAGACAGTCTTTATCAGGTTGAGATAAAGACCATCTATTCTAATTTTCTGTAGTTATCATGAATGGGTGTCGAATTTTGTCAAATGCTTGTTTTGCATCTTTTGAGATGATCACATTTTTTATCCTTGACTCTGCTAAGATAGTGTATCACATTTATTGATTTACATATGCTGAACCATCCTTGCATTCATGGCATAAATCCAACTTGGTGAGGGTGTATGATCTTCTTGATGACCCTCTGTATTCTGTTTTCCATTATCGTATTGAGGATTTTTGCATCTATGTTTATTAGGCAGATTGGCCTGTAGTTCTCTTTTTTGGTTGGGTCTTTCCCTGGTTTTGGAATCAAAGTAATACTTGCTTCTGGGAATGAATTTTGAAGTATTGCTTCCCTTTCAATTTCATTGAAGAGTTTAAAGAGTAGTGGCAATAGTTATTTAAATGTCTTATAGAATTAAGCAGTGAAGCTATCAGGACCTGGGTTTTTCTTTGTTGGTAATGTTTTAATTACATTTTTAATTTCACTGAATGTAATTGGGGTATTTGGACTTTTTATATCTTCTTCATTCAACTTTGGAAGCTCCGATTTATCTAGGCATCTGTCTATTTCTTCTGCATTTTCCATTTTTTTAGAGTACAGGTTTTCGAAGTGATCTTCTGGATTTCTATTGGATCTGTTTTAACTTCACCTTTTTCATTCTTAATTGCATGAATTTGAACCTTTCCTTTCCTTTTTTTGATATGGTTGGCTGTGGGTTTATCAATTTTATTTATTTTTTTGAAAAACCAACTCTTCTATTCATTGATTTTTTTGTATCATTCTCTTAGTCTTAATTAATTGCATTAATTTCTGCTCTGATTTTCATAATTTCCTCCCTTGTATGAGATTTCAGTTTGTCTTGTGCTTCTTTTTCTAGGAGCTTAAGGTTAAGCATTAGATTGTTTATTTGAGCTCACTCTGTTTTCCTAGTATGAGCATTTACTGCTATGAATTTCCCTCATAGCACTACTTTCTTTGTGTTCCATAGATTCCTGCATGTTGTACTGACATTATATTTTAATTGTAGAAATGGTCTAATTTCTTCTTTAATTTCCTCTGTGACCCAATGGCTGTTCAGGAGGGTGTTATTTAATTTCTATGTGTTTGTGAAGTTCTTCCTTGTTTGTGAAGTTTCTTAGGCCACTGATCTCTAGTTTCATAGCATTATGATCTGATAACATACAGGGGATAACTTCAACTCCTTTGCATTTACTTAAGCATGTTCTATCAGCTAGCATGTATTCTGTTTTGGAGAATGACCCGTGTGCAGCCAAAAAGAATGTATATTCTGATTTTGTGGAATGAAACACTCTGTAGATATCTACTAAATCTGTTTGTTCATAGACTTGGTTCAGTTCTGTTATTTCTTTGTTGGTTTTTTGCCTAGATGACCTGCCTATTTGTGTCAGTGGAGTACTGTGGTCCCCCACCACAATTGTATTAGTGTTTATTTCATTTTTCATATCATTAATATTTGTTTGTATAGTTGGGGGCATTGGTATTCAGTGCATATATATTTATGATTGTCATTTCTTCCTCTTGTATTGTTATCTTTATAAAGACATAGTGACCTTTTTTGTCTCTCTTAGTTTTAGTTTGAAATCTACTCTGCCTGCAAATAAGATAGCTACCACCACTTTTTTCCAGGTTCCTGTTGCATGGATAACCTTTTTCCATCCTTTTACTCTTGGTCTATGAATTTCTTTGTGTGAGTTTCTTGTATATAGCATATTGTTGGATTTTGCTTCATAATCCATTCTGCCAGCCTATTTCTTTTGATTGGTGAATTGAGACTATTAACATTGATGGTTATAACTGTCATGTATCAATTTTTCATTGTCATGTTATTTTCCTATTGTTGGTTCTTTTATTTTATTATTTTTCCCCTCTCTCCATTTAACTTCTTGCCTTTCCAAGTATATTAGCTCTGTTGGCCCTTATGGAGTTGTGGCATTCATATTCTTTTTCCAGGATATTGTTTAGAAGTGTTTCAATTGCCAGTTTGGTGTTCGTAAAATTTCTCAGGTGTCCTTTGTCGTGGAAGTGTCTTATTTTCCCATCAGCTTTGAAAGGTAGTTTTGCAGGATTCATCAGTCTAGGTTGGAGGTTGTTTTCTTTTTTCTTGTTTTTGTTTTGTTTTTTGTTTTTTGAGACAGGGTCTCACTATGTAGGTGAGACTGACCTGGAACTCACTATGTAGCCCAGGCTGGTCTCAAACTCACAGTGATCTGTCTGCCTCAGCCTCCCAAGTGCTGGGATTACAGGTGTGTACCACCATGTCTGGTTGGAGTTTGTTTTCTTTTAGGACTTGAAACACCTCACACCAGGCTCTCCTTGACTTGAGGGTTTGTGCTGAAAAGTATACTGTGATTCTGACAGGCTTTCCTTTGCATATGATTTGTTTCTTTTCTCTAACTGCTTGTAGTACTTTGTTCTTCTGTTGGGTTTCCAGGATCTTATTATATGTCTAGTAGAATTTTTTTATCATGGCTATTTGGATTCCTATATGCCTCATTTATCTGTATGTCAAATTGTTCCCCTCATTTTGGGCAGTTTTGTGTCATTAATTCTGTGAATAGTTTTTTTTTCTTTTTATTGAGTTTATTGGTACATTCTAGGTATACAATACAGTAACATTCATTACTGGGATCTTGTACCTTTACATGATAGGTCTCAGTTCTCATTTCTTTCTCCTTGTCCCTGCTCTCTCTTCACACCCTCCTCCTCTCCACATTTACAAACACTTTATTTCCATTTTTTCATTTTCTCATATTGTTTTCTTTTCCCTTATTCCCTTTCCCCTACCCTTCCCACTTTCCCTACACCTTTAGCCCTTTTATTCCTATTTCAGATTGTTAATTATCCCATTAGGATCTTGTGTACTATTATAATTTTTCACACCAGAGAAACTATTCGGTATTTATACATGTGTGACTTATTTATTTCACTTAGGAGTATATCCTCAAAATGTATCCATTTTCCTATGAATGGCTCTAATTTCTCATTCTTTATGGCTGAGTAGTATTCCATTTTATAGAAAAATCACATCTTCTTTATCCAGTTTCCAACTAATGGGCAAATGGGCTGTTTCCAAGTTTTAGCTATTACAAACTGTGCTGCTGTAAACATAGGTGTGCATATGTCACTGTTATATGATTCTTTTAATTCTTTTGGAAAGATACCCAGCAGAGGGATGGCTGGGTCAGATGGAGCCTCTAGTTCCAGCTCTTTGAGGTATCTCCGTATTGATTTCCATAGTGGTTGTGCCAGTCTGCACTCCCACCAACAAGGTTTTGTTTTTTTTTTTTTAAATGTCATTTGTACTTTCTCCTGCTACTTCATGTATTACTATCCACTTTATATTATTCTTCTTTGCATCATCAAAGAGTTGTTGGATCAATTTCTCATGATCCCTTACACTTTTTTAAGAGGTCTATCTTCATAGTCACTGTCGGCAATCCTGTCTCTATGTCTGAAATTCTGTCTTCACATTCATTCATTCTGCTGCAAATGCTTTCTATAGAGTTTTGAAGCCCCTAGATATCTGTTTGAGTCTGTTTCATGTATTCCATTTCTTTCCTATGTTGGGCATTCATGATTTCCATCATGGTCCTGAGCTCATCTATTTTTTTTTTAATCATTTTCTGTTCTAGAGTCTCTAATCATGTCTTTCATTCTTCTCACCATCTCTGTGGTTATTTGGGAAATCATTTCTGTTCTGAATTTTTCTAAAGCCTCATTCATCTGTTTTGTTACTTCCTGTTCTATCCACTCAGGGTGTCCAGATGGTTGACTGTCAAACTTTTCCACCTCACCATGGTGAGGTGGAAATCTGTATTTATGCCTTGTTTAAATGTCTTCTCATTTCTGTTTTTGTTGTTGGTACTGTCCTTGGTTTAATTAGTGGTTTAATACTTCGATCTTACAGATATAGCTGGTCTTTAGGTTTTGAGTCTCTAATGACTGAGGCAATCTCATTTTCATTATACCAGTGAGAACAACTTATTAGATCAATCATGACACCTTAGCCCAAGTGATACAGTCAGCAAAGCCATAGCATCAAGCACAGCTTAGAAAATTACAATTTGTGGTGGTTATTAATCTATCACCTTTAACTGTGTGAATTAAATAAAAATCAAGGACCAGCTCAAAATATGTTTATAGTGAATAAAGTCTTCAATATACCAACTTTACCCTTCAGCATTGGGATTTAGAAGGAGATGGGGATGGAGGGATAGATAGGTAAGATAGAGAGAGGTTAGAAGTGAGGTCAAAGGACACAGGAAGATCACACAAACTCTAGAAAGCTGTTGAAGAGAAGAGGAGGAGACAGAACAAAATGTACACAAGAACAGAACAAAGTAACAGCAATAGGTAGGCTGTAGACTGTAATCACTTTCTTTTAAAACTAATGGCAATTGGGAGAAGGAAAAAGAGAAGAAAAGGAACAGAAAAAAATAAATTGAAATTAGGATAGAAAAAAAACAAAAAGGTAGAGTAATAGAGATCAAGGTGTGGGGGGGAGAGAGAGCAAAAAGAAGATAAGAAAAAGAAGATTTAAAAAGGACAAAAAATTAGAAAAAAGAAAAGCATAGATAAAAATTTAAATGATTAAAGATGAGAGAAAAATATTACTTTTAAAATAAAAAATACAAATAGAAATAGAGAACCTCCTTCAGGTATGCTTCTGTTGACACAATAGACAGCATGGGTAGGAGTGTGCAGATCTAATTAATCTTAGCAAACCAGCAGCTGTCCCTTGAGGTTCAGGCTGATTTCTGGCTGAAAGGCCCAGGTTGAGAACTCTGACCTCTGGCTGGGTTGAACTCTATCTACAAAGTTCTACTGCAGGTTCCAGCTGTCTCTCCCCTGAAGTTAGACCAGGTTCAAATATGAGGTGCTGGTCCCTCTGACTTACCAACTAGGGTGGTGTGGTGTACCTTTATTGCAGAATTTCTTCACTTTCCAGTGGGCTTCAGTTTTCATCTAAGAGCCTCAGAGATGCCCTCTTTCTCTCATTTGTGGGGGCTGGGGGGGCCACAGACTTCCCTGTGTCAGTACCCACGTGGCTAGGCTCCTTTGCTGTGCTGGGCCAAAGGGGTGGGCCTACCAATGAAGCAGTTCTTTTTCTGTTGAATCTCTATTTTGTATTTTCTTCCCACTCTTAAATTTTTGAGGAACAATATGTATATTTCTAGAACAAAGATAGAAAATAGATTTGATAGTTCTCCTTTGTGAGTTGATAATTTTTATAGGTAACTACAAAAAAATCTTGCACATTTCCGCAACTCACATTCTGTCATACCTAATCAATTAAGTATTACTTGAGTCTACTGGGTGGTCCTATAGAAAGGGGTCCTTGCCTTTGCTGTATTTGAGGTCTAGTCAAAAAGACAGAGACATGGGAAAGAATAGCAAAGCTTATATATAGTACTGAATTGTGGGTTCAAAGCACAGGATCAAGCACAGGGAGACATAGACCTTGTGTCTAGTGCCTAATGAGACAATGTGATGATGTACCATCTCCACAATCTTCAGAGAGATGGTTAGATTGCTTATCTCTCTTCTCTAAGTCTCTATGCCCTTGGCAGTATTATAGGGATGGAAGCAATAACTGCCTCATGCATTATCATGAAGATCACCTGATACCATACTACTACATAGTCATGAGCTATCATATAATCAGGAGGTAGAACTTGGTCAAAGTTCTGACTGATGGATAAGATTTTGTTAAGAAGGCAGAGATAATTCCAGGACAAGAAGCTACATGTGGGCAAATCCAGAGATAAAAGAGTGATGTGGTACAAATGAACACTGCTGAAATTTTCAAGCTTTCTACCAATTTTCCACTAAAATGATACATAGTCTCATACAATGACTATTTCATCTATGCAGAGAGGGGAAATTCTGATTCCTACTCCTGTTGTGTTAGAGATTCTGAGTCAGTAGATTTACAGAGAGATGCAGAAAAATATCACGTATGAGTATTTTGAATTTTATGTAAAAAAGTGTCTCCAAAGCATCTCACATTTTCCAAAATGCGTCTCTATTTAATAACTAGAATAATGATACATAGATCATTTACATAGTAAATTACTACAAAATATGTAATGTATTGAAAATTAATTTGGTACAATTCAACGTGTGATTTCCATTAGAAATTACACTGTATTAAAAGCCAGAGACCTCAGCCATGTTCCTGGAACAGTAATTTTGAGCAAAATCACTCAATCTCTCTATTTTCTGGCATCATCTGTAAAAGTAGAAGCACAGCCTGGGAATTCTAAACCACTTATTGTAGTAATAAACAGTATATGTGCACACATAGAATCAGGCTTTTATGATAGTTTAATTTACACACATCTAGTAAGGTATTAATGTTTGTGATGATTTATACTATCAATATGTATCTTACCTCCTAGATAACAAAGATAACTAATTTCTAACTATCAAATCAAGGTTCTTCCACTTTGCCAATAATGAAGTCCCAGTGAATAAGTTTCTCTTTGGGTAGTATAAGAAGGGGAATAGTTTTGGTGGGAGGGAACTTTGGACATTTTTAAGGCAAATGTCTGTGAGCTCAGACAAATTTTAAAAGCAGGGGAATTTGGAATACCAAAAGGAGAGTCTCTGAGAATTTTTCTGACTTAGCAACAACACCCATGAACAGTTGTACTGCTTTAAAAAATCTCCCTGTGTTGCTAATCTGGATTGCCAGTGGCCAAACAAGATGTGAGGAGGTCCTGATGCTGTGTGTCAGCAATCCTCAGCTTTCCATTGGAACTGAGCATTCCTAGTCCTGCTCCACTCAGCTCATTCTTTTTCAATCTCAATTTTATTTCCTCCCTCTCTCATCCATCCAGGAGGAGAAAGAAATGGAAGAAACTGAGAAGCACATTAGAGAGAAAATACATATTTTTTTTAAAATGCACATATGCCAATTTTATTAGTGGAAAAGAAAAATTTGATTTATCCTGTGTTATTCAGCTTTCTATTACTATAACAAAATACCTGATATAATTGACTTACAAAAAACAAAGGTCTTTGGCTCATGGTTACAGAGGTTTCAGTTCTTGGTCAGCTGGCCACATTGTTTCTGAACGTGTGACAAGGCAACATATCATGGCAAGAGCACATGATGAAGGAAGCTATTCACTTTTTGGCAGCTGGGAAGCATAGAGAGAGAGGCCGGTATTCTACACTACCCTCAAGGGCATGACCCAATGACCTAACTTCCTCCCCTTAGGCTCCACCTCCTAAAGCTTCCATCCACCTCCCAATAGCACCAGGGGCCAAGGACCAGGCTCCCAATATATGGGCCTCTGGAGAACATTCAAGATCCCATCACAGCAACTGTGCTACCAGTTTTCCTTCCCTGGCAGAGTTACCTTTTCCTTTACTCTATTTATTTAAAAGTTAAGCCTTCTTTTTTCAGGGACAATATTTCTCTTGAATCTAATCTCTCCACTCAGCAGTTCTTAATCTTAGCTGTGCACCATATGGCCTGCGGTGGGGGAACTTTCTAGAAATATTGGTGTCTACTTCAGTAACTTTGTGGTAGGGAGAGGTACAGAGCTCTGTATTTTCAAAAGGCATCCTAGAATCTAACCTCATCTAGAGCTGAGAATCACTGCCTTTGTATGTCAAGAGTCTCCTGAATAGTTCATGATAGAGTGGAGGAAAGGTTAGTTGAATGAAGAGGTAAAAGCAGATTCAAAATAACATTGGAAGAAGATAACAAATGTGGAGGATAAAAGGGCAGAAAGGTAAATTTAGACCCCAAGAAAGATCCTTTAATGCAAGGGGCTTCAGCATGAGTGAGACCCACTGTAAGCAGGGGTGGAGCCTAGTGTACATCATGCATTTGGCTCCACTGACTCTGCCCACTGTTTTTGATCCCAGAAAGCTCAAAGGGTAAACAAAACCTGAATCAGATTCTAGGTTCTGGGGAGAGATGGCAGGTTGTTCTAACATGAGAACTTGGCATCCAGAAACCCAGTCCCTCCTGGTCCACCCTTGGTGCTGGGGTCAGGGTGGGATGGGAGGCTCTGATGAGCTTCAGAGTTATGAGCAAAGAGGGCCATGGACGCTGTGTCTCTAGAGTAAAAAGTCACATGAGCCAGGGCCCAAGGTCACAGCACACAGTGCATGCCCTAGAAATCCGAGCTTATACAGGGCCAGCTGCCTGCACCAACCTGGCGCAAATTGGCTAAATCTCCTAGGAGATCCGTAAGTGGACTGCTGGGATCTCAAAGAACATAAACAGAAACCTGAGGAAACTAAAAAGGCTCGAACAAAGCATGTTTAATACTGATAAGCTCACTGAATATTAGAATATGTGCTAGAAGACATGCTTTGACTCAATTCTGCATTCTGAAGGTTCAGAATGGACAAATGACTGAAAGAGTGAAGTCTTTCATCCTTAAAAACAGCATTTAGAATATATAAACATAAAAACTGAAATGATTCTGATTTAAAAGAAAAGAATGCCTTGCCTTTCCATTGGCAGATGGTGTATGTTGAGATTTTCTATGAGAGGTGTTAGGTTTCTATTAACCCATCCACAGGATCTTCTCCTTTTCCCTCATGGCCACAGGTGGATATCTGAGAGCCAGCTGCCTGGGGCAGACCTTGGTGGCACAAAGCAGAGCAAGTGGAGATGACAGCTGTGTTTCAGTCTCATCTGAATAATACCCTATCTAGATAGTGTTTGGGGAATTTGCAGTTAGCTTCTCTCAAAGACATACCTTTGAGAATGACCTTTATCATTCAAGAAAGGAAATTTGGGGGGATGGCACCCCCTACTGGTACATTTTGTCATCATCAAAATACCGCATAATGAATATTTTAGAGCCCCCAGAGGGATGTTTGGCTAACAGGAGACATTTGAGTAAGATCGTGACTTCTCCCAGCAACACTTCTGATGGTTCCAGAGTTTCCTCTCATCTGTTATTAATATTGGCCTGGCACATTGTTAATCTTTAGGTTTTTGTCACCTCTTCTCTGCTGTAACCTAACTACCATTAATGCTGCCTTTGAGTGCCTGTGGCCCACTGCAAATATCCTTCCAGTCTTCAAAAGAAAAATACCTGTTATCATGTTTTCATCTTTCATTTATAGATTATCTCTTTTTCCCAAATTAATGTTTTAAAGAACTCTCTTACTTTGAAAGGAAGAACTTCTGCCACTACCATAACAATTTCTAATCTGTGTATTAAAACAATAAAGACTCCTTTATGCAATGGCAGGGGGAGAAATCAATCAACTTTTGAGCAGTTCTGAAAAGTCTCCAATACCATGTCACATCTTTTTTTCCATTAATTTTATTAGTACATTTTAGGTATACAATATGCTGACATTCATTATTGGGAATTTGTACTTTTACATAATATATCTTGATTCTTATACTTTCCCTGTTCCCCTGCCCTCTGTTCAACCCCTCCACCTTTTGGTATTAAAAGGACTTTGTTTCCATTTTTTCCTTGTCTCATATTTATTCCTACTCCTCCCACTTCCCCTTTCCCTTTAGACCTTTTCTTCTTATTTCATATTATTGATTATTCATTTTGATCCTTATTTACACTTTCAGTTTCTCATGCCAAGAAACTATTCACTATTTACATATGTGTGCCCTATTTATATCACTTAAGAGTATGGCCTCAGTGTTCATCCACTTAGAATAAAAAGGGTGAAATTACAACGTACCCAGCAGAAATCGAGAGGATCAATACCTACTTTGAGAAACTATATGCCGATGAGATGGAAAACATAGAAAAAATGTACAGATTTCTAGATATATATGAATTACCAAAGTTGAACAAAGAAGACCTAAAAATTCTAAACAACCTAATATCAGTCAATGAAATTAAAAACATAATGAAAAACTTGCCAATAAAGAAAAGTCCGGTTCCTGATGGCTTCATTGCTGAATTCTACAAGACATTTAGAGTAGAACTATTGCCACTACTATTGGAAAACCTCAGTGAAATTGAAAGGGAAGCAATACTGCAAAATTCATTCCTGGAAACAAGTATTACCTTGATCCCCAAAGCAGAGAAAGACCCAACTGAAAAAGACAACTATAGGCCGATCTCACTAGTGGACATAGATGCAAAAATTCTCGATAAGATACTGGCGAAAAGAATGCAAAAGTTCATTAAGAGAATCACACACCCTGACCAAGTAGAATTCACCACATGAATGTAGAGATGGTTCAACATACACAACTCAATAGATATAATAGACTATATTAATAGAGCACAGGACAAAAACCTAATGATCATCTCAATAGATGCAGAAAAACCATTCATCAAAATCCAGCATACATTCATGATAAAACCCTACAGAAAATTGGGACAGATGGTCTCTATCTCAACCTGATAAAAGCCATCTATGAAAACCAATAGCTAAATCATACTAAATGTTCAAAAACTGAAATCCTTCACACTAAAACCAGGAACCAAAGATGTCCCCTATCACCACTCCTGTTCAATATTGGTTTAGAAATATTAGCCACAGCAATCAGACAAGAGAAAGAAAAAAAAGGAATAAAGGGAGGAAACAAAGAAGTCAAATTATCTTCATTTGCAATTGACATGATACTCTACATAGATGACCCCAAGAATTCCACCAAAAGTCTTCTAGACTTCATAATCATGTCACATCTTAATAGCTCAAATTGTAAGGGAAGCCTCACTCTGGTTTGGTTCTTAAGGTCTCCTCTTTTTTGGTTAACCCTCCTTCTCCAGGTGAATGTTTTATGGTGCTTCGTGAGTACATGAGGATCCCACCAGTGACATCTTGCCATTCCTGTCTTCTGCCGGTCTCCATAGTTAGCCCCATGGTTTTTTGAATGCTATTTATATCTACAAGATTTTCAAACATCTGTGGTGGGCCCAGTCCTCCAAATATGCCGCATCAAAAATATATGAAAAGAATATAACTGTTTACATCTGCTTATTTTACCAGATAAGTAGGCTTGCTTAAGGGAAGGAGGCTAATGATGGAAAATTCAAATGAAAACTATCTTGACAAAGACCCTTTCGCACACAAACCAGCCCACTTACTTGAAACCACTTGTATGCTTTACAACATTTTGAGGTTATTTCAGCAACTCAGAATGTTGTCTGAAGCCTGATTCATTATCTTTGGGCATTTTCTGTTATGAATGGTTATTAATAATTGAAATACTCGGAAATTACTTTAAAAATAAGAATAAAGACTAGTACTATTTAATTGTATTCATGTATACAATGTAATTCTTCTAAATTTGCAACGATCTCTTCCTTATAATGTGGTAAATATAAGAAACCTAAAATTAAATGATCTTTCTGGGGTGCCAAGGAAAGCAACTAGTGAATGGAGACTTGGGCTGGGGACATGGCTCAGTAATGGAGCATTTGCCTCAGTAACGGAGCATTATGTTTCATCCCCAGTACATAATACACACATACATAAAATAGCAAAAAAGCTGACAGAGTCTTAACACCAACTTCGGCAGATTCTGATCTATTGAGAAATAGAAACATGGCTCTTATCATTAGAAGAGACAAGGAGAGGTATACCACAGTTTTCTAGCTTTCAGAGATATAAGACCAGATAAAGTTATATCAAAGTTATAGGAATCTGAACTATACTGAGGGCCAAATACTTGTCTCTGAGAAGTTAAAATATTACAGCAGGTTTCCCCCAGAATGTATCTCAGGGTTTTGTGGTTGCACTTGTTTGTTTTACTGTTGTTTTGCAATAAAAACTGAGCAGAAGTTTTACATTTCACTCACTTTACCAAGAGTCTGTCTACAGAGGCTTAAATTGTCAGATACAAAATCCAAAGAATGATAAATATAAGTGATTCATCACCAACTCAGACAGTAGGAAGGAGAAGTAAAGGCAACTGTGAAATAGGAAATGTGCCTTAAAAGTAAGAGCTTTTCCTTCACTTGTTTGAAAGTAGCTAAGCCATTATTAAGCCCACCGCGGAGATTTAACCTACTGTTTCCACCCACCTAAGAAGTCTGACATATCAAATGTCTACAAAGATGGGTAACAATCAACAACCTTGAGCATTTTAGGACTCTCTTGTGGAATCATATCATGTGTGTGGTAAACAGAGCTAGTTCAAACTGGGTGACATTGGGTGCTATTAGTTCACTTGTTAAGGTAATTTATCAGCTTATAGAAACACATTCGGTTTTGTTTATATTCCAACGACAAAAGTCAACTTTTGCTCAGAGGTTCTACACTGCTGCCCATGGTTACAGCAAAACCACACTGCAAGAGTTCCTGCATAAGAACCAAACAAAAAGCACAACGCCATAGACTTTGGTGAGCCCCATGTCCTCTGTGTTTACTGTTTGGAAGTTGACAGCCTCTGCTAAGGCCAGCCTGCTGCTGAGGTAGTGAAGGCTGGAGGCGCTCAGGTCTCTACAAAGAAAGCATAAGCACACTCTGCTGACAAAAATGGCTCAAACAGAGCAATCAACTTAACTGTACAATAAAAGTGTGTATTTTAAAAGAATTTTTTTAGCCTGGTCCAACCTGCAGATTTTAATTAGGATAATCTGTGACAATGAGACATAAATGCAGCTATAATCACTAGCAATTTTTGAAGTCTTGTGTTAACTAGATATTTCCTCTCAACACTATGTACAGGAATTTCAAGCACCTGTCTCTATCAGAGTGGTCCCCTTTTCTCACTATCAAATTGAACTATTACCATCAAATTTTCACCCTCACTCAGAGAATAGGCTACTTTTATAAAGAGTTTAATGTCAGTAGTTTAATTCCTCCTGAGGAATTAAGAAAAGCCAGACAATTGTACTCAGTGTCAATCTTTGTGACTTCCATGTTACATCAGACAAAGCAATATGTGTATCAATTTGTTCAGGCATAAGAAAAAACTAAAAAAATTTACTATTGAGTTATTTTTCAATGGCATTTATTCCATAAGGTGTAAGCATAGGAATAAAGCTATTATTCCCCAATAAACTTAGAAATATTTTTTAGTTCTAATTATTACAAAGAAAAAAGCTCCCTCCTTCTGACACATACTATTTAATATACATAATCCTTTAATTAGCTAAATATTAACTTAAAACTAGACAAAGAATGTAGAATATTCAAAAGAAAAAGAAATACAAGTAGACAGCATATATATGAAAAGATTTAATTCTTTTTATTCTCAAGGAAATAGAAATATAAATGAGAAATTTTTTTCTTCTAGCTATCAAACATACAGAGATTTATTTTGGAGGCTCTTATTCAGTGTTGGCATGAGCGCGATGAAGCAGGCTGTCTGTGTTTAACATGTGGAAACACTAAATAGTAGAGCCCTTGTGAAAGAAATTTGTCTTCATATAACAAGGTCTTCAAAGGGCAAAAATTATGGCTTGGCTCAGGAATTCCGCTGCTGAGAACTTGTTAATTTTCCCTTCATAGCTCTTCTGTCTTTCATCTTTAGGTAGTTAAGCCCTTGAATTTTAGTTGGCTGCCCAGAAAAAGCACTACGCATCCCAGCTGTCTTTACAGCCAGATGCGAACTAAGTAAGTTCAAGCTATTTCAATAGCATATAACTGAAAATATTATTTGCAAACTCCCCCAAAAGCAGTATTAAAAGACAGCTGAAGTTATAGTTTTTCTCCTGTTGCATGCTGCTTGCATACAAATAGATGGCTGGACTGTATTCCAGACCAGGAAGGTGAACAGATACCACTCTATCAGCAGAAGATCGGAACACTAGAAGAGGCTGGGGGCCCAGGCAACTGTTTAACCAGAGGCGGCACTCACTATATTATATATCATCCAAATCTCACTTGTTATGTTACAAGAAAATAACTTATCACTCAACCATTGCTTTATTGCCTGGCCTTTGCTCACAACCAATATAAGACATATCCTTAAAATATTTACTAAAATTTCATCTTCAGGATTGTTTATATATACAATTGCGGAGAGCATGTAAATATATATACATACATATATATATATATATATATATATATATATATATTATATATATATGTGTGTGTGTGTGTTTGTGTGTGTGTTCAATAATAAAAGAATGATTGTATGAATTATATGGTATTCATTTAAGCAATATACTTTTCTTTTTTCAATTTTTATTACTAAACTAAAATAAAAATGGATTAAATTTCTCAGTGTTAAAACAGAGATACTTGATCTGCTGGAATATAAAACAAATAAAATCTTGGCTGGGAGTTTAGCTCAGTGGTGCTGCACCTTCCTTAAAATAAGTAAAAATCTTGAAGATGTAGGCATAAGCTAGGACTTTCTGAGCAGAATCCCAATTACACAAAAAAACAATACCAAGAATCAACAAAGGGGATCACATCAAGTTAAAATCAAAGGCAACAATGAATAGAGTAAAGAGACAACCTACAGAATGGGGAAAAAATTTTGCCAGCTATTCCTCAGACAAAGGACTAACATCTAGAATATATGAAGAACTCAAGATGTTGGATCCCCAAAAAAAAGACTCAATCAAAAAATGGGCAAGTGAAATGAATAGACACTCCTCAGAAGAAGTACAAATGGCCAATGTACTTTTCAATGCAATCATTAAATCAGCTGATTTTTAGGGTATTTATTGACATGAGAAATGTTTATGACATGTCAGTCAGGGGAATGGAATAAAATACAAGCACACTTTTTAACTTTGAAAAATGTAATGTATAGGTACATACTTACTCAGATTTACATGTCTGTCTTGTAAACAAACTAGATACATTATGCTTTTTAAAGTCAAGCCTGTTATTCTCAGTTACATTGGAATCTATTTATAATATATAAATGCTTTTTCTATTTGTCGCATCTCACATTTTGTTCTGTTCTTGCCTTGTATTAGACAAATTTTTTAATCATACCATTGTTTTCCTATGCTAGTTTGAAAACTATATGTTTCTTTCTTATTTTTTAATGATTGCCCATCTGCAATAATAGATTGATGGTGGTAGCTAATATATTTATTTTCCACAAAATATAAAAGATGTTAAAGAAACTTGTAGACTCTACTTATCAAACCTACTTATTAACCTTGTATCATAAATTCATTATTCAATTATTTTAATTCACTTTATATTTTTCATTCTTTTTTTTTTTTTTTGTACTGGGGATTGAATCCAGAGACACTCTACTGATGAGCTATGTACTCAGTCCTTTTTTATATTATTTTAAATTGTCAAACAGGGTCTCAGTTGTCTATGTCTCAAAATTATAATCTTCCTGCCTAAGCTTCCCAGGAAGCTGTGTGTACTGGTGTGTACCATTGTGCTTGGCTTTAAATCATTATTACCTCTCAAATCTTCCATATAGAATCATTTTTCATTCTGATTGAAATGTATTATTTGCAGTTTCTTTCATCAAAGTCTACTTATGAAAAGCTCTTTTATTTGTATAAAAACTTTCATTTAAAAATATGCCACCATTCTTCTGATTTCCATTTTTGTTGTTTGGAACATGGTTATAACTCTCTAAGCTTGATCCTTTGAAGATAATCCATCTTTTTATCTTTTTATTTGGTTTTCTGAAGGCACGTTCAATATATGCAGATGTAGATTTATTTTCTCTTTTTATTCCATCTGAAATTTGTTAAGACTTGTTGAACATGGAAATTCATATTATCTCATTAGTGTTAGACAATTCTCAGCCATTATCACACCCTATATTAAATTCTACTCATTTTCTCTTATCTTTCCTTGAGAAACTTCCAAAAAGCAAGCAATAAACATATATCTCTAACATCTCATTAATATTGTCTTTCTTTTACTCTCCTAATTGCATTGTGGATTATTTCTCCTGGAGTTATAATTTTATTTATTGGGTTTATTTCTAAAATTTTATTTGATATTTGAATACCAAATTGGCTGTCACTTTTCCTATTTTCCTGTTCTACTGAGATATATTTTATAAGGTCAGACCGAGGCACGATTGAGACCACCGAGGCAAAGTCTAAGCAATGTGCAATTGGCCAAGGGAGAGGAGGCCCTTGGCACTGAGAGGAGGGCACCCGCTGTGATACGGGGCATTTTAGGTAAGGGTGGGGGCACTGCTCAAGAGGGTGGAAAATTTTGGAGCCCCATGGTGATGGGCCTGGGCTGGCTGATAAACAGGGCAGTGCAGGAGCAGCAGGGCAGCTGCTGGCTTCCTGCTGTGTCTGTGCTCCTGTGGGTGCAGTAGTGGGTGTGCCTGGGCACAGGTCCAACTTGGGGGACCTGTCACTTGTAGGATTTTTTTTCCTTTAATGGCAACCAAAATTGATATGATGCTCTGGGCTGATAGTTCCAACCCATGAATTATTTGTGGAAGCGTTTCATCAGTGCTTATTATTTGAGGGAAAGGCAAGTTTTTTTTTTTTTTTTTTTTTTTTAACCTTTTCTCTGTTTTTTTTTGCTCATGAGGTCTAGTTTGTTCATTTAAATTGCTATTTTTCATTGTGCTGTGGCAATTTACTTGAGAAATGATCTGAAGAAACAATTTAAAGCCAAAGAGACAGATACTTCATTCTGGGGGGCAGGGGGGCATTTGCCTTTTCCAGATTCCTGGGTTGTAAGGAACAGGGATCACCTTAAACAGGTCCACAGCCTGGGCTCCCCTTGCCAGCCCAGATGGCACAGAACCCAGAGAGGCTGTTTGTTAAAGATGCATCCGTTTTTCCTTGTATGGTGAGAAAATGTCTCTTTTTAAATTTCAGCTGTGAGTAGGCCCCGGCTGTGAGTAATCTTTTCTGCCTACAGGGCCACCTCAAAAAAATAGTTCAAAGTGCTCATCGTTGTAACTGCAGTCAGGGAAAAAAGTAGGCTTTGCATTTCTACTTTTTGACTTCCCATTTTCCCTTCAATTTTAGCTTTGCAGTTTCTTCTTTTCAATCCCTTTGATGTTTTAAGATGTTTTAACACCTTCCTTCTGCACTGATGGGAAGTATTTGTCCAAAGGGCATGGCCCACCCTCCCAGGACATTACAAAGCACCTAGTCATCCATTTGTCACCCATCCACTTATCTATCTAAACATGGAAAAAGATCTAAGAGAGTAAACAAATATTTTTAATAACTATTTCCTCTGGCAAGTCAAAAGGAGTGTGTCCTGATTACTATCTATCAATTTTCAGTGTGAGTTTAAGCCTTTCCTTGCTAGGGAGATATAAATCCCTACTGTGGAAAAAAAAATGTTTTTAAATTTTTTTCCATCCTAAAGAATTCTCATTTAACACTATAGGGACAAAGACATTCATTTTACAGATACTGTTGTTAAGGAGGTCTGTAAAGTTTTGCCTTTTCCCTGGAAACTTCATTTTTCTTATAATTCACAGCTGTCAGGAGGAAAGAAAAAAGAACTAGTGGAATTCCAAACCAAAATTAGCAAAGCTCTTAGGCACCTTGAAGCCCTATGGACTAAAATATTCTCATTAGCTTTACACCCCTTCCGATACTTTCATAATGTACATGTCAGCCTCCGACTCATGACAGGCTATCGCATGAAATTTAGAAAATCTCACCTCAACCTTCACTTTTACCATATTATAATCAAATACGATTCATTACTGCATGGGTGTCATATGCCGTCTTTGGCTTTGTAAGCAAAGGTTACAAGCTATATTTCCTAACCACCCACCTTCTCTCTGTCTGACTTCTGCCCCAGAGTCTCTGAGGAAAGGTCCTTACCATAAGGCATCATTAGCAAGCAAACCAATACTGCCACTCCAAAATGTTGATCTCAAGTCATGCTCTTAGCTCAAATACACATCCCTTTTTCCTGACTAATTGACAGACATTGCGTCTGGAAATCATACATTGGTGATTCCTAAAAGTTTTCCAAAAGGGACAGAATTCAGTGCTGGACAGCTTTTTGCCCAGAACCATTGAAACAAGAAGTGGTTCTCGAAATTGAACAGTCAAAATGGATCAATTTGCTGATTTTTCAACCCTATTTTCTGCCTCTTGTTCCACTTTGACATTCTTTTAACACACTAGTGAGATTTCCTTCATCTTTATTCACTTCTTTCTGACCCCCACTGATCTCTTTCTACCACTTCAAGAGAAAAAAAATTCAGCCATCATTACCATTTGAATCTAATAGGTAGCTAATCCGTTATGCGATGCTGCTAAAGAATTTTAATAACTGATTCCTTCTACACTTCAGCAAGCAGATTCCCCTCGATAGGCCTTTTTTGGTATGTAAATTTCCCAGCATCGCTAATCTCAACCTTCCTTCTTGCAAATATTGGGCTTTGAATTCACATCAACAAAATGCTCTGTTAATGTCATCACAGTCCTATCAGCAAGGCCTAATATTCCTAATCGGGAACAGGCACTGATTTTGCTCTATTCTGGCTACAAAAGTCAATTTGTTCTCACCGAGACACTTTGGCCTTCTTTGCAGGAACTGTTTATTCCTGCTCAAGGATTTGTGCAAATCAAGGAACACAAAATTGGCGCCTATCTATTGCAATAAATGATACTTGTGCCCCAACACAGTCTGTGGTTTATTAGGATGATTACTTCTTATTCCTGACTATCACACAAAAGTATTCCCTGTGTATTCCTAGTCATTGCTAGGGATTCCCAGACATCCAAAACTACCACCCCTCCAGGAAATCGTACCAAACACTTCTAAAATAAAGCAAGCATGAATTATTTGAAATATTTCTAAGTGAGATAACATATTCTGTCTTTATGTATACTCTATAGCTAAAATTCTCATGATAGAAAAAAATGCAATTAGAAAGTGTGACTCAGAGTTTGTCTCTAATCTTAGCAAAAGACATAAATGAAAACTTTCTGCTCTGAAAACCCAACAAACTGATACAAATCAAATAGCCACAGTTATCATGGACAATCATATAGCCCTTGATTTCCTCTTAGCCATCTTGTAAGAATTTTTATTATAGCAAATTTACTTAGTACATTTACTCATAACACAGGAAAAACAGAGAAGTCTTAAACTGGGAGAGAGGGTGAGGGAGAGAGAGAGGGAGAGAAAGAAGGGGGTGGAGAAAAGAAAGAAAGGTAGAGAAAAGAAAAAAAAGTTAAGGCCCAGCTAGATTCTAGGACAGGTTGTCCTGGTCTTGCATTCATAAACCTGGTCCTTGGTTTCAAGATCCATCACAAGAACTAAAGGTGTTTTGTTTCTGAAAATCAAGTTTATCACTTTGGGCCAGTGTATACTGTGTGTACCTTACATGCGACTCTACAACCACAGTCACTTCAGATGGATCAGAAACTCATCCTTGAGCAGAAGAGACCAATCCTGACCTCCTGATCATGTTCACATGCACTCTTCCAATGTCAAACACAGCAAGGCAAGGGTGAAAATCTGGAAATTACAGATTAATGTCCTGTGGTGGGATTTACCCTGCCCTTGGCTAAACTTGAAAATAATAATAAAAAAAAAAATCAAAGCTGCCCCTGACATGCAGCAGTTGTCCTGACACTCAGAGCTAGTCCCCGATATCCCCTGGGTAAATCATCTCCTAAATAACCTCACAGAAATCCAACATCTACGCTCGTTTACCCTGAGACTGTGATAAATGGAACGCAAGCCAGGATCCTTCATAATTTTATTTAAACACAGACAGAAACCAGGTCATCGTGTCACCTACAAAATGCCAAACACCTCCCCTCACTTTTCCTCTGATTTCATCCAATCTAGAGTGAATTCCCACCTCTGTGGGCCCTTCCCCATATCAGCCCATCAAAACCCACACTGCACCTCAGGTTCTTTCTAGTACCTTCCTTCTGAGATGTCCTGTTCCCTGGAGTTCACGTTCTCTTCAGCTATAAAGAGCAATAAACCTAACTTATTTCGCTATAGAAATATTCCTGTAGTCCTGTCACTAGAAGTTCCTTGATATTTTTGCCATTTAATGTGATTACCCAAACCTATGATTTTTTAATGAACTGTTTCTTTCATGACCAGCAGAACTCAGAAGATGCCATTAGAATTCCAGATACAAATAAATAAACAAAAGTCTCTAATAGATTGGTGTAGGGTTAAAGGTATAATGATCATGGCTAAATCTCTGTATGGAGTTACATTCACAGGCACAGTGTAACAGCCAGTGATTTTTTTAAAAAAAAAAAACACTTCATTTATTGGCTCCTCTCAAAAAAGATTAAATGGGATGAGTGTGTATCCTACATAAAACTTCTTTGAAATCTCAATTTTCATTTTCCAGTTTTATGCTTGGAAATCTTGCATAAGGAAAATCCTAAACTCTGTCCTATACCCAAAATACAAGGGCCCCTTTTCCTTCGATTCCCAGTCTTTTACTATGTAAATCAATTTAGCCTCTTTCCCAGGAATAAAGAAGTCTTTCTCATGTTGGTGTCAAGGGGTCAAGAAAAAGAAGCCAGCCAAATGAAGGATTTCCACTAATGTGGCAAGAAAAATGGTCGCTCAGAACATTCAGAAGCAAATCATTTTTGCGCCCTCTCCAAACAACCGATCAAAGGATAATCCAATCAAGAAGTTAAGTCCAATATGAGTTGGGGAGGGGAGAAGGGGGTGAAGGGAGGGCAGGGACAAGGGGAAAAAATGAGAACCAAGACCTGTCATGTAAAGGTACAAGATCCCAATAATGAATGTAAGTGTACTGTATACCTAGAATGTACCAATAACTCAATTAAAAGAAAAAAAAGTCCAATACGAGTTGCAACCTCATGAAAACAATTTATATGAAAAACAATTTTAGTCTCACTCAATACAAGTTATTCCACGTTTGAAAATTATTTTTATTTCCTTAGAGAGATTAACAAAAAAAAGGCTCAGATATTAAGTCATTTATAGGATACCAAATACTGTTAACACCCACACACAAATCTAGGTTTCTAATGAAAAAAATGCAGAAATGATATAATTACTGAAATGTCACCCCAACTCCGAAAGTTAAGTGGTTTATAATCTAAAATCACATTTGTGAAGTCCCAGCTAGAGAGAGGTTGGTGGAGCTGTAAGTAATTACTGGTTTGTCATGAGAAGTGGTACAAGAATTATGACTCATATAATAAAGGTATCATTTTACTGACACTAATCACATTCTTGGGGCTGTAAAAAGCAATCCTTGCTTATTTAAATGGGAAGAAAATTCTTTGACATTACATTGGATTTTCCATAACCTTCGGAGGTACTTTTTAAACTTCATTCTCTTTGACTTTGTGTCGGGAACAGTTTATAATTATAAACAAGTAAGCTAAATGTGTGTCTTTCAACTGGCAGAAGCAAGAATGGAAGGAACAATAAGCTCTTGAAGCAACCGCGGGCCTTAAAGTCCTTTTCCTCACTTTGTCACTGTAGCCTAAAATTCAGGGAGACACCTAGTTACTACTGAGAGTGGTTTCAATAAAATGCTCAGCCTGCTTCCTTGGAGAGGGTATTTTTCATGTTTTATAATTCCATTACAGTAAAAAAAATTAACAGTTATATTATTTTTACAGTACATTATTTTGTTTAAATATGTTCAGGAAAACTCATGGAATTAGAGTATGTGAGGAGTACATTTTATGCAAAATACACTTCCTATGAATATTTTAGTAAAAAAAATTTTAAATCCCCATTCTCCACCTACAGTATTTTTTTCCTTTCTTTCTTTCTTTCTTTCTTTCTTTCTTTCTTTCTTTCTTGCTTGCTTGCTTGCTTGCTTGCTTGCTCTCTCTCTCTCTCTCTCTCTCTCTCTCTTTATTTCTCTGCTATTGAGGATTGAACACTTGACCTTTGCAATGAGTTACATCCCCAGTCCTTTCTTTACTATTTAATTTTGAAACAAGGTCTCACTAGGTCACTAAGTTGCCCAAGCTACTTGGAATCTCCCTGCCTCAGCCTCCCAGAATACTGGCATTACACAAATGCACTGCCACACCTACCAATTTTTCATTTTTATAATTTGAATTTACAAATATTAAGTTTTGAGAGAGGAGCATATGTAGAGGTTAAAAGTATATGGGGGGGAAGAAGCAGAGAATAGCCACAGTGACAAAAATTGTCACGAAAGGAGCCTGCCCTTTCCTTACCCCGCTGGTTGGCTGTACTGTAAGATCTGTGTTCTGAATGAGCAAATAACTCCTTATCTCAGCCAGTGTAACCCAGGTAGCACCGAGTCTCCATGGGCGGCTAATTCACCTCATTAGAAAGGACTCAAGATGTCACAAATAATGAGATATTCCTGCAAAAAGAAAAGCCTTCCTGTAGGTTACTAGTTCACCTGCCCTACATGTTATAGTTTCTGACAGCTACAGTAGCTGGCAGCACAATTTGTTTTGTCTGAAGGAAGACTGGGGTATTGCAGGTTCCCTATCCATGGGTTACCAACCTGTCTGAGTCTGGTGGAACAGAACACAGTCACACACAAGAAGTTACATGAAGCCAGGCATGGTGCATGCACCTATAATCCCAGAACACTGGGAGGCTGAGGCAGGAGCATCTTGAGTTGGAACCTAGCCTGGGTAACTTAGTGACTCAGTAAGACCCTGTCTCAAAATGAAAAAGGACTTGGATGTAGTTCAATGAAATCCCTAGTACCATAGGAGGAAGAAGAGGAAAAGGAGGAGGAGGAGGAAGAGGAGCGAGGGAAAGAAAAGGAGGATACATGAAGAAGATTTATTACACAGTGTTAGGCAGCAGGAACAGTAAAGTCTAGGATTCATTGCAAGCCAACTCCTCCCACCCCCAAGCCTCAGGAAAGTTGAGCAGTGGGGGTAGAGTCTCACTTGTGCCCATGCCCGAGGGACTCCAGAAGGTCACGTGCTGATCAGGGGACAGATGACAGTATTGAAGAACACCCTATGCAGAGGAGAAAGAAGACTAGAACATCTCCTGGGAAGGTCATATCCACCCCTACCTCCCTTACATTCCAGGACATCCTTCAGTTACTCTGCAAAACTATAAGGAGGAAGCAGGGCGGCCTGGGTCAGTCCAGGACCACCTGAAGAACTGGCCATGGAGTCTGAGATCTTGTCTAAACCAAAGACACTGCACAAGTTCCTGTGCTTACAGACTGGGCAAATGTACATTTTGCTTATTGACTTGAAGAATTGTCCAACATCACTACAGTGCAGAGAATAAGGAGATGAATCACCATGTGCTTGTCATCTAGTCCATGGGTGGGATGACAGCACGTGGAGATATCTAGGGCCTTGTCCCTGAACCCATGACGGTGGCTTATGTGTGTGGCAAGCCTCCTGCAGAGGTGCCTATGTTAAGGATCATGAGGTGGTGGTCACCTTGGGTCACCTAGAAGGGCCCTTTAGTCTTGGCACATGTGTCATTGTCACAGGGAAGCTGAATGACTTCATCACCAAAAAAGGAAAAAGAAAAAAAAAGCCATGAGAGAAGTAATGGAGAATAGTCAGAAGATGTTGTACTACTAGCTTTGGAGATGGAAGAAGGGCCTGAGAACAAAGAAATGCAAGGAAGACAGCCAGAGACTAGAAGAGGCAAAGAAGTGGATCCCCAACTAGGGCTTCTGGGGACTGTGACCCTGTAGATGCCTCGATATCAATCTCAAGAAATGGATTTTGACTTGAAGTCCTGAGCTGTGGAATACAGGGGTGCTGTTTTGAGACACCAAATTTGCATTGATACAGCAGCCACAGGAGCCATTCCAGATTTCAACAGTCACCTGTACACATCAAATATTGTACGCTCACACACACACACACACACACACACACACAAAACCTACTGTATTATTTTAAAGGAAATTATACACATAATACTTTGCAAGCTCTTTATTTCACTTCCCTAAAGTATGTGAACTTAGACACAAACATTGCTATACTACATTCCCACAAAGAAAATCAATTGACAAGAATTCCTTTTGGGGGCGGGCACCAGGGATTGAACTCTGGACATTGTGCTTGCAAGGCAGGTGGCAGAAACACTGAGCTTAAATCCCAGCCCAACAAGCATTCCTTAATATCAAATGTCCATTCAGATTTCACAAATATGAAGAATCAGATGACAGTCTGGAGAAGAAAGAGCAAAAAATAAGTGAAAAGGTATTTACAATAACTATAGAGAAAAATCAAAACTATATAAAATAGACAACGCACATGGATAATTTGTGATTTGAAAGAGGAAAAATGAATAAATAAAGCAGAAAAAGGTGTATAACTCAGAAAATGCTTTTTTAAAGTAGATGCAAGGCTTTACAGATTGAAAAGACAGACCACCATGTCCAGGAAAAATGGACCTCAGTTCATCAACACTGAGATGTGTCCCGGTAAATCGTGTTTATTTCCAAAAATGTGTTTATTTCTGGAGCTGAGATTAAAACATTCCGTATTTGGCTAAGCTCAAATTATTACCCATCAACACCTGGACTTTGGCGAGAAAATGGACACCCGTGAATTATACCCCTCACAAACAGACAAGCACTAAAATTCATGAAACATAATTCCTACAAGGCCTTTTTAAAGATGATAAGTGGGATGAATCTATTTATACCTAAAACCAAGCCGATAAAATCTTGAGTTTGTATATATCAAATGGAACACTGTGGTTATAAAATACGAGTGCTAGAAACAATAACATTACAAAAATAGAGAAAAGGGAAATTAGAAAGCTTTAGTTCATGCAAAGTGCTCCATTTTTCATAAAATCATAAATTGAAGCACTAAAAATAAAATATCATCTGTCAAAACTGGCATTGTTGCAATAACTTCTTTTGTACTTTATAACCTTGTAAATATTTTAAATAATTATAAAAGAAACTTAAACTTTACAAAACCAGTGCTTAAAAATTAAAAATAGCAAATGGACAGAAATGCTACAAAAGGAAGCAATTATGAGCTGAGGCAGGAGGACTGGGAGTTCAAACTCAACTTATTGCAATTTAGCAACTTAGTGAGACCCTGTCTAAAATTTTAAAAACGAAAATGGGCTGGTGCTATAGCTCAATGCAAAGATATTGGGCCCAATCCCCAAAGCAAAACAAACAAACAAACAAAAAGGGGAGGGGCATCTGTACATCTTTAATGGATTCAGTTTCATGGTAAAATACAACTGCAAAGAAATTTTTTGACATTTTTGTGTAATGATATTATTGATGGTTAACATTAATACACTGCTATGAACTAGGAAGTGAAGCAAAAACTGATTCTGTAAATACTTTGACTTTTGATGTATGCTAGTGGTTCACACATTCAAAACTCCAAATTGAATTAATCAGGGTAAGAAAAAAGTTAAAACTGATTAATATTCAAAAGAACAGTAAAATGTCAGATAATTTCTCAGAATTCTATCAAAGTATGAAGCAACAGTGACTTAAGTGCCTTTTAAATTATTCCAGAGCACAGAATAAAAAAGAAATATTTTGAGTTCTTTTTACAGATCTCAATAGTAACATCTAACCAAGGAAACTCACAGAAATGAAAATTAGAAAGCACATTTAATTATGCATTTTATAAATCAAATTATCATCCCTTTAGATCCCTTTAGATGCCAAAAGTATTTGACAAAGTTTAATATTTTTAATGGGAAAGGGGAATAGGTGGGTAATTCCTTAGAACAAGGAAATATATACCTTAATGATGCACATGTACTTATTTATCTTTTTTATTTATTTCTTTCTTTTGGTACCAGGGATCGAACGCAGGTCCTTGTGCTTGTGCTTGCAAAAGGCGGCAGCACCACTGAGCTAAATCCCTGGCCCAGTACTTATTTATATATGCATTTCTATGTTGTCATCTTCTAGGTGAAGAGGAAGTACCCACTGATGTGTTAAATGCGAAATATTGTCTAAAACCTGTCAATGAGAATATTCCACATCCTTGGGCAGAACATGATCAGAAAAATTTCAGCCACAACCAGGACCAATGAGATCCTAACCCTTACATCACTGTTTGAAATACTTAGTTTTCCTTCACTAACATGCAAGTAGTACCATCAGTGGAACTTCAGGGACGTGTCAAGCCCTAAGTGTTATGTAGAATCCCATGGGAGCGATTTAGAGATAAGTTTTTTAAAAATTAGCAACATTTAAAAAAGCACATCTTCTTTATCCAGTTTCCATCTGATGGGCAAATGGGCTGTTTCCATGTTTTATCTATTACAAACTGTGCTGCTATAAACATGGGTGTACATACTTCTCTGTGATATGATTCTTTTAATTCTTTTGGAAAGATACCCAGCACAGCTATGGCTGGGTCAAATGGAATTAGAGTCCTTCATAGGAAAATGGATACATATTGAGGATATACTCCTAAGTGAAATGAATAAATCACACCTGTGTAGATACCGAATAGTTTCTCTGGTGTGAATAAACTATAATAGTACACAAGATCCTCATGGGATAATTAACAATGTGAAATAGGAAGAAAGGGCTAAAGGTGTAGGGAAAGTGAGAAAGGAATAGGGGAAAAGAAAAAAGTATGAGAAAATGAATAAATGGAAATAAAGCATTTGTAAATGGGGAAGGGAGGAGGGGGTGAAGGGAGGGCAGGGACAAGGGGAAAAAATGAGAACCAAGACCTGTCATGTAAAAGTGCAAGATCCCAGTAATGAATGTAACTGTACTGTATACCTAGAATGTACCAATAAACTCAATAAAAAGGAAAAAAATTAGCAACATAAATATGAGCAGGAATAATAAAAAGTCTACATTTAAAATGAACCAAGAAATGCATTTGGGCTTCTACCAACCCTTCCTGGATTTTAGTGTTTTTGCTCACTTAATATTTTCTGTTTTTTTTAAATAGCAAAACATGTATTGGTACATTTTATACATAGGTAAAGATAATACTCATCACAGTGGCATTAAGTATATTCACATCACCATGCAACCATTACCACCGTCCATCTCCAGAATGGCTCATCTTCCAAAAATGAAACTCTCCCTATTAAGCACAAACTCCGAATTTCCTTTTGGCCTAAACCCTGGCAGCCACCATCTACCTTCTATCTCCATGAATCCAATTATTCTAGGGACCTCACAGAAGGGGACTCACTTTGTATTCATCTTTGTGGCTGGCTTATCTCATATAGCAAAATCTTCACAAAGTTAACCCTTGTTGTACCAGGTGTCAGCAGGTCCTTCCTTCTAAAAGCTGAATAATATTCCCTTGTATGTAGTACCACATGTTCTTCATCCATTTATCCATCAGTGCATGCTTGGGTTGCTTGCACTTTGGAGGAGGACAGGAAAGGGAGGAGGAAAAAGGAAGAAAGGAAAGGTAGGTTTCTAATTTGGAGGGCTTTGTTAACACTGACTCACTAGAGATTCAACAGGAGTGTGGAATTGGAGGGTTTGCAGTGGTAGAGGATTGCCATGGAGATGGGGCGTTGGGCTGTCATCTTGAGTGGTCAGCCATTTTCTCACCTACTAGATAGAGCCCCAACTAATGACCACCACTGGTTGCATGGTCAGACTGCTTAGGTTTAATGTTCTGCCGGGCTGAACAATTTAATAGCTCTGTGACTTTGGGCAAGACATTAAACTTCCTTGGCCTCAGTTTATATCCATCAAGAGAATGAAAATGAAAGGCAGTTGTGATTACAAAATGAGTTAGCACGTGCTAGGGGACTTAGAACCATGCTGGTTGTATGGTAAGCCTCTTTTTAGTGTTAATTACTATTTTCATTATACGGAAGAACAGTGCTTATGCTAGAAGTTTCACAAGTGCCCTTGTAGCACTCAGTCTAGATTTCCTAAAAGACATACAAGCTGGTTCTCAAGCCTTCCCTGGAGAAATAGATGTAAATTAAGAACTGTAATAAATACTTTCTCCTTAAAGGACGCTGCCCCTTCTGTTATTTGATTTTTATTATGGAGCAGTGAAAGGCTTGGTCTCTTCTTGGTTTCCACACAGGCTTACATACTCCTAGGAGCTGGAACTAAAGATTTTAGAAATGATGTCAGGAATTCTGGCCCCAGAATTTTGCTGTTTTCCCTTGAAAGTTACATAGCTACTTGAAAACAGGCTTCAATGTAACCTTTCTGATGTTTTCAATCACCTGGCCTGGCAATTCTTCCTTTTGGAAACCAAATACTTCTTTGTTTAAATAATAATATCTAAAAATAGTGTTATTAGAATCCTTCCTAACTCTTCACTTTTGTGCTTGTGGTACTGGAAATTGAATCCAGGGCCTTCACACTGAGCTATTTCCCCTGCCTTTTTTGTATTTGTTATCTTAAAACAAGGTCATACTAAGTTGCCCAGGCTGGGTTTGAACGCAATTCTCCTGCCTCAGCATCCCGTGGTGCTGGGATTACAGGTGTGCATCACGACACTCAGCCACTTTTTGCTTTTACTAGCAGTGCTAAGAATATCAGAATAAGCCTATTATCTGATTTCTAACTGTCAAAAATAGAATGACCCAGTATCTTCCTCTTACTCCCTACACATTTGACAAAGAATATGTCCTGTCCAATACTAGAAAATACTTTTTAAAATGATGAATCCTATAAGGGAAACTTTAGGGAAAATGAAAATGTTCTAGATCTTGATTCTGGTTCTAGTAAGTTGATTGCAACATTTGTCAAAACATAGAATTGTACACTTAAAGTATTTGATTTTATTGTATATGAGTGATTCTATTATAAAGGTGATTTTTTAAAAAGAACTCTTAGATCAGAATTGTTAAAACGTGGACATTTGATTGAATATAAATTATGACTTAACAAAGAATATACAAAATACCCAAAAAGTTATGGATTCTAGAGTCTAGTGCATTAAGGAGAGAGAATGAAAAAGGCCAAGTCTGGAGGTATGGATAGAGCAGGAAAAATATTATCATGCCAGCAAATATTGCCACAAAAACAGTGACAACTACTGAGGCAAGGCGTCTGAGAGGTAGTTTTACACACTCAGAGGCAGTGAGAATTTGGCACAGTTTGATTAGGGGACCATGCCATAAATAATGTTTAATCTTTATAATAGCTGCTAAATCTCTGGCCCTCTTGCTTTCCTTAAAATATAGGCGGAAGGTGACATGTGAAAGGCATGTTTGCATATTTCTTCTGCTTTCCACAGATGGAGTTATGGTTTCTATTTAGATGTCCCCCAAGAGCCTTATGTGCTCATGGGCTTTGCAAGGTGGCTGGATTTCAGGATGTTACAGGCGACTTGCTGTTAGGAGGTTGGGCCTGAATGAAAGAAGTGGGTCAACTGGGAGTGCGACCCAGAAGGACATTGCTCCCTTCACTTCCTGTCCACCATGAGGTGAGCAACTCTTCTTCTGCTAGGCACCTGTGCTGTGGTGTCCTGACTTGGAGCCAGAGGACTGTGGGCTGATGTGAGGCAAAGTAAACTTCTCCTCCTTGAAGTTGTGGGTATTGGGTATTGTGTCCCAGCCACAAAAAAATAACAAAGACAAGAGCAAAGTGTGGGCAGAGCAGTGGCCGACCTTGACATAGACCCCTCTCACCAAAGAACTGCTGTGTGGAATCCTTGGTTTCCTTGCTCAAGATGAAGAAAAACACTACAAACAATTCTGGTGATGTACCATCTTTTGGTAAATTTGTTTGTAAATTAACTTCAGGACAAAATTTATTTTAATGGTTCAAGGGCTTGGCTGTGTGCCTTATGGCTGTCGAGATGGAGGTGACCTGCTGAGAGGTACATGGAGGACAGGGACACCAGAAACTATTTCCCTACACATCTAGCCCACACTCACAGTCAACTGTTTCATCACTGGAGCCTCTGTGGAAAATAAAGTCTCTGTCTTCCTAACCTAAAAGCTTGGACATTCTTACACAGGGCCAAAACAGAAAAAATGAAGGAAAGAAAGATAAGGCAGAGGTCATGTGCATTTGAGGCAGGAATTATCCAATGACATTTCCTTGGCTCATAATTGTAAGCTCACTCTTAAAACAGATGAACCCAATTCAAAGGGAATTAAATAGAACAAAATTGAATTGAGAGTTCTTATAATGAGAAAAGAATAGTACAAATATATTCCTCATGGACTTTAATATCTTACAATGTAATCAAATCAATAGGATCTCTAATGCTGTATGCATTTTCTAGGGAGAAATCTGTCCTTAGACTCCAGCCAGCAGGTTCAACCCAGTCCCTAATTCCTCTGACCATGCCATTCAATCTGGCAGCCCCTCATGCATGAGGCCAGTGAGCAGTTGGCACTGGGCCTGGTACAAATTGAAAAAGTGCTACAAATACACTGGATTTGGATGGCTTAGAGGAAAAAATATACGCATTATCTCATCATCCTGATTTTAGGTTGAAATGATCCTACTTTGAGTACAGTAGGTTAAATATATATAACTAAATTAATTTCACCTCTTTGTGTTTTTAATGTGACTATAAGAAAATGTCAATTTACTTCAGTGCCTGGCATCATATTCATATTGGAGGGCACATCCTGAGGAGCTGGCTCCTGGCCTGGTATTTCTTGGCCTGGCCAAAATTCAGTCCACCCACCACATCCACGCAGTGCCCCGTCACAGTCTTCAGAGAAGCGTCACATCACAACCTTGGAAAGAGGTATCTGTGGGACAGTGGCTGTGCCTCTCCAGAGATTTGGTTTGGAGTTGTCAGTCCCTCTCCGCCCCTGCATGCGCTGCTGTTTCACAGCTCTGCATGTGTCTCAGTGGCCCCCAGTTTCTTTCTGAGCCTCCTCTCTCCTTTCTCCCAGCAGGGCTCCTTAGCTGGGACGGCTGGCACAGTGAACCTCTGCAGTCCAAGCCCTGACACCTTTATCCCTTTTAAAAACTGGATCTAAAAGAAAGTAACAAGCTGCAGTCTGAATACATGATGACTATTTGCTTAATTGCCTGTCCCATCTCCGTTTAGGTTGCTATCCTTGTCCATGAAGCTTCTGGCCTTTCCCCTGCTCAAAATGTACCAAACTAAACATCCTAATGATGTTCTTTGCTCTCATGCAATATTTATCCTTCCCATCCACCTTCCTTATGCTCCCATCCACTTTGCTCTCTTCCTCATTTATATGAACCGCGTACAAGTGTGGCTAGTAGAACAAGAGAACTTGACATTTTCCCATAATAAAATAAATGAAAATTTCATAGGTATCACAAAGATTTGATGGGTGAGACTGACGGCTAGAGTCCTTATTTAAAAATGTGTGCCTCACACAGTGTCATTTCCCAAAGCAGGACAGAGATATGGCATCTGGTAGAGAGAAGCTTTATATGTAAACAAAGTCAAGATTCAAGAGAGGAAGGTAAGCACGGGAATAGTAAAACAGGAGGGGAAATAAAGATGCATAAACCATGGTACAGGTGTATTCTATGAGCTGAATGTCTTTATGTGATCGTCCAAAAGCATTTTGTATTATTTGCATATCTTACTCGGTGAAGATTTGTGTCTTCCTCTATATCTTATTTGTTTCATTTATTTATTTACTGAAGAAGTTGGACTAAAATAGCTCATTTGCTTTTCTATTTTCTTCTTTATTGCAAATCAGATTATGCCACTCTTGAAGAAAATGCCCAACTGGCTCCTTAGAGCCCCATGAAAAAAGCCCCGCCTTACCTTGACTACCAACTTCTCACTGCAGGCCACTCAGCCATTTCCAATCACTGCAGCTACACAAGGACGTCTTTCTGACTCCAGAACATTCAGACCTTGTTCCCAAATTAGGTTCTTGGCATAGGCAGCTCCCCTCACAACAAAGGCTTCTCAGCAGGGCTGCATCTCCAGAACCAGAAGAAGTACCTGGAAGCAACCTTCATTCTCACTGATGAGGTATCAGAGTTAGAAAAAAGGAAATTGCTGTCCCTAACAGATGATACGATAGTGTTCACAGAAACCTCAAAGCTATTGATAAGATAATTTAGCAAATTTGCTGGATGCAAACATCATTTGCAAAAATCAATTAATTCTATATTCCTGGAACACACAATTTAGAAACGATGATTTTTAAAGCGCATAGAAGTACAGTGTACAAATCATATGGTTTGTGGTAAATAAAACTAAACAGAATCTTCTGAATAATTTATTTTTTTCTATTAACAAATGAAATTCAAAGTCATCCTAGGACAACATAACTTTTTGTGCTCTTATATTCTTGTGCTTCGCAAGAGAGATGAATTCTCATTTCCTAAGGTGTGATAATGTACATAGAGCTGTCTTTCTAATCATTCTAACCATGGGTAAATTTATCTTAAGGAAGAATGCCAAGGATAGAACAAACTACAGATAGTACATACATTTCTCCATTTCAGAGGTGCAAAATTATGCTGTGAAAATTCCTTATGGAATATCTCTAATTAAAAATAACTAAATTAAAGACAAAGAAAACCAATCAAATAAGATTTGCAATGAAGTTATTACTTTAAAATATTTTTAAATTATAAGTTCTATATAATTCAGTAATCAAATAAGGCCTAAGTTTATTTTAATAAGGCATTTTTGTTAGCCATAGTAATATTAGCTATTGAGTTGAGATAATGTTTCTCATTAAAACAGTAATAAAATTGAAAACACAATGAAAAGTTTGAGTACCATAAGTGGGTTTGCAATTGTGTAAAATTCAGGTCCGGATATTGTCGGGATAATAAAATGACTAGTGTGAGCCTGCCTTGGAGGAAGGAAATCAATTTTTAATTGTGTTATATCCAAATTTGCATTACTGAGAATAGGAAGCTATAGGGTTTCATTCTGTTGAAATTAAATAGGTTAATATATTTTTTCTATGAAATGACCTTTGGGGATCTTTGAGATTTTGGATGTGAAATATTGTCTTGTCCCACCCTTCCCCGACTTCCTCCAGAAAGATACGTGCCCAGCCTGCCTTGAGTGTGAGACGCTTGGATGTGAAGTACCAATCTCAGGTGTGCTCGCCATCTCTGCTCCTTAGGTGAATGCTCACTGTCCTGTGTGTCCTGTGCTTAAACCCTAACTTTCCCCTAAGCAGCTATGTGGAGCTAGGTAAGATAACTACCTCTCTGAGGAGTCCAAATAGTACGTATCTTGCAGCATTGTTAGAAAGACTTAACAAGTGAAAACACACTAGCAGGGCGCAAATGAAAGTGAGCTGCGGCTGTCACACGTTTATATACCCCGAGGCACCATTGTTGACTTCTCTAAAATGTCAGGCAATTCTGCCTCCATGTTTCAGAGAGCATTGGCAGCTGCTTTCTTGCTAGAGAGCGGTGACCGTTGCTGGGGCCATGGGCCACTTAGAGTGGCAGTTGGCTAGGTGCTTCCTCCTCACTCCACAGCTTTCTTTCCCAGATGAAGGATGGAAACATCACTCCCCTCCTCTCTCAGTAATATAGATAGCACAACTGGGGCCCCTTCACTCACCTGAGCCTGATGCTCCCGGGGCCAACTGCCTGGTCCTTGCTCAGCTCTTACTAAGAACTGGCTGAAAAAAGGGAAATAAAGTCCTCCACTAGCCTGCCCTGGAAAATTGCAAAATTCCAAACCAGAGCGCATGTGCTCCAAACTTCCCTGCATGACCCGGAGTAGCTGTTCTTCACATGGAGCTCACTGACGGTTCAAGCATAAGGACTGCATCTCACACATATGATTAAAACAGAGAGAAATACGGAAGAGGACATGCACGATAGATGCAGCTGACACGACTCAGCACCCCGTCAATCATGCTGTCCGGCACGTTCTGGATAATCTCGATGGAAGATTGAGCAGGCTCAGCAAGTAAATCCCTACACTCGTGTCACTTTCCTTTAGCAGCCATGAGCCCGCTTATTGTGAGCATGCTATATATTGCTTTAATAAACTTTGCTGCTGTTGCCTTGCCATCCACGCCATATCTACTTTCGCACATGCAAGAAACTGGGAACACATCCCTGGGCGCCATAGCTCATGATAACATCCGTACATCCCTTCATCCGCCAAAAAGTCACCACCTCAGCATCTCACAGTGTCTATGTCCTTCCGGTCCTTCGACCTTTCACCCAGGAAGGAACTGAGCCAAGCAGCACAGCAGCCCCCAGGCTTTCTTCCCAGTGGGTTTGCCTTGCAGGCCTTTTTGAGTCTGTGATTAAGTGAGAGCTGGGAAAGAGAGTTGAACCGGGTCAAAACCAGGGCGATGAAATGCATCTCTTAGGGGTTTTCCCAATGCTCCCTGATTTCTGAGCCCTTCTCAAGGTCCCTTAGCAGCACTGACCTCACCACCATGGTCCCACAAGGCAGCAGAATGGAAACACTTTTAAATATGTTATGCTGTCTTTCCCTAAAAAAAAAGAAATCAGATGTCAGCTCTGTAGGTGTGACTGTGTGTACACACACACACACACACACACACACACACACACACAGGATACAAAGACACACAGACACAGCCCCTGCCTAGAATTGTAGAATCTCAAAGTTAGTTAGTGCTAGGATACAGCTATGCAGTTCTTAGGAGAATTAAATAGTGCCCTCTTTATTTAGATCAAAGGGTGGTGGAGGAGCTTTTTTAGACTTAACAGAGATGACTCAGGAGGTATCAGAACCTCCATATCTTTCCTAAATTAAAGGGTCATAAGGAAGGGAAAAATTGTCTTAAGAAACAAATGTCATCTTCAACATTGAAATGGCTCCTTTCTATTTGCAAACAACAATTATTCACATAGCTATGCTATGTATTCAATTACTTTGGCCCCAAACACATGGAAGCCTTCACAGGTTTAACTGAGAACTGAATTTGCCCCATCTCAACTCACGAGAATGGTCTCTGGTAGGTGCTCTGCTCACAAATGCTCTCCCTTCCTCTGGGATCTGAGCCCACTCATCTTTTAGCCTTCACCATTGCCTTTGGGACTCATAAACTGAGAACTTCAGAAACAGATTCGTGGTTCTACAGGAGAGGTCATTGCCGTGATTCCGTGGGGGTTTTTACAGCTCTGCTCATTGGGCATGATGATATGCAAAACCATTGCACCAGAGCTTGGAGAAGTGTCACAGCTTTCTGAATTTATGAGAGACGTTGTCACTGGCTGCTCGGGTCTGGATGCCTGCTGTTCCCCCAGAAACACAGGAAGCATGGTGAAAAGGAAAAAGGGTTTATTCGAAGCTAGCTCTGAGGAGCTAGAGTGGCCTCTTATTGGTGCAAAGCACCATCTCCATCTGTTCAGGCGTGCAGCCGTTTATAGTAAGGGTCAGAAGGGAGAAGGAAGACATTGGGATATAGCGCCAGGCTCAAGTCATCCCTCCCAGCCCTTTTCCTCTCCCTCTCTTCCATGTGGAAACAGAACTGGACTTTGGCCTCCTGGGGCCAGTATCTGAAGATAGGACCAAGTGATGTTTATGTTCTTGGCTTAAGTATGTTTGGAGAAGCCAGTTGTCACTAAAGAAAAAATAACTCTAACCTTCCAAGCCACATTTTTGTCCTGCCAGTTACAGTTCTCTTAGAAGGAAGCTCCAGAAATTAATTAAACACCCCTTGGTCCTGAATGAGGAGGCATCAGTGAAGGCAATCTCCAGTGCTCCTTGCAGAGTAGGAAGCATTTGTGGATGTGCTGGTTGGAAACTCAGTATCACAAAAAGGGAATCACATGCAGGCTCTCTAAGTGGCCAGGCCTACTCTCCATGCAACTTGATTGTCTCTGCAGCTGTAAAAACCTAAATGGAAACTGTACGTTAATATTAATTCTCAGTAAGTGTTCTGGATGGATGAGGCAGCTGCACTGGTAGCAGATTCCTAGCTGGGTGTTAATTATTTGATTCTTTTTTTTAATTTCTGAAAACAATTAAGCTGTATCCTTTTCTGTCTAATCAGTCAGTTTAGGGTTTATCTGGAATTTCTCTTTTATGCCTCATCTGTCTAGGGCCAAATTAAGAAAATAAAAATAAATTCAGGGCGATGCTTGGCTTGAAGGTAGAGAACAAAACTGGATAACAGTTTCTCAGCCGGCAATCTCACATCCATCCAACTTCTCAAAATTTGAAAAATCAAAAGAAACCTTCTCCCAACTCCAACTGATCATACCTACCCACCTACCCACATCCCTCCTGTAGGACAAATATTTGAGATTATAAAAGACTCTCTCTCTCTCTCTCTCACTCTCTCTCTCTCTCTCAGAAAATCACCAAGGAGTAACAGAGGTTCCCACCCACTGCCAGTGAGTGAGTTTGGAAGCCAATCCTTCTGCCCCTGATGAGTCTTCCATCACCCGCAGCCCTGGCTGGCAGCTCTCAGCCCTTGGCAGGATGAGACACCCAGAGAAGCTGCCCCTGGTTTCTTGAGTCTCAGAAATTCTGTAACATATGCAGTGTCTGTTAATCTGATGTAAACTGTACAGTAACACTGGAATCATTTTGTCAATTTCTTTAGATGCAGAATAAAAACCTTCTAGTACAGTCAGAAACAATGGAGCCAAGGGAGTTATTCTCCTCCCTCCGTTCAATTCTAAACAATACCCGACCATCACTCCGGCTTCCATTGTCCTAAGAAGGGTAGAAAATAAAATAAGGAGATCTCTGATGCACTAGGCAAGAGCACATGTGTGTTGGATTTCCTAGCCTGACCTTCAGTCACCTTCACCCTACTCCCACCTCGTAAGCTTGTACTACTTGTCATATATATAATTAAGGTCAGAGTGAAGTCTGGGATAAGCATGCATGTTAAGAGCCCCTAAGATGACTCAGCATCCTGTCAATCATTCCTGTCAATCACAACTAGAGATTCAAGGGGCAGCATCTCAGTGGGGGTGCCAGACCTTTAAATTCCAAAGGCCTGATTTATCCACAACCTGTTGCTGTTGCTACTCCTGTGTGCTTTGACCTGTGTGCAGTGCTTTTCTGTCCCCCTGGTACCTTGCTCAGTCTGTGTTATATCTTTTATTGGCAAAGACTTGCCCTGAGCATGGCTTCCTGTGATCTTCAGTGTGTGTAGCTGCTTGCCACTTACTACTGGCTATACACTGAGCATTTCTTGCCTCATTGTACATAAGAGGCTGGACTATTATCGGCCCATTCCGCAACAACAGAAACTACCATATAGCCCAACTGTCCCTTCCAATTCTGGGTTTTTTCCCAAGACAAATGAAAATATATATCCGTACAAACACTTTCACAGAAAGGTTCATGCAACTTTATTTGCAATCATCAAAAACAGGACCTAACTAAATATCCACAAATGAATGGATAAATTGTTGTTTATCCATGCAATGGAATACAAATCACTGACTAAAAACAATGCACTGCTGATGCAGATCATGACATAAACGGGTCTCAAAATAAAAGAAGCCAGCCCCCCGCAAAAGAAGATTATGTACTAAGCAATCCTATTTACATGAAGTTCTAGAAAATGAAAATCTATAGTGAAAGCAGGTCAGCAGTTGTCCAGGGACAGGAGAAGGTAGTGGTAAGAAAAAAAGCAGGAGATGTCACAAGAAAACCATCAGTGTAATGGCAGGTTGATTATTTTGATTACAATGGTAGTTTTATGTGTCAAAACCTGTCAGATTTCACCTTTTAAAGCTACTGATTCCAAGAAAATTTTGTTTTTGACAAACCCAGACAAATCAGAGCTGGGAAACAACAAAGGGGAAAAGAACTCGTTCCTGCCCACGTGAGACACAGGCCCTGGCAAGGAAGCTGTAAGACTCAAAGACATTCCTCTTCATTCTCTGTGCACTCTGTGCTTTGCACAATTGTGTGTATGCACAGGTTCCTGAATCAAAGTTATCCTTGAACATACCTTAGGACTGCAAAGATTCTGACAAGATGGTCTCCGTGGAACAGTCACCTAGCAGGAGCATTTCTTTCAAAGAGTTGACACTTAGTTTCTGCCTGAAGTCTTCAAAACCATGAATCCGCATCCAAGCAGTCCACATAGTCCTTACCCTTTTTGCCTGTAAAAACTTCCCTTTCCTCAACCTCCTCGAATATGCCCATAGTGCACTATGATGTGTGTATTCCCATTACCGTACTCTGCTGCTCCCAAATTAATACCATTATTCTTCAGAGAATCACTCTTAGATTACTTTTTTAAGTCAACATATCATGGCAATTACGAAACTTGTTAGAAGAAAATAAGCATAGATCTCTTTTTCTGTCACTATGGCAAGAGGGAACAGTAAAAGTTGAGTGTATTTTATTAAGCTGAACCTTATAAACTTACTGTTTTTGCAGAAAAAATTGGACAAATATCGATTTCATATGATCAACCTAATAGATGTAAATGTTATAGTGTGGTAGAAGCTGATAAGTGCTTGAGTTCAATAAACAGGAAGGCTGGGACAATCAGGGTTTCCAGCTGGAAGCACTCTATGCACATTTTGAAGATGGTATAGGGTAGTCAGGGTGGGCTCACCAAGTCACAGAGCAAAGACTCAGGGCATGTGGACAAATTGGCAGAGAGAGCCCAAGAACCTCAAGGAGAAAGGGGGTCTCCATGTTTAAAGGATACTAAGGTGACCAGGCATCCCAGCTATTTGGGAGGCTACAGCAGGAGGGCTGAGTTTGAGGCCAGCCTAGGCAGCATAGAGACCATTCTAAAAACAAGACAAAATGTAAGAGCAAGGAGTGTAGCTCAATGATAGTGTCCCTGGGTTCCAGTCT